>NW_006399755.1:29343073-29370609 GCF_000299155.1 Elephantulus edwardii
CTGACAAAGAAGATTAATCAGAACTGGCTTTGACAAGCACTGTGGCATTTGGACAAGAACAAACTGGGAGGAGGGTAGAGAGAATAGTGCAACAAGGAATGAATGGAAACCCAAAATCTCTGTAAATGTTTATGAAAATTAATAAAATATAGGAAAAAAAAGTGTCTTCATTCTATAACTCAGTCTCTTTTTTTTTTACGTCCCAGTTTCTACTTATAGCAGCAAGATATGAAAAAGAAAATGTTAGGATTTTAAAATGAAAATTAATTCAGTAAAACTAAATAGAGAAATGCAAGTATAAGTGACAAACAGATTGGCCATTTAATAATTTAACACAAAACAGTGAATGCTTATGAGATAGGAACTTCCTCAGAAAGGAGAAAGCATGAGAAAATTTTTTTCAAGGCAAAGGAAATGTTCTATATATTTACTGGACTCTTGTTTTCATCAGTGTATCTGTTTCAAAACTACTTAAATTATAAATTTACTATCTACCTTACACATAAATTCAGCTTCAATTCCAAAAATAATCTAAAAACTGATTAACTAAAAAATATTTCCACTATCACCATTTAACAAACTACTCAAAAACGTACTAATTTGAAACACTTTTTTACTTTACATAGTTCTGACTGGCTAGGCTCAAGTGAGAATTTCTACCAGTCTTGCTTGGGATCTCAAATGTAGTGGAAATCAGATGGACAAATTTAAATGAGTAGGCTCTCTTAAGTGGCCACAGGGTCTTTCTTCTTTCTGTGGCCTTTCCACGTGGTTTTGCCAGCAAAGTATCTGGACTATCTGGTTACATGACAGCTCAGAGTTCTAACAAAGCAGATGGAAGCAGCTTAGAACTCATACACTATCACTGCTATCTTGTTCTATGTAGTGGGAAGCACAGCCCAGCTCCAATCAATGGGCAGAAGAAAGACAGCACAGGAGCCGTTCACTTTGGAGATTAGCTACCA
Source organism: Elephantulus edwardii (assembly GCF_000299155.1). Classification (NCBI taxonomy): domain Eukaryota; kingdom Metazoa; phylum Chordata; class Mammalia; order Macroscelidea; family Macroscelididae; genus Elephantulus; species Elephantulus edwardii. Next base: position 29,344,039 of record NW_006399755.1, read on the forward strand.
GAGATAGACTCTTACAAAGAAACTAGAGTTAGTAAGCTAGAAATTTGAAAATTACAAATTAGGCCTTAAAACACAGTGACAAAACAAAAAATGATTAAGGTTATAATGAGAGATAAGAAACATTCAGAAAAAGGGTGTTTTATTTGTTAATTAAAAAGAAAAGAAAGTTGCTATAGGGCATACATTTGTGGAAAAAAGCAAAAATTAAAGACTTTCTAGAAGGTATGGCACAATGTCTTTAACATAAAACTGTTAAATGCCACATCGCTTCTAGCTCCTGCTTCAGCATACAACATGTACAGATATGTATAATTTAAAGACAATTTCAAACAACTGCCAGTGACTTAAGGGGAATAGATGACCCAGAGTTTCAAATATTTCTTCTGATCGATATAATTTTTAAATCATGATACTTACTATACTTCATGTTGTTCCAAGCAGATATAAATTTTGTCTTTAGCTTGTCAACTTCATCAGTTCCTGTAGCTTCCATATTCAAATTCTAAAGAAAAAGCCATCACTTGGGTACATCCTTTGGTAGAGTTTAAACCATTATACTGATGGAAAGGGAAAAAATTATATATAAATCATGAGTATATATTACATATTGCTCTACATTTAAAGTTATTTTAAGTGATAGTTACAATTTTAATTAAGAGATGAGCAAACTAATTTGCATTTTACAAAAAGAAATAAAAACATTCAATAATAAATACAAGAACATTATCATATAACCCCAAACAAGAGTCTCACTTAATTGCTCACAGCTGAATATAATAAATCAGTTGAGAAACGTAGCTCAGTTTTGGGGGCTTCAAGTATATAGTATTATTTATAAATGCTGAAAAATTTTTAAATAGGTTTCCTTTCTATTAAATAAATCATAATGTAAATATTTTTATTTTTTTAAAAAATCCAGGTATTTCCCATTTTTATTTCAAATACTACAATATTCTGTTGTTGTTAGGTGCTGTTCAAGTTCAGTACAACTCACAAACACCTTGTGAACAACAGACCTGAACTCTTCCCTAGTCTGTGCCATCCTCATCATCTCGGATACACTTGAGCCCACTGATGCAGTAAACTATGTCAATCCATCTCATTGGGGGTCGTCTTCTCCTTCGCTGATCCTCCATTACCAAGCATGATACCCTTTTCCAAAGAATAATAGCCTTGCCTAGTTATATGTCCAAAGCATGAGAGATGAAGCTTTACCATCTTAGTCTCCAAGGAGCACTCTGGTTGTACTTTCTCAAGACTTATTTGTTTTCTCTTTTGTCAGACTTCTCCAACTCAACAGCTCAAAGAGATCAATTCTTCTGTCATAAGCCAGTCTATTTTTTAAATTGTGTATTGAGTATAAATTTAAATTGAGGGGGTTTTTTTTATGTTGAGTATAGAGAAGAGCAATGAATATATCATGGACTGGTAGGGGAACAAACGGGTTCATCCTGGAGAGGGTGAAACCAGGCTGCTCCTTGGAGGCAAGGATTTTGAAGCTCCATCTGAAATACTTCGGGCATGTTGCAAGACGGGCCAGTCCTTGGAGAGGGACATCATGCTTGGGAGAAGAGAGGGAGAGTACAAGAGAGGAAGACCCTGGATGAAATGGATTGAGTCAGTGACTAGGATAAAGAGGTTAGGTGTGTCACTAGGATAAAGAGGTTAGGTGTGTCAGAGACAATAAGATTGGCTCTGGATAGTGTAGGCTTCAGAACTGAAGTATATATGACCGTTATGAGTTGCAAGCAACTCAATGGCACATAAAAACAACAACTAAAAAGTACTGACACATTTCACTAAGAGACATTCAGACTTGGTTTCATAATGTATATTAAAAACCACTAATTACACACTGCAATTCTGAGGCAGAAGAAATCATAGTACACCAGAAGAAATGAAAAAGCCAATGGTGACTAGAGCACAGAAAGCAATTCTTATGGCATAATGTATGTAAGGTAGAGAGGAGAAGGGGCCTAGTAGACCAGGTTAAGAATTCTGGATTTTATCTTAAGAGCAGTGCTTTCAAACAAAAACATATCAGAAGTGGATTTTGATACCAGATTTTAGGTGTATATATGTTTGTTTTACTCCAGAAGCAACATATAAACTGAAAGGAAACAAGAATAGACAATAGGAGCTACTTTTAGGGGAGTTACTAACAGTATAAGGCTACAATACAATGCTGGAAAGTAAAGCAAAGCAATGGAGGTAGAGAGAAACGATCACATGAAGAAACACAAAGAAAATTCAGTAAGTCTTAGTAATGAAAGGGTTGTTGAAGGTGAATGAAAAGGCATGTGGTCAGGCACATCTGACGGCCTGAAATTAAAAAGATGGACCTAAATGTGAAAGAGGAGATACTAGGAGGGGCAGGTTAGGGAAAGAAGTTCAGAAATGTAAAATGTGAAGGCTCTAAGTAAAGAATCAATTACTTACTCATTTAAGAAAAATTATTGCCAAGCACTGTTCTAGGTACTATCTATACAGAAAAGAGGATAAATACTCTTATGGAGCTTATCGTGTAGACGAAGCATTTGGAAATAGAGATCCGGAATTTAGAGATGTCGAGGCTAGAAATAAAAATCTGAGACTTGCTGGTGGTGGTGGTGGTGGTGGTGACGTGCCATCCAGTTGCTTGCAACTCATAGTGACCTTATACAAGGTTGCTCTAAACTGTACTCTATCCTGAGCCAATCTTACTGTCTCTGATACCCCTACCCTCATGTTTATGTTTTGTCTTATCAGGTCGACCACAACTCATAGCAACCGTATGAAGAACAGAGCAGAGCTCTGCCCTATATTGTGTCACCCTCCTGATCTCTGCCAAACCCACTGTTCTAGCTACTGGGTCAATCTATCTCATTGCTGGTCTTCCTCTCTTTCTTTAACCCTCCACTTTCCCCAGCATAATTGTCTTTTTTCCAAGGATTGGCCCGTCCTGATAATATGACCAAAGTACGTGAGATGAACTTTAACTATCCTTGCCTCCATGAAGTACCCTGGTTCTTCTTCTTCAGAGACTGATTTGTCTGTCCTTGAGGCAGACGATAGGACATTCTGTACTCTTCATCAACACCACAGTTTAAAGGCATAGATTCTTCTTCTGTCATCTTTATTCACTGCCCAACTTTCAAAGATGCATAGGAACCAACTGAAAACATACCAACAAACATGGTGCATAGGAAGAACTGAAAAAGCCAGTGTGACTTGAACAAAGAACACAGAAAGTCAGATTTTGCAAAAAGAATGGCATGAAATGAGGTGGTCAGTCTGTCATACTGTGGTGACTTACATGCTACTGTGATATTGGAAGGTATGGTATGCCACTAGTATTTCAAATACCACCAGGATTACCTAGGGTGGAGAGATTTCGGCAGAACTTCTTGACTATTTCTTCTCTAAGATCAACTGCTGACCAGACCAGACTAAGAAGTAGGACAGCCATCCACTTCAGAAACAATGAGCCATTGAAAATCTTATGAATACTAACGCAGCACTGTTTGACACAGTCTCAGAATATGAGGCTTTCAGGTTGGAAAGCACTGAAAATACAACCAGCAAAGCTGCCTCAACCCTATTTAGTTAAAAACTTCGATCCAATACACATCCAGTATGCATTTATCATAAGCATAGTACCAACTATGTTAATCCTAAAGATATGGGAAAAGTTTTCAGTTAATAAAGGACCTTCACTTGCTAATGTGACCACACTTAAAATCAGAAAAAGCAGCTATATTCATCCATAATATGAATCTATGATACTTGGAAGCTATTAAAAATAAAACACACAAATATCACCGTGGCATTGTTATTTGTTACGTGCTGTCGAGTTGCTTGCAACTCAAAGCGGCCCAGTGTACGACAGCCCTGAAACCTGCTCTATCCTGTGCCAACTTTACATTCTCTGATACGCCTACCCTCATTACCCCAGTCATTACATCAATCCATCTCACTGATGGTCTTTCTCTCTTTCTCTGTCTCTCCACCCTCCCAAGCATGATATCCCTCTCCAAGGACTGGTCCCTCCTTGGAACATGCCCAAAGTATGTCAGACAAAGCCTCAGAATCCTTGCTCCAAGAAGCAGCCTGGCTTCACCCTCTCTAGGATAAAACTGTTCTCCTGGCAGTCCATGGTATATTCAACATTCTTCTCATTAGAGATCTGAAATAGACTGACATTAGCCATGTTTAACTGAACAAATCATATGTTCTACTAAGTGAGAAATTACAAAATCTATCTTGAAGTTCAAACCTATCAGTGATAGAATAGTATCTGTATGTGTGCAAGGAAAACCAATTAATATGTCATTCAAATGTATATACCAACCACTAGGGGCAAAAATGAAGACCTTGAGAATTTCCATCAACTTCAATATCCTGAAATTGCTCAAACATGCAATGAAGATGCACCTATTCAATAATAATTAATAATAACTCATGACTGGAATGTAAAAATTGAAAACAAGGAACAAAGATTGGTGGTTGGAAAATAATGCATTGTTGATACAAACCAGGCCAGGATCACATGATAGAATTGTGTATGAGCAACAGCTTACTGCAATATACAACTGTCTGTCAGGTGGAATATAGGACTCAAATGGACTACATCTACAGAAAGAGATGGTGAAGAGGCTCAGTAACATTCACAATAGACCAGGAGCCAACTGTGGAACAGATAATCAGCTATTATATGCAAACCCAAACTGAAAATTAAAATAATTAAACAAGTTCATCAGATCCAAAATACAATTTTTATTATATCTGACCTAAACTTAGAGACTATAAAGATCTAATGCAGTGATTAATAATAATTAAAGATGAAATGGGTTGTGGGTCATCAAGGACGTTATACATGAAGAGAATATAAAGTCATTAAAAAGATGGGGGAACTAATGTAAACTAGAAAAAGACTCTGAAACTTGTTCTAGAATATAGTAAAGCAAAAGTTAAAGGAAGATGGCTCAAAAAGATAAACTATTATAATGAAGTACACAATAGTCTGAAGTTAGAAAACCAAAACAAAAGAACATGTTCAAATACAGCAGCAATTGTGAAGATGATGCAGCATCAAGCAATATTTCATTCTGTTGTAAAATTCCTTAAGAGTCAAAGCTGAGGCACACCCATGTTTACTGCTGCATTTATTCACAACAGCAAAGAGATGAAAGCAACCCAAGTGCCATCAATAAACAAATGGATAGAAAAGCTATGGTATATCCATACAATGGAATACTACACAGCATTGAAAAACACTGCTATAAACAGTAAAACATAACAACATGGGGGAGCCTTGAGAACATTATGCTAAGTGAAATATCTCAGTCACAAAAGGATAAATACTGCATAACACCATTGTTACAAAAAAATGTTACAAACATGAGCTCTCCATTAGAACAGATGAGGGGAAGAACTATCTGAAAGGAATATAAAATTATGCATTATATGTATGACAACAATCTGGAAAAAGGAAGAGGTGCACTGCGGGGCACGCTGGGGGAGAAGAGAAAAGGAAGAAAAGGAGCAACAATGAAAAAAAATTTAAACAAGAGTCAACAGCACCTAAAAAAAGTAAGATCTGGAGTCATGAAAGCACATTTTTCAAGAACAGGGACTTTTGAACTAATTCAGTCTTACAAGGACAAATACTACATAGGACCATTATTATAAAAACAGAAGGGTAGGTGAGCTCTGGTGGCCTAGTGGCAAGAAGCTGCACTGCAATCCCAGAGGTGCGTGGTTCAAATCCACCAGATGCTCTGCTGAAGGAGGAGGAATAATCGCCTCCTGTACCAGTCAGATCCAATTTGACAGTACACACATAAAAAATAATAATTAAAAAAAAATTTTAAAAAACAACCAGAAGGGTAACTAGTAAAACGTATATGGGGATCCAAGACATCCAAGGTGATCCAAGGTGTACTCTGAAGGGTGAGGGTGAGTAGAAAGGAAATCATAGGGTGGCACAATTTGGTAGGTGGAGAGGGGGTGAAGAAAGGAAATGGGAAAGATCTGGCAGAGATCTCGAAAGACAGGTAATGGTGGGCATGGTTCAGTGGTGACTGATTTTATAAAACATAATGAATGAGAATGTATGCAAAAAAATGTGAATGAAGGATAGGGTGAAACACATGCATTCAAACTTTACATGCAAACCAATGTAATTTTTTTTAAAACCACCTTTCTCAAAATAAACGAAAAGAACAGGAACTTTTGCACTGTTCAGGTTTGCACTCCTAGCACCCACCACATCCACTGATATTTGAGGCCCTTCATGAAATGAACACATTTTCTCTTAGCCACTTTCTTTTCTTTTCTCTGCCTCCCAAACATCATCTGCTGACATCATTTTTAATAAAGCCTTCTGGTCCAAAAATGCTGACTCTTCCCCGTCACTGCATGTGTTGTTCCTCTATCTAGAATGCCTTCCTCCTTACCCTAACCTATGAATGACCTTAGATTTAAAGCCTAAAACACTTATGAGGCAGTTTTATCTGTCTTGTGAGGTTGTCATGAGTCAGAATCAACTAGACAACAGTGACTTATTACCAAGAAGATAAAATACCAAGTTTAACTTTTACCATCTATGGTAAAATTGATCTGACCATCTCCAAATCTCCAATTAAGATCTCAAATTCTTTTTCCTCCTATATCACAGCACTCATCTCAGTACACTGTAATTACTTGTTCCTTATCAATCTCCTATATCTGAGTATACTTAAATTCTGCCTAGAAAAGAGTGGGTTCCCAAAAATTGTTTATTAAGCAATGAAGTGATAATATAGGTTTAACACTGACCATAGTATCACCTTCCATAATGCAGTTGCCATAGTTGTTAGGTACCACCAAATCAAGTACAAACCAAATCAATCTCCATAATAGTCTATGTGTTTCCTACTGCCAAAGGGGCCCTTTAGAGTAGTGAGAGAAGATCTTCACCCTGAAACCCACAGCGTCCCTTTTCAGCAGGAAGTAGCTAAGAGAATACGCCATCCCCTTTTCCTTATGAATCAGGGTGAAGTCTCTCTCAGGAAGGAGTGATAGGGAATGGCAAAGGACATACTGACAAAGGAGATTAATCAGAACTGGCTTTGACAAGCACTGTGGCAATTGGACAATTAAAACAGACATTGGGGGAGGGGGAGAAGATCGAACTAGGGAGAAGGGTAGAGAGAACAGTGCAACAATGAATGAATGAAAACCCAAAATCTCTGTAAATGTTCATTAAAACTAATAAAATTTAATAATAATTAAAAAAAAACCAAATCAAGTACAAACCATAGTGACCCTATGAACAACAAATCTGAACCCTGTCCTTTCCTGTGCCATCCTCTCACTTCCTGACACACTAGAGCCCATTGTTGCAGTCACTGTCAATCCGCCTGTCGATCCTCTGCCTTTCCAAGGATGATATCCTTCTCCAAGGATAACTCTCTCCTAGCAACATGCCCAAAGTATGTAAGGCAAATCTTTATTATCTTTGCCTCCAAGGTGTACTCTGGCTGTATTTTGTTCAAGACGTATTTGTTTGTTCTTTTGGCAGTCCATGGGATGTTCAGTACTCTTCTTCAATACCACAACTCAAAAGCATCAATTATAAAAAAAAAAAGCATCTTTCTTCTTGTCATCTTATTCAATGTGCAGCTCTCAAATGTATAGCAAATGATCGAAAAGATCACGGTCTCAATCAGACACACCTTTGTCCTCAAACTGACATCACTGCTCCTCCAATAACTTGGAGAGGTCCCTGACTGCACATTTTCCCAGTTCAATACATCTTCTGATTTCCTGACTGCTGGTACCAAGGTGTTGATTGTGGATCCAAGTAAGATGAAATTGTTTACAATTTCAATCTTTTCTCCACCTATCATGATGTTGCCTATTGGTTTCATGGTAAGAATTTTGTTTGCTTCATGTTGATATGCAATCCACATTGAAGACTGTATTGTTTGATCGTCTGCATCATAATGACCAGCCATAATGAGAGCTCTTTTTTAACTGACAACTAAAAGGAAAGAAACATTTTCTCAAAGATAACTACATCAACAATTCAGTAAAATCTGGAAAAGTAAGAAAAGTTATCTTAAAATGTGTGAATTGCACATAATCCATACTATGAATTATATCTTTACAGTAAACTTTAATGTATCAAAGATAATTGACATGAAGGCAATGCTCAGAAGAGTTTGAAAGCACATCAAAGTATTACCAGTATTTTCTCTGGATACAGGAATGTGTATTATTTTTTTTTCTTTTAGTGCCTCAATTAGTTTATTTGTAGTTCAGTTGTCCACATTTGTAGAAATATAAACATTCTAAGTGGTTGTCACTAGTACGAGTACATTTAACATATAAAAGCTCCACAAGAAGCTACTTCATGTTGTATATAACAAGAATCAAGGTTCCAAAAGTTCAGCTGTACCACTAAAAATAACCAAAACCAAAGAAATCAAAACCAAAACTCTGCTAGCAGAGTGTATTTCTTTTACCTATCTTCAGAACAGTTATTGGCTTTACACACAGAAATTACACTGATTTGTTGACATATAAAATTACACTGGAAGAAACATAGAATACAGTGATGTCTTTGTGTACAGATAACATTTGGTAAAGGTATTTCCTTACTTAAGTAACTTAGCCCAATGTAATCAGCACCAAGGAATTTCCCTAATAATACAGCTTTGCTATTTTCCCTTTCATTTTTGATAACTGCAATTTTACTTCTCACTTCTAATGAGGACTGCACTGTACATTTAAGACTGTTCAGTTTGTAAACAAAAAAGTTAAAGCTTGGAGCACATATATAGGTTTGTTGGTTTGTTTGTGGATTTTTTACATTTTCACACCACAGTGCATCAAGTATTGTTTATAAAGCTTCTGATGCTCCCAAAAACTATAAAAATGTGAAAAATCACGTGTCCAGCTAGTAAACACTAGAACAAGAATTTTAAACAAATTCTTTTCAAGTCTGTGTATTACAATCTGATCCTTTTGACTGAATTTATCAGTTGCTTTCTTCTTAAATCCATGCATGTATCCAAGCGTATGCAATCTACATGCCCAAATTTACTACAGAGGCAATAATTGTTATTCAAATGAAAATGCTTCTGATAGAAAACTAGTTCTACACCTAAACTTTAAAAAAAAAAGTGTTCTAAACCTGACCATGCAAAATATGCATAGTTATTTCTAAAGAGTAAAACATTATACACCAAAACATGCTGTCAGGAAAATTAGTCCGTGCACCTGAATATGCTCCCAAATACCGTGTTTTGATTACATTTGTTGTTGTTGTTATGTGCCGTAGAGTCGTTTGCAACTCATAGCGACCCTATGTACAACAGCCCTAAAACCTGCTCTATCCTGTGCCAATCTCATTGCCTCTGACACACCCATCCCCATTACCCCAGTCACTGAATCAATCCACCTCACAGAGGGTCTTCCCCTCCTGCGCTGTCCCCTCTACTCTACCCAGCATTATGTCCCTCTCTAAAGACCTGTCTCTCCTTACATGTCCCAAGTATGTCAGGCGAAGCCCCAGAATCCTTGCCTCCAAGAAGCAGCCTGGTTTAACCCTCTCTACGATGAATCTGTTTGTTTTCTTGGCAGTCCATGGTACATTCAATACTCTTCTCCAGCACCAAAGCTCAAAGGTGTCAATTCTCCTTCTATCCTCCCTAGTCATTGTCCAACTCTCTGATGCATAACAAGTGATTTCAAAAACCGTGGCCTGTATCAGGCGCACCTTAGTCTCCAGAGAGACACCGTTGCTCTTGAGTACTTTAGAGAGGTCCCTAAATGCAGATTTTCCCATCGCAATACGTTTTTTGATTTCCTGGCTACTGGTGCCAAGAGTGTTGACCGTGGAGCCGAGCAAACTGAAGCTGTGAACAATCTCAATCTCTTCACCATCCATCCTGATGCTACCGATTGGTCCAGTGGTGAGAATTTTTGTCTTCTTAACATTGAGCCTCAGTCCATATTGAAGGCTGCAGTCCATCATTGTCTAGAATTAAGACACAGCATTACTCGATGCCAGGAACTGATAAAATTGAAAATAAGACAGACTTCTTCCTTGTTCTTTACATTAAAAAAGGCTGGACTAATGTGACCCATATAACTCTCAGAGTGTGCATGGGGTGTGTGTGTATCTTAACATTTCCATTTAATTTAAACTTACAAAGCCTTATATGCAAGTTCTCTGCAAAAGATGTCCCTCTAAAAATATATACACACAAAACCAAGCAGACACTTTTCAAAGTTTTATTTCACTAACTTCAGGTCAAATGTCCACAACTGTTTCCTGGTCAATTGACTATCTTACTTAGCTTCCAAAAATGGTAGCACCAGAAAGATTTGGGAGTAGGGAGTGAGAAGAGATCACTAATTCATCTTCCACAAGGCAACAGAGTTGGGCATCCAAATGTTCAACAAAACACAGCTTTAACAGCATCCAGGAGAGCAGGCATGCAATCCAGGCTGCAGACACTCTTCCATTTGTCAAAATCAGGCCAGAGAAAACCTACTCCACACAAATATAAAAGATCTTACTAGTCATCTTATCTTTTTCTGTTGCCACATTTTTCTTCTTTTAATTATCATATGTAGTTTCTCAAGGCCTTCCTTCAGTCCATCTCCTATGATTGCACAGGTAGGTCACAAATGCCAAGGACTTGATGAGGTCAGTTCATCCACTGCTAACAATTTCTCAATTTCTGAGAGAGATAACAAATCCCTTAAGTCCTGTTTGTTAACAACAATAAGTACAGGAACACCTTGGTTTTCTGATATCCTAGTTATTTTATGGAGTTCAGTTTTGGCTTCTTCCATCCTTTCAGCATCAACAGAGTCCACAAACAAACACGATGTCATCTGTGCATCTGGTGTTTGATTTCCATAGGGGCCTTAACTTCTCCTGACAACCTACATCCCAGAAGTAAAAGTGACTGTTTTAGAATTTCCTAGATAATTTGATTTTTTCAGTGTTAAATCCTTTGGTAGGTACAGTATTTACAAATTCATTGAACTGTAGCCTGTATAATACAGTTGTCTTTTCAGAGCAGTCCAAACCCAGAATAGCAATGTAGAAAGACTGAAATGAAGCTGGACAGGATAGAAGTCTGGTCTGACAGTTCATTCCCTGTTTCGGCTGCAAGTAAGTATCCCAAGTGGAAATGTTTTCTTCTTCAGGCTTTTAAATTTCTCTTCCTTGCCCATCCAGTTACTGACTAAGCCTTCTCTCCTCGTCCCTAACAAATGTCATTCCTGGCCACCTAAGAAAACACATATTGTCTTTCCTGGGCAACAGCAAGGGCAAGGTGGTGGCAGAGCATGAGACAGTATGATTATTTTTATACTATACTATTGTGGCTATTGTTATGCACTATCAAATTAGAATCCACTTTTACCAAACCCTTTAGCAGGTTTTCAGAAGCTGTAAATAGCACATGAGGTGACTGTCCATCCATCTTCCATGTGTAAGATGATAGATTCAAACTGTATGCCCAAGGGTTGGCAGTACAACTCTTTGCCTCTAGGCCACTAGTTTTTGTTATTGATTTCCTTTGAGTCGAGAACGACTCATAGAAACCCTATGAACAAAAAAGCCTGAAGCCTTTCTATAACTTTCATCATTTATCAAAGTTCAGTTTCTAGAGGCATTTTGTTTAGGAAGTGGATCCCACTCCTGCTTCCAAAGGCCACTAGAGCTTCTTCTATTAATACTGCAGCTACACATGTTCTGAATATCATACACAGAATACATTCTTTTTATTTTTTAATTGATATTTTAATGAAAGTTTACAGAAAACTTGGATTTCCATTCATTCATTGTTGCACAATTAAAAAAAAAAGTTGCTTTTTAAAAAGCTACCAACTTTGATAAATACACGCAGACCAAAGTTTATTAGTGGTTACCCACGCTGGCTAGGAAGAGGGGAAGGAAGAGTTACTGATTAATTGGCACTGAGTTTCTACTAATGGTGATAAAATAATTCGGAAAAGGATGGTGATGATTGTGACACAAGATGAATGTAATCAATGTTAACTGTACGTGTAAAATTGTAAAACGTTTTGTTGTATACATTTTACAATAATTTTTTTAAAAAATATACTAACCTTGAATCATCTAAATCCAAAATCTTCAAAATGAGAAAATGTAATGCATGTATTTATTGTTTTCCTGGGTAGAAAGGACAGCAGGTCATAGAGAAAATTCTGGTTCCATTTCTAACACCAGCCTCTAGGTGACACTCTGACAGTCCTTAGGAGGTAGACACCAAAATGTCCTTCAATTAGGTGGAGGAAAGATGAAGATAGTGAGCAATTAAACATTTTGTACGTGAAAAATCTGTGTCTTAGATAATGACTCCCAAATAAATGTGCTTCTGGATGGATTCAAACTTGTTAGCAACCAAACGCTTAACTTTTCCCATCAACCAGAGGCACTAAATAAGTAAATAAGCAGAGTAAAATGATATAGATACAGAAATTGTAGCTGCTGTTCTTGTTGTTAGGTGCCAGCAAGTCAAATACCACTTACAGCAACAATGTGAACAGATTGAACCTTGTCATTCCCAGTGACATCCCCATGATCACTAATATGCTCAAACTCTTCGTTACAGTCAACATGTCTATGTATCATGGGGAGGAAATCCGCTCTTCCTCTTTCCCTCCACCTTTCCCAGGGTCCCTTTCCAGGGACTGGCCCCTCCTGATAACATGCCATCCTAGCCTCTAAAGTGCACCTTGGTTGCACTTCTTCCCATGATGACTTGTTTGGTCTTTGACAATCTCTGGGATGTTCAGTACTCTCCTCCAACACAACTCCAAGGCATCAATTTTCCTGTCACGCTTATTCACAGTCCAACTTTGAGATACATAAGCAATTGAAAAGACCACAGCTTAGATGAGGCATATTTCAGTCTTTAAACTGACATCATTTATCTTTAGCACTTTGGACAGGTCCTTCACAACAAATTTTCCCAAAGCAACACATCTTTTGAGTTTTTGGCTGCTGCTACCAGAGGTTTTGATTTCAGATCTAAGGAAAATGAAATAGGAAATTGCTAACAACTTTTAATCTTTTTCCATCTGTCACAATGCTTCCTATGGTCTGGAGATAAAAGATTTTGTTTTATTGATGCTAATACATAATTTGTATTAAAGATTTTATCTTCTTCAGTAAGGGCTCCACGTTTCTTCACTTTCTACAAGCCAAGTTTTTGTCATCTGCACAATGTAAGTTGTTGATGAGTCTTCCTTCAATCTTGATGCCACTTTTTTCTTAATACAGTCCAATCTCTCAATTTATTTGCCCAAGATACAGACTGTTCCCCTGTTCAGTTTGGACAACTGCTTCTTGTCATGATTCTCTACTTTAGTAGAGGATAATAAAATTTTAGTAAAACCAGACTAAAGAAGGACTGATGCTAGTTTAATAAGCCTGTATTATTATTATTTTTCCTATAACTGAAATCAGTTTCATATAACTGTAATCTTATATTTAAAGCAACCAGAGAAGGTTTTGAAAGGTGTTCCTTGAGCCATGGCAGTGATATTAAAATGCATTATAAAATTACACAAATAAAGGTTGTTGTTTGTTGTTGTCAACTCATAGTGACTCTATGAACAACAGATCTTAAGCCTGTCCTATCCTGTGCCATCCTCATCATCTCTGACACACTAGAGCCCATTGCTGCAGTCACTGATTCAATCCATCTTGTTGAGAGCCTTTCTTTCCTTCTCTGACCTTCCACTTTCCAAGCTTGATATCCCTTTCCAAAGAATAGCCTCTTCTAACAACATGCCCAAAGTATATGAGATGAAGGTTCACCATCATTCCCTCTAAGGAGCACTCCAACTGCACTTCAAAGTTTGGTACTTTGTCATTTGCTGTTCTTACTGGTGTAGAATGAAACATTAACATGGAGTACAAAAAGAAACTCAAGCACATTTGGAAGTTTAGTACCTACTCAAAGACATTTCCTTACCAGTAAGAAAAGACAGTTAATTTAATAAAGAAAAAAACTACTGTCATGAAGTCAGTTCTAACTCAATGTGATCCTCCAAAGATTTCCAAGGCTATATATATTTATGGGAGAAGACTACTCATCTTTCTCCCTCAGAGCAGCTGGTAGATTCAAACCAATGACCTTTAAGTTTGTTGTGCAACCTGTGAAATACCACGTCACATCAAAGCTCCTTAATGTAATAAACAGTGCTAAAATAAATACATCATTTAAAAAAAATAAAGCTGGATGACTACCTTCTACCCACCACACACCTATGTCTCTCACACTGATTCCTATCCACAGAGACTTTGTAAATAGAAGAGTCCCCAGAGTTTTCAAAGCTGTGAGTTTTTAAGGACTGTCACTTCCTTATCATGTAGAACAACTAATGGGTTTCAATCCTATTCCAGTTAGCAGGCAAGGCTTAAATCACTGTGCCACTGGAACTTTTCAATGAGTGCTACTCAAAGATTTAAACAATAAACATATACACAAATACTAAGAAAGTATAGATGACTTTTTCAAAGCAAGTTTGGAGTGGAAAAGTCCTCTTGCTAGGCATAATGCAGAATTCTTTTTTTTTTTTTTTCAGAATTCTTAACTGAGACAAATTATTTGCTCTCCACTGCTTAATAAAAGAACAGTGATTTGAATACATTCAAACCTATGGTTTGGCACCAAATGAGAAAGATCTAGAAAGATGATCATATAAAGATTACAAAAAAGAAAGCTCTATAGAGTCATTTCTGTGTAATCGCTGGGGTCACCACAAGTGGGAATCAACTCAATGACATGAAGCACAGCCACAATTTTTTTTAAGATGACTTCATGAAAAGGAAAACTATACAGAAAGAGAAAAGCATTGACAAAATTAATGTTAAGTTCCAGAGATAAAACCTCTATTTTAACTTTCTTCCTTGTTTTTTTTTGTTATTACGAAAGTGTTAAATAACTAAGCTGCTTACACACAGCTAGCTTCTCTTAGGAAAAGCAGCCCTCAAATCATCCATAATAAATTTGATCATTGCACTGGGCAAATCTGCTACCTAGGAACTCTTTAAAGTGCTGAAGAGGAAGAATGTAATGCTGACGTACACCTCACCCCAAGTTATAATATTTTCATTTGCCTCATATGTTTGTGATAGTTGGCTAGTGAATAATGAAAACTAAAAAAGAATTGATGCCGGTGTCTTGTGGTACTGGTAATGAATATTAAATATAAGGTGCGCATGGTCTTTGAAATGATTTGCTTTGCTTCAGAGAGCTAGACAATAACTAAGGATGAGAGAAGAAGGATTGATGCCTTTGAGTTATGGGGCTGGAGAAGAGTGTTGAGCACTCCTTGGTCAGCGAAGAGAACAAAGAGGTTTGGCCTGGAAAGCTGCTCCTTGGAAAAAGGGATCTTGAAGCTTTGTCTCAAAACACTCAAATCAAACACTTTGGGCATGTTGCCAGGAAGAATCAGTCCCTGGAGAAGGGCATCATACTTGAAGGCTGGAGGGACAGTGCAAGAGAGGAAGACCCTGGATGACATGGATTGACACAGTCACTGGGGTAATGGGGGTAAATGTGTCCAAAACAGTGAGAATGGCTCAGGATAGGACAGGGTTCAGAGCAATGGTGCAAAGGGTCACTATGAGTTGCAGGCAGCTCAATGGCACATAACAACTACAAACAACATGCCACAAATTGTGAGTATGACAAAAGAGAGATCTGTTCCTAGGGCTGCTGGAACATAATAACACGGACTGCCAAAAGAGCAAACCAACCCGTCTTGAAAGGGCATTAGAATGTTCCTTTAAAGGGAAGACAGTGAGATAATTATCTCATATATTTTGAGCATGTTATTTAAAAGGGACAGCTCCTGAAGAAAGATATCATGCTCAGTAAAGAAGTGGGTGCATGGAAAAGAGGAAGACTCAACCAGATGGACTGATGCAGTGGCTAAACAATGTATACAGCAGTAATTGTCAAGACTGTGCAAGAATAGGTGGTGTTTCATTATTTTTGTTCACAGGGTCATATCCTGAGTGGAGGGCAATGAAGATACTTTCCAGTGGGTTTGTTTTGTTTTTTTCATTTTCTACTGGTTTAATTACACTGTTCAGTTATTTTTTTACAAAAACATTATAGCTACCTTTTCATCAGAGAAGGGCTTTTTTGGTGAGTGATTTTTACAAGTACAGAATCTTAATGGTCTAGTTTGTCCCTCATAGTAATCATCACTTCTGAAAGTTATATGAAGCTACCCTGGTGTCTATATACACACACACACAAAAATAGTGTCAGTTAAAAGAGGAAGACCCTCAGTGATGGATCAGCACAGGGTCTTTAACAAGGAGCTCAAATACAGCTACAATTATAAAGGATCATGCAGGGCCGGAGAGTGAACCAATGTGTTGTTGTTGTTGTTGTTATGTGCCGTCGAGTCGTTTGCAATTCATAGCGACCCTATGTACAACAGCCCTAAACCGTGCTCTATCGTGTGCCAATCTCATTGCCTCTGACACACCCATCCCCATTACCTCAGTCACTGAATCAATCTACCTCATAGAGGGTCTTCCCCTCCTGCGCTGTCCCTCTACTCTACCCAATGTGATGTCCCTCTCTAAAGACCTGTCTCTCCTTACAACATGTCCAAAGTATGTCAGACGAAGCCCCAGAATCCTTGCCTCCAAGGAGCAGCCTGGTTTAATCCTCTCTACGATGAATCTGTTTGTTTTCTTGGCGGTTCATGGTATATTCAATACTCTTCTCCAGCACCACAGCTCAAAGGCATCAATTCTCCTTCTATCCTCCCTAGTCATTGTCCAACTCTCTGATGCATAACAAGTAATTGCAAAAACCATGGCCTGTATCAGGCGGACCTTAGTCTCCAGAGAGACACTGTTGCTCTTGAGTATTTTGGACATCAACCTAATTACTATTTGTTCAAATAAAAACAGTATATAAAATTACAAATATTACCAGGTTATGTTAACTCTAACTATACAATCTAAACTGACTGAGAAATCTATAGAAAAGGCATCCTATTATGAAACTCTCAAACTGTCTACAGATAAAATTAAAATGCTGACTGAGGCAAAGTGGTTCCTCTTTTTCAAGATAAAGAAATCTATTTTTAAGGCTCTAAAGACATCAGATTCACTATTTAATCATGTGAAAAGCTTAACTTCCTCAATTTAAATTCCCCAGGCTAATTTGGCTACATAAAATTACTTAGAAGATCTCTCTTGTTAATGCATAATTTTTATATCTCCTTAAAACAAATGTGCTGAAATTTGGAGAGAGAAAAAAGAATAGATTATTGTTTTATTTCATCAGTATATTATTAATAAGATATTATCTTTGTGTGAGATGAGGAAATGAATGGTAAGACAAACAGTGCTTTCAGTTCAACTACAAAGAAGCAGAAAACACAATAAAAGAAACCCCAGTGAACTTTAAAGGACTCAAAGTACTACCTGATTCTCAACTATAGATTTCCCCTCCAAAAGCTCCCTACTTAGAATTAATTTGTCTATAAAGCATAAAATAAAGTGATTTCTGTATTATCCAGTATTTTAATCTCCTCTACTACCTAAACAATATGCCTGCGAAAAGTGAATGAACTTTAGGGTCCCTATGAGCTGAGCTCGACTCGAAGGTAATCAACAACAACTACTACCTAAAAGGGAGCTCTGGTGGCCCAGTGGTAAGGAACTGAGCTGCCAGCACAAAAGCATATAGTTCAAATCCACCCGCCAGGTGTTCTGTGGGAGAAAGATGGACAATCTCCTCCCATATGATTAACTGCCTCTGAAAACTCACTAAAGGGTCAGCTATGAGTCAGTTCCAACTAGATGATACATAACAACTATTACCTAAATGTATTTGATTACTGAACTTATCAAAGTGATAGGACAAAATTATCATTTACTGTATCCCGTTATCAGACTCTTAGTCTAGATAACCATCAAAATAACACTCTTCACAATTTCCAAATCACTTTTTAGAAGAAATTTATGTCTCAATTTTTTAAAAGTTTTGGAGAAACTAGGGTCTTTTTTCCCCCCAAGCTGTCTTTCCCTACCAATGTATACTATATCTTGTCCCCCTTCACTATCTACATGTTTCTAAGTTAACTATTTACATTTTGCTAAATCCATACCTTTTCAATCTATATTCAAAACAGATCAATTGGGAAGCTGGAGTTCATGAGGAGGAATGTGATATCAGGATTGGAGGAAGACTGATCAACAACCGTTATCCAGATGACAAAACCTGGCTTGCTGAAAAGGAAGAAGACCTAAAGCCCTAGTTGCAGAAGGTCAAGGACTGTAGTCTTCAATAAAGCTCAATATCAAGACAAAAATATCACCAATTGGCAGCACCATGATAGATGGAGAAGAGACTGAGGTTGTTAACAATTACAGCTTGCTCGGCTCCACAATCAACACTCTTAGTACCAGCAGTCACGAAATCAAAAGACAAACTGCACTGAGACAATTGATTGTCAGGGACCTCTCCAGAGTACTGAGAAGCAATGATTTAAGTCTAGAGAACAAGGTGCACCTAATCCAGGCCATGGGCTCCGCAATTACTGCTATGCATCAGAGAGCTGGACAATAACTAAGGATGAAAGAAGAATCGACGCCTTTGAATTGTGGTGCTGGAGAAGTCTTGAATATATCATGGACTGCCAAGAAAAAGAACAGGTCTGTCTTGAAGAGGATGAAACCAAGTCTCTCCTTTTAGGCTAGGATTTTGAAGCTCCATCTCACATACTTTGGGCATGTGGCCAGGAGAGACAGGTCCTTGGAGAAGGACATCATGCTCGGAAGGGTGGAGGGAGAGCACAGGTGAGAAGATCCCGGATGAGATGGACTGATGCAGTAACTGTAGTAATGAAGATTGGCATGTTGGAATCAGTGACCCAGGCTTCAGAGCTGCAGTACATACGCTTGCTATGGGTTGCAGGTGACTTGATGGTCAATAACAACAATGAATATACTTTTCATTAGAAGATAATAACATTAATAAAAATGAAACAGTCACCAAGTCGATTTCAATTCACTATAATCCTATAGGACAGAACTGAACTGTCCTATAGGACTTCCAAGGCTGTAAGTCTTTTCAGAAGCTGACTTCCATATCTTCTCCTGTGAAACAGCTGATAATTTCAAGCTATCAACCATAAAGTGCTTAGCTAATACACTTTAACATTCCTTTACAGCATTAAAGAAGAGGAAATTCTTCTACCACAATAAATGCAACAAAGCTTAAAGGTAAGGTTTATTTTTAACTTCATTATTAATGATGTGGGAAGACTGCTTTATTTGGGGAAGCAGAACTAACTACAATGTGAGAGAAAAAGATCATTAACTGAGACTCCGATATCTTTCAGAGTCACTCTTAACCACACGTTGAATAAAATGAATAAAAATAAAAGATAACACACAAACAGGGATAAAGGATAATCTAATATTTACAAGCTAAAGGACAGGTGAAGATAATCAGCCTTGCATCAACAACTTGCAGTATGCAGATGCCATAACCTTGCTTGCTTAAGCTGAGGAGGGCCTGAAGTATTTTCTGCAGAGTCAAGGACTAAAGTCTTCAACATGGACTGAAGCTCTACATCAAGAAAATAAAGATTCTCACCACTGGCCCAATTGTCAGAATCATGATAGACAGTGAAGAGATTGTTAACAACTTCCATTTGCTTGGCTCCACAATCAACACTCTTGGAACCAGCAGCCAGGAAATTAAAAGACAAATTAGATTAGGAAAGTTTGCTGTCAGGGATCTCTGCAGAGTACTGAAGGGCAAAGATGTCAGTCTAGAGACCAAGGCGTGCCTAATCTAGCCCATGGTCTTCTCAATTATTTGCTATGCATTGGAGAGCTGGACAATGACTAAGGATGATAGAAGAATTGATGCCTTTGAGTTGTGGTGCTAGAGAAGAGTACTGAATATACCATGGGATGCCTAGAGAATAAACGGGCCTGTCATGGAGAAGGTGAAACCAACTTGCTCTCTAGCAGCAAAGATTCTGAAGTTCTGTCTCACATGCTTTGGACATGTTGCCAGGATGGGCCAGTCATTGGAGAAGGACACATGCTTGGAAGGGTGGAAGGACAATGCAGGAGAGGAAGACCCTGGATGAGATGGATTGACACAGTGATCGGTGTAATAGAGGCAAGTGGGTCTGGGACAGTGAGACTGACTCAGGATAAGACAGAGTTCAGAGCTATTGTACATAGGGTCGCTACGAGTCACAGGTAACTTGAGGGTACATAACAACAGCAACATATGGCAACAGGTAAAATATTTTATCCACTTCTGTTTTAAAGTCAAATAAAAGCTCTTACCAGACAAAGCTTTAAGAACTGATTCTGCAGAATACATCTCAGTTGCTGGGCAATGGGTAAAAACACTGCAGACTTACTAGCTTATGCTTGAGCATCTTCCCCAAATGGCATTCTGCAGCAAGATAAAATATAGATATTGATTTAAAATTTCTGATATGCCTTTAGTTATAACATCAAATACAATGAACTGTCAAGTCTGCCCTAAATTTTCATCTTCCCTAACCTTTCTTTCCTACTTGCTTGCATTTTTTAGTAACAAATATCAATCCTGTTTCCATCTTGAAGGTCTCTCAATAGCTTGGGCTGTCTTATTTTTGCTCTATTATCTTATTTCTCTACCTCAGTTCTTGCATAAACATCAATTATTGTTCACATTTCCATCCTTTTTCTATCCTATACCTGTCAATCTTCTATCACAGTCCTAAAAAAAATGTTGTTTGTAAACTCTGACAAAAGTTTTAGAGACTGAGTATTTTTTAATTTTTTTAAACTAACTATGAAGAAAGGAAGAACAGTGGTAATATTCTCCTCTTTCACAGCTAAGGGTTAGGCAAGATACATGGAAGTGAGAGATGATGACAAAATGACAAATGAGAATCAACAACAGAACATGAGCGCGGGCACTAAAAAACTAAGAAATAAAGGGCTGATAGTAAAGCGACTTATGAGGATATTTTGCCTCAAGGATACATCTTATAAGCATTTGTAGGACTCCACAAGAAGCCTTTTCTATTACTTCAAAACTTCACCTGAAGCGCCTGAAAAGGACTGTGGTGAACCTGTCTTGAGTAGGGGCTAGTTCAATCATTTCCATGTATTCAAAACTCAACTAACGGCACTGAAAAACTCAACTTACTTCACTGAATCAGAATTGACTCATAACTGACCCTCCAGTGGGTTTTCAGAGGCTATAAACTGCACAGAAGAAGACCGTACATCTTTCTCCCATGGAGCACCTAGTGGATTCGAATTACCTGCCATTGAGCTGGCAGCACAACTCCTTACCCCAGTAAGCCACCAAAGCTCACTAATTATTTCAAAAGAAGGATAAGTTTATTTAACATTAAAAGCAAGTAGGAGTTGCCCAGAACTAGCCAAGAGCTGCTTGTATGCCCAATTCTTTCAATTAGTTAGATGTTACCTGCACAGTAATCAGAGCCTCAATCACAGTACTGATAAAGGTTTTAGAAATGAAACGTAATCAGCATTACACAAATATATCAAGATGTGTTTGCCCACATACTCATGAGATGGACTGACACAGTACTGATGTAATGGGGGTGGGTGTGATAGAGACAGTGAGATTGGCTCAGGATAGGGCAGGGTTCAGAGCTGTACACATAGGGTCATTGTAAGTTGCAGCTGACTCAATGGCACATAACAACAACATGTTCACATGTGGAAGGGGCAACTAAAGTTACTCTTCAGGTCTGGTGTTTAGGAGGATGATGCTCATTAACAGAAACAGAAAACTCAAGAAAAGAAAGTTACTTTGGAGATAGGAAATTCAGTTTAAACCAGTGATTCCAAGGTTTGTAACAATAAAATATGGTTAACATCTTTGTCAAGTCACACTCCACTTGTTACTGTTGCCAAGAAAAAGTTGATATTGTCAAGACTAGTAACAGCATGTCATTTCCACATTAAGTATCACTCATCAAGTATTTGTGTAATTACTTTTGCAAGACAGTATGGGAGACATAACAGAGAGCCCAGCCCTTGCCCTCATTAGCCTATATTCTAGTAAGGAAGACTTTTATAAATAACCCCAAAACAAGACCAACTACATTTCATCATAGTAGAGACATAAAGTGTTAACATTATTAGGAGAACTACTGTTCTCCTTTCCAATCAGAGAGTTCACACATGAATAAAATTACAGCATAATACTGAATTCACATGGCATTCTCCAAATACAAAGGACAAAGACATAAAAACAATATAAATCTTCCTATTCTGGTGCAAATGAAAAAAAAAACCCATTAGACATATTACTTAGTAATCAGTTAAACCACCCTCAATAATTGTATCCATTGTTAAGGATTAATGCTTGAATTGTTTCATTAGTCAAAAGAGAACATTGTATAAAATTTTCACAAACACAATTGTTTTAGCTTACAAATAGAATTGTTTGATGTCACTTTCTCATTATCCTAATTTTAAATAAGAGCATAGGAAATGGAAAACTACAAGTTTAGGATTTCTGATGCTTAAATACCATATTATTTACCTAATAAAAGTGTTCTAAATTATGTATTACAACAAAGTTTTTAAATTATGTCTACTTTAGTAGTATTACACAATACAAATACTTATTTTACATAGTCGATTAAAAAGTAAATTAGCTTATCTAACAACAGAACCATAAACAACAAATGACTAAATAAAATGTGTTGCTGTTGTTGTTGTTGTTAGGTACTCAGTGAGTTGAGTATGAGACCTCAGAAAACTGTAAAATATTTTGTTCATTAAAAATTTTTACTCAAAAAGTGAATAATAGACAAATCACTAATTGGAAAATCTACCATCAAGAACATATATATAAAACTTTGATAACAAACTTCATAAAAAATGGCAGAGGACTTGACATTTCAACACAGGTATCATAAAGGGCCAATACACACATGGAAAGAAGCTTAGAATTAGTCATAAGAAAAAGGTTAAGCAAAACCATAATGAGATATTATTTCATTCCCACAAGGTCGGCAAAGATTTTTTAAAAATAAATAAATATTTAAGATGTGTGGAAACTTAAATTCTTATCCAATGCTTATGGAAATTAGAATGATACGGTCATAATGGAAATAATATTGCAATTTCGAAAAAAAACACACAAAAACTAATAATGGAACTATCACATGATCCAGAAGCTCCACTTCTAGGCATATACTGAAAAGATTTAAATAACTCAAGAAAGACTTGAACATCAATATTCACTGTAGCATTACTTACATTAACCAAAATATGGCAACAATCTAAATGTCTAAAACAGATGAGTATATAAATAAATACAATGGACTACTACTCATCCAGGAGGAGAAATGAAGTTTTTATACATATGATTGATGATATACAACAATTATATAGTATCAAAGTGGTTAGAAGACATAACACTGAGTGAAGTAGATCTATCACAAAAGTGCATACAATATCGTATGACCTTACCTACATATAAAGACAAGAAAAGGCAAATGTATAGACATCAAGGCTTATCAGTGGTTACCATGGAAAGAAGGAAGGTTAACAATAACAGGAAAACTGTAATAATTACAGGTAGAATTGCAATCATTGTAATTGTCAAAATAAGTTGTATACCTATAAAAATTGGAGAAGTAAAAAAATGAATGCAGATATATTTACAACAATAATAGCAAAAATAAAAGAGTTGCTGAGGTTGCTCAAATACAAACATGACAGAGGATTTCGTTCCTTGGATTGGAGGTTGATGGTTTCATGAGACATTCCAGTTAATTTGACCTAATAACATGTTCAATGTTTCTACCTCCTACTTCATTGCATAGAGCCTGTGGACTAAAACGCTTGCAAGTAGCCATGTAAGGCATCAAAACTGGTCTCTACTCACCTGCAGTAACAGAGAAAAGAAAATTGGGAATAAGAGGATATGGAATATGTGGCAAATTGCCTCCATGAACAACTGCTTCTTTTGCTATGAGACCAGAAGAAATAAATGGTACCCAGTTGCCATTATGACCTATTTGATCAAAGATTTCATAAACGAATCCTGGTCTAAAGGGGGAAATCCAAAACAAAATTTCAAAAGTTCATGAATTCTAGATTTTCTGGAGCCATGGATATTGATAAACCCATGGAACTCTTGCTCTAATCTTTGAACCATAAACCAAAAATGCCCCTGAAATTATCCTAGAAAGGAATATGTTTTACTTAACTAGTAAAAAAAAGGTCAGCTTTGAGCATTATGTTCTTTTAAAAACTATCAATATGTGATCAAAGTCACACAGCAACTTTAAAGTTTTAGATAGAAACCTTCAGTGGATTGAGATTATATTAGTGTGGTAGCAACAACTCAGAAACAGACACTTTATGGTGAAATGACTGATTCCTGGTCTCAAGCATGGTAAATACAAGATGAGCCTTGAACACTGGGTTGTACCAAAAAGAAAGCAGGTAACCAAGTTTAATGGAGACAATACCTAGAGGGAAAAAGATACAACTTGAATTTATCTGAATTTCTAGCAGTCAAATGTTTGAGACAATTAAATCATTTAAAAAAATTATGGTAACAAATTATAACATAGTGGATCTAAAACACTGGTCTGTCTGATACTTCTCTAAATCGGAACATTCAGATTAAGACAGATCAGGAAGAAGGATTGGCCATCCACTTCTGAAATAGCAGGCCTCCGAAAGCCCAATGTACAACAGAACACGTGTAGATAACAGAAAGGGCAACTGAAGTTGAGCTTTCAGGTATGGAAATACAAAAAGAGGAACAGCTGTAAGCAGACACTAGTGACTGGGACATGGAATGTGAGAACCAGGAATGTAGGAATGTAGGAAAATTAGATATTGTTAAGGAAGAAATGGAATGCATAAATATTGACATACTAGGTATTGGTGAGATGAGATGGACCGGCAAAAGGTACTTTGAGTCAGATGATCATATGATAATATTACTCTGGAGTTGAAAAGGTGAGGAAAAATGGAGTTGCTTTCATAGTTAGGAAAGCCATTGCTAGATCCATCTTGAAGTACAATATTGTGAGTGACAGGATAATATCCATACACATACAAGGAAGGCCAGTGAACACCACTATCATTCTGATATATGCACCAACAACCAGAGCCAAGGAAGCGGAAATAGAAGATTTTTACCAACTTTTACAGTCGGAGAAAGATCGGACATGCAATCAAGATGCATTGATAATAACGGGTGCCTGGAATGCAACCAACAACCAGAGCCAAGGAAGCAGAAATAGAAGATTTTTACCAACTTTTACAGTCGGAGATCGATCGGACATGCAATCAAGATGCATTGATAATAACGGGTGCCTGGAATGCAAAAGTTGGGAACAGAGAAGAAGATTCAGTAGTTGGAAAACATGGACTTGGTGACAGAAATGGAGCTGGAGAGAGAATGATCGAATTTTGCACAATGACATATTCATTGTAAATACGTTTTTTAAGAGACATAAACTCAGGTTATATATACGGATTTCACCTGATGGTATGCATAGGAATCAGACTGATTACATCTATGAAAAGAACCACTGGAGAAGCTCAATATAAGCTGTGAAAACTAGGCCAAGAGCTGATTGTGGAACAGACCACCAACTGCTCATATGCAAGTTCAAGCTGAAGCTAAGGAAAATTAAACCAAGTCCACGGGAACGAAAATATGACTTTTAGTCTATCCCCCCAGAATTTCAGAACCATCACAGGAACAGGTTTGAGGCTTTGAACACTAATGAACAAAGACCAGAGGAGTTGTAGGAAGATATCAAGGGATATCAAGGAAGAGTGCAAATGGTCATTGAAAAGACAGAAGAGGAAAAGAAGACCAAAATGGATGTCAGCAGAGACTCTGAAAACTGCACTAGAGCACAGAGAAGCCAAAGCACAAGGAAGAATTCAAGATATCCAAGAGTTGAATAGAAGATTTCAAAAGGCAATGCAGGGTGACAAAGCAAAATATTACAATGAAATGTACAAGGAGTTGGAGTCAGAAAATCAAAAGGGTCTACCTCGGTCAGCATTTAAGTTCAAGGAACTGAAGAACAAATTCAAACCTAGAGTTGCTATAATTAAGGATGCTTTAGGAAGAATATTAAATGATTCAGGAAGAATTAAAAGAAGATGGAAAGAATATACTGAGTCACTGTATCAAAAGGAATTGGCAGATACAGAAGAATTTCATGAAACAACATATGAGCAAGAGCCTATGGTGATGAAGGAAGAAGTTCAAGCTGCTTTGAAGGAAATAGCAAAAAATAAGGTCACAGGAATAGATAGTATACCAATTGAAATTTCAGCTAACAGCTGCTGCCCTGGATGTGCTCACCAAGTTGTGCCAAGAAATCTGGAGAACAACCACTTGGCCAACTACTGAAAGAGATCTATTATTTGTTCCCATCCCAAAGAAGGGTGACCCAACAGAGTGTGGAAACTATAGAACAGTCTCATTAATTTCACATGCAAGCAAGATTCTACTGAAGATTATCCAAAAA
>NW_006399755.1:29371439-29413732 GCF_000299155.1 Elephantulus edwardii
GACAGAAGGAGAATTGATGCCTTTGAGCTGTGGTGCTGGAGAAGAGAACTGAGGGTACCATGGACTGCTAGGAAAACAAACAGATTCATTCTAAAAAGGGTCAAACTGGACGGCTCCTTGGAGGCAAGGATTCTGAGGCTCCGTCTAATATACTTTAGACATGCTGTAAAGGAGGGACCAGTCCTTGGAGAAGGACATCATGCTTGGTAGGGTGGAGGGACAGTGCAGGAGGGGAAAGCCCTCTATGAGGTGGATTGATTCAGTGACTTGGGCAATTGGGATGGGTGTATCGGAGATGGTGCATTTGGCACAGGACAGAGCGGAGTTTAGGGATGTTGTACACGGGGTCGCTATGAGTCACAAGCGACTCAACAGCACATAACAACAACAACAATATATAGGATAGTGTAGAATTTATAAAACAGTATCATTAATATTGCATGCAAGTAAAATCTTGCTGAAGCTTATTTTAAAATGTTGGAATACTGCATAGATACAGGACTGCCAGAAACTGAAGCTGAATCCAGAAGGGGCCTGGAACAAAGGCTATCATTAGTGATGCTGGCTACATGATGACTGAAAGCATAGCACATCAGGAAAAAATGTTTACATAAAGTACTTTGTTGGCAATACAAAGGCACATGACTGTGTGATCAAAACAAAGTATAGCTAGCATTGAGAAGAATGGGAATCCAAGAATACTTAACTATATTTATGCAAAACCTATATGTAGACCAAGAAACTGTAGTCGGAATGAAATAAGAGAATACAGCATGGTTTAAAATCAAGAAGTGCTTATGACAGGTTTATATCCTCTCTACATATCTATTAATTCTGCATAAGGAATAAATCGTTCAAGAAGCCAGACTATATGAAAAAGAATGTGGCATCAGGATTAGAGGAAGACTCATCAAAAATCTGCCCTATGCAGATGCTAGCTTGCTTGCACAAAGTGAAGAAGAACCAATTACTGAGGAAGATCAAAGACTATAGCTTTCAATATGGATTTCAACATCAAGAAAACAAAAATCTTCACCACTAGATCAATAAGGAACATCATGACAAATGGAGAAAAGACTGAAGTTTTCCAACAATTTCATTTTACTTGGATACACAATGAACATTCATCACAGCAGCAATCAAGAAATCAAAAGACATATTGCACTGGGGAAAATCTGCTGTCAAGAACCTCTTTAAAGTGCCTAAGAGTAAGGATGTCAGTTTAAAGACTAAAATGTGCCTGAACCAAGCCATGGTATTGTCAATTGCTTCCTGTGCATGTGAAAGCTGGATAATGAAGACAACAGACAAGAAAAATGTTCTGAATTGTGGTATTGGTGAAAACTATTGAATATACTATAAATCTACCTATTATCAGAAGAAAATAAAATAGACTAATGGGTCCTTCTAAGAATCAAATTACTACCTACATTAAAAAAAACCTCCCCAACAGGGTAAAAAGGAAACCCACAGACTAGGGAAAAAATATTTGGCAATGACATATCTGATAAAGGACTCATTTTATAGAAAACTCCAGCACCTCAACAAGAAAAAGGTAAACAACCCAATAGCAAAATGGGCAGAGAATATGAACAGACACTTCACCAAGACATCTGGATGGCAAACACACACATGAAGAAATGTTCAAAACCCATAGCTCTCAAAGAGATGAAATAAAAACAACTTTGATATATCATCCCACTCCAGTAACAATCGTAAAGATCAACAGAGCAGCAAACAACAATTGCTGGTGAGGCTGTGGAGAGACTGGAACCCTTAATCACTGCTAGTGGAAGAGCAAAATGGTGCAATCAATATGCAAGGTGGTATGGCACTTTCTCAAAATGTTGTAAATAGAAATACTGTTTGACCCAGCAATTCCACTACTACAAATATTCCCTAAAGAAATCAGAGCTGCCACCCAAACAGATATATGTATGCTCACATTTATTGCCATGTTATTCACAAGAGTAAAGAGGTGGAAGCAACCCAAGTGCCCATTAACAAATGAATGGAGAGAAAAATTATGGTAAATCCACACAATGAAATACTATGCAGCACTGAAAAACAAAGAAGTCACAAAATATTATGCAACACAGGTGACCTTGGAGGACATTAAGCTGAGAGAAATATCCAGTAGCAAATGGACAAATACTGCATTAACGCCACTGTTATAAAAACAGGACTGACGTGTGGATGGAAGGGAAACTAAGAAAAGAGGAGCTAAATAATGAACACTGCATTGGAACAGATAAGGAAAGAACTGTTTAGGTATTATTTGTATGACCATAGTACAGAATAAGAGGTGCATAGTAAAGTAGACTGGGGAAAAAGTATGGGGGAAGGGAGGAAATTATGCAACAATGAACGAAGTTTTTTTTAACGTGAATGGGGGGGTTGGGAAGAAAATGTGCAATAATGCATGAATGAAAATCCAACTTTGCTGTAAACTTTTGCTAAAATAAATTTTTTTTAAAAATTCACTTTTAGACAAAAAGGGCAAAGAAAATACGGACACTTTTCTAGATAAAAGAGATTAAATACAATTAAATGCAATTCAGTATTAGAAAAAAACTAAATACAATTCAGTATCAGAAAAAGAAGAAAGGAAAAGCTGTAATCATCATAACGGAAATTTTGGAGAAATTAACATTTTAAAATATGTGCATTAGATCTCACAATTATTGAGGTCTAGTTCTTGGGAATGCAGAATAAAGTACTAAGGGATGAAGTATCCCGGTTTATCAAGCAGTTCAGCAAATGCAGGTAAAACATAACATTACCAAGTGGTGGTTCTAACTAAAAGATACACAGGTATTTATTATGCTACTCTTTCAATTTTTCTATGGGTTTGAAACTTTCAAGAAAACAGTTTGGGGACTTTAAGCTGACTTTAGAGCAACCAATCATTCGTTTAACTCATTATGCCAAAGGTCAAAAACATAAACTAAATCCACTGTCACTAGTCACTTTGACTCATAGCCATGCTTCTTCAGCTTTCCAAGTCTGTAAATCTTTAGAAAGACTGCTTCATCTCTCCTGAGAAGCAATGGATTTGAACCACCAACCTTTCTGTTAGGATCACAACATGTAATCCACTATGCCACCGGGACTCCTTACAAAATTGCAAGGACCTCGGAAAATCTTTTTCATCCAAAGAAAGTCTACAATCAGTAGACAGGCTGGACGCTCCTAGCCTGAGCCTGCTCCTAGTATGCAGAAGCTTGAAGGGTAGTTTAGTTTTTCATATTTCTAAAACACTGAGGGGAAAATGGTTTTTCTAAACAGGATAATAAAAGCAACTATAAAGTACTTTAAAGTCAACAGATTACAAAATAATTATTAATGCATTAATTAATAATTATTCATGACAGTGAAAAGAAACAAGGATTTAGGGATCAGAATAAGTAAGCCTGTCACATACACACCTCCATGTAACTCAGTGCTTTCAGTTCATCATACAATTGTTTTAAGAAAAAATTAAAACAAGTGAAAATATTTGTAAAATACATTCATTCTGCCAAAGGATTAGTTACTACTGATTTATTTCATACAGGATTCTTTAATTCTTTTTGTACCACATCACTACTATTTAATCTTCCTGGCTGAAATAAAATGTAATTATGTGTAACAAACTCAATTTAACTCAACTCATGCCATCAGGATCCAACTTTTTTAAGATAAATGCTCACTCACAGGTAGGACCAGAACAACTTCTAAATACATAGTCTTTCCTATTACTAGCTACGCATCCAAGACCTGGACAATGAATAAGGATGTCAGAAAAAGAATTGATGCCTTTGAGCTGTGTTGTTGGAGAATAGCATTGAACATCCCATGGACAGCCAAGAGAACAAATCCTTGAAGAGGATGCAGCCAGATTGCTCTTTGGAGGCATGAATGATGAGGCTTTGCCTCACATACTTTGTACATATTGCTAGGAGGTGCTATTCCTTGGAGTGGGACATGATGCTGGAAAGTTGAAGGGTCACTGAAAGAGACCCTCAACCAGGTGGATTAACACAGTAGCTGCTGCTGCAATGGGCTCTTGAGTGTCAGAAAGTGTGAGGATGACACAAGACAGGACTTGGTTCAGATCTTTTGTTCAAAGGATCGCTGTGAGTTGTAGTCAACTCAGTGGTGCCTAACAACAATACTGCATCAAGTGGGAACCATCCTATAGCTTACCTTCCATTAGGTTTTCAAGGCTGTAAATCACATAGGAGGAAACTGCACATCTTTCTCCCAAAGAGCCACTGGTAGATTCGAACCATCAGAGAGCGGAGAGCTATGGCTTTTGAGTTAATAGATCAACTATTTATATATTAGGCCATGCTCCCTGGGCATAACAAAAATTACCAAAACAGTCTCTGACACATTCAAGGCAACATGAACTGCAAATCCTAAATGCAAGAGGGTGTGTGAGAGGGAGAGAGAGGGTGAGAGACAGAGACAAAGGGACAGAGACTGAGTTGACTGCAATTCAGAGCAGGAATATGGACACAGAATGGAACAAACTTCCTCACAGCATTTTTAAGGCTGTAAATGTTTGCATGAGCACATTGTCTTCTCTTTCTCCTGTGTAGTAGCTGATGAGTTCAAATCTCCCAGCTAGCTGCTAGCAACCAACCAAACAAGGCTAAATTAAAGAGTTTGAGAATTGGCTCATATTTAACTTTTTAAAAAATCTGTACTACAGTGTAAAGCAACTTTTCAACTATATGCCTTGGAGGAACCATGGCATGCAAGCAAAACTGTAATTTGCAAGATACTAGACTAATTTTATTTTGCTTGTAAGAGGCACAGGAGACACACACTAAATTCTTAAAACTCAACTACTCTTCAAGGAGCTTAGAGGCACAGTGGTAAAAACATTTGTCTACTAACCAAAAGGTCAACAGTTCAAATCTATAAGGCACTTCCCAGCAGAAAGATCTGGCAGTATGCTTATGGAAAGATTTACAGCCTTGGAAACTCTACAAGAGCAATTATCAGTTGCATAGCTATCTCAAAGACAGTACATCTCTGGTGGTTCGGATCCACCAATGACTTCAAGGGAGAAACGCGGCAATCTCCTTCCATGCAATTTATTGTCTCTGATAATCCAATGGAGGGTCAGCTTGTGTCCGTTCCAATTCTGTGTACACGACAACACAACAACAGATGAGAATTAACTGGATGGTAACAGGCTTTTTAGGGTAGGTATCTATGTTATCGTTTAAACCTCACAACATGGTAGGGCATGCACCACAATTTGCATGTTATAAATAAACAACAAAGATTCAAAAAAGTTAAATAACTCCTGCAACATCATACTAGTGAAAAGGAGTAAAATAGACCTTGAGCCCAGACAATCTCATTGCAAAGCTCATGCTCTTATCCATACTCTAAAGTATGCTCTGGTACATATACTACTTTACTATGAAATATAAAATTAAAAACTTTTACATTGATTCAGTATCTATCAAAAATTATTCAAATTATGTACTTGAAAAACACAAAAATCCTTTCTCTCTATTGTACATTTATATATGTACCAACTGAATGGAGTTCAATTTAACTAGTTCAATTTACTGTCAAACATCATATGAAAATAAAGACTATGGACTATACAATTATTTGCTGTTGTTGTTGTTGTTATGTGCCATCGAGTCGCTTGAGACTTATAGGGACCCTATGTACAACAGCCCTAAACTCTGCTCTGTCCTGTGCCAATCGCACTGCCTCCAACACCCCCAACCCAATTATCCCAGTCACTGAATCAATCCAGCTCATAGAGGGCCTTCCTCTCCTGCGCTGTCCCTCCACCCTCCCAAGCATGATGTCCACGGTCTCTCCTCACAACATGTCCGAAGTATGTTAGACAGAGCCTCAGAATCCTTGCCTCCAAGGAGCCACCCGGTTTAACCCTTTCCAGGACGAATCTGTTTTCCTAGCAGTCCATGGTACTCTCAATACTCTTCTCCAGCACCACAGCTCAAAGGCATCAATTCTCCTTCTATCCTCCTTGGTCATTGTCCAACTCTCTGGTGCATAACAAGTGATTGTGAAGACCATGGCCTGTATCAAATGCACCTTAGTCTCCAGAAAGACACCATTGCTCTTCAGTACTTTGGAGAGGTCCCTAAGAGCAGACTTTCCCATGGCAATGTGCTTTTTAATTTCCTGGCTACTGGTGCCAAGAGTGTTGACTGTGGAGCCAAAGCAAACTAAAGCTGTGTACAATCTCAATCTCTTCACCATCCATCCTGATGTTGCCAATTGGCCCAGTGGTGAGAACTGTATGCAATTATTTATTTATGTATTTTCTTTAATGTGACATACATATTCTAAATAGATACCAACCCACTTCCAGGTACTTGTGTTCCTTCCCTCAGTGAACTGTACAGTCCACTTAACTATGTATGCCAAAAACCTAGGGGTCACTGATGATAATTTCCTTTCCCTTATTGCCCCTTCATACCAATTTGTCCAAGATAATAACATCACTTTTAGCTGGACTACTTACATCAACAATGTCCTCAATGTGTAACATCAAACCCTTTATTACATTTAATGTAATGATCATTTTCAATTTCTTTGACTGAATATATGATTACGGTCTGCTCCCCATTATATAATAAGTTCTATGAGAAAAGAGACTGTATTTACCTATCACTATTCATTGATGGCCCAGAAAGCTCTAGTCGGTAGTGGTTAAAGCACTCAGCTGCTAACCAAATGTTCAAACTCCTTGGTTGTCCAGAGGGGAAATATGTGGTGATCTGCTTCACAATATGCAGCCTCAGTAACCCTATACAGCAGTGCTACACTGTCCTATAGGTTCACTATGAGTAGGAATTGACTCAGTGGCAATAGGATTGGGTTTCTGTCTAACTTTAAACAGTTCCCTTCAAAAGAGCAGCAAACAATAAATGCTGGCGAGGTTGTGGAGATATTGGGACCCTTATTCACTGCTGGTGGGAATGTAAAATGGTGCAACCACTCTGTAAAGCAGTCTGGTGCTTTCTCAAAAAGTTGGAAATAGAAATACCATTTGACTCAGTAATGCCACTACTGGGAATATACCCTAAAGAAACCAGAACCACCATCCAAACAGCTGTGTGCACATCTATATTTATTGATGCGTTACTCAAAATCGGAAAGAGATGGAAGCAATCCAACTGCCGATCAACAAACGAATGGACAGAAAAACTATGGCGTATTTACACAATGGAATACTACAAGGCACTGAAAAAAGGAACTTGTAAAACATTACACAACATGAGAGACCTTGGAGGACATTATACTCAGTGAAATATCTCAGTTACAAAGGACAAATACTGCTTAATACTATTGTTATAACGGAGGACTGACATGAGGAGGTTGGAAGGACAACAGGAAGAGAGTAGATAAAAAATGAATACTTCACTGGAACAAATGAAAGAAGGAACTGTTAAAAAGGAATATATGATTAGGTATTATATGTATGACAAGAGTCCAGAGTAAGAGGTACATTGCAAAGTGGACTGGGGAAGGGGTGGAGGAAATTGTGCAACAATGAATGAACATTAAAAAAATAAAGTGAACTGGGGGAGGGGGAAGGGAAGAGGAGGGAGGAAACTGTGCAACAATCAATAAATGAAAATCCAACTTTTTCATAAGGTTTCGTTAAAATCAAAATTAAAATTGTTACTTAAAAAGTTCCCAAATTCCTTTAAAGGTGTTTATATCATAAAGAAAGGTACATTATGTACTAAGCTAAACAACTGATACTAAATAGAAACCATACTTAACTGTTCTGAGAGACTGAAAAGCAGTCATCAGAAAGAACAGGGACTGTACGCAGAGGTATAAGAAAGGCAATTATCTAATTTTAGTCCAGTAACAAAAGATGGATGGAAAAATAATACAAAATAAAAATATAAGTCAAAGAAATCTTATGTAAACTCAGTAACAATGACTAGTGCTGAGTTGACCAAAGACTCCCATATTCACCAGTCCTCACCTGAGCTCATAATCTTTACAATTACATGTAAGAATGTGTTTTGAAATAACAACCTAAATAGTCTTCACTTGGGGACAGAGGTGGGCGGGCTAAAGGCGAACAAGAACCAATTAGTGCACAACGAGTTAACGACCAAGCATTACGATGCTCAGGTGTTAGTTTATGAAGCAAAACAAAAGTCAAAACCAGAAGACGGAGGAGGCTGGGTCGTGGAGACCGGTTTTCTATTTATTTGACAGGGCTGACAGAACACTAGCACAGGAAAAAGATAATGCAAGAGCTCAGGAAACAAAAAGATCGTGCGTGGAATGCCTAAAAGTCACAAGGGGAGGTGAGACAGCTGGCCACGAGCAAGCATAAGGTTTGCTATCACAGGAGTCTGGGATTGGACGAGGAGGAGTCATAAAAGAAATGACACTAGATAGATGAGGGAGGCGCTAAAACCCCTAAAGAGACCACAGGATGGATGCCCCGTCTCCACCGAACGCTGGGCCCTTCGCAGCTCGGTAATTCGGGAACCGGAATCACTAGAGTCTAACCTTAGCTTGATTCCGCTATCCTCAAGTCGTCCCCTCACCTAAACAGGACGTCTGGAGAACTGTAATGAATGTGCAGGTAGCATCAACCTGAGGAACGCTCCACCTCTAGCTGCGGTCACCACCAAAGCACCCCGAACCCACGGAGACGATCCAACATCCGTTCTGCAGCCACAGAAGAAACATACGCGGTCCGGCCGCCGTAGTAAGAGGCCGCCTCTTCAAGCACTGCAGCTCAGCCACTTCCGGGGCATAGGAGCCTTTCCATTGGTGGCCGCCATAGCAACACCCTCCATCCCCCGCCTCCACTTTCTTCTCCAAGCTCTATTTTCAGCCTTTTGCCACTTCAGCTCCTAAACTTCCAAGGCAGCAAATGTGAAGGCAAGTATTATTTGTAGGCAATAGAGCAAGCCTTAAATTCCTGTTGAACTTGAACTTCAGTTCCCAGTATGCCCTGCAACACATGGCTCCCCGCTCCTCTAGCGAAGGAACTACAAGAACCAGCATGCACTGCGCTCCTTCGTCTTGTCCCTACTTTACCCTTCTCACAGGTGCATTAAAATATAAACTCTTCAGAGATAAGCGGTTCGAATCCACCAGATGCTCGGCTGGAGACGGAGGGGCACTCATCTCCTGTACCAGTCAGATCTCAGATCCGATTTGGTGGTATACACGAAAAAAATAATAAAATAATTTTTTAAAATTTAAAAAATATAACCTTTTTAAAAAGTAAATTATATATATAAACTATTGCAAAATATAATTCTGTCGCATTTTGTAGTACCATAAGATTTTGTTGAAATACTGAATAGCATAGAAAAGTTTAGTCATGGCTATAAGTAAAATTTGGCTAATTTTTTTGTATGGACAGTATCAAACTATGAAAGTACATCAACACAGAACGCAGGTTTGTAAAGTTCAGAATTACAACTTAAACCTTTAAAAAACAAATCATGTGTCTTATGGGTTCAATTTTCTTTCTTTTATTCTCACAAAAACAGAACTGAAGTTGTTTCTTTTCTGTCGTAGGGGGTACCATATAACAACAAAATAAAGGTTATAGTAACATCACAAATGAAACACTTTTTAGAGTGAGCAAAGGAACTGGTTTCCCACCCGATTGTGATAATCAGTGGTTCCACATTTTGCCACTCTTCTGACATTTTCGGATAGATTGCACGAA
Source organism: Elephantulus edwardii (assembly GCF_000299155.1). NCBI lineage: Eukaryota > Metazoa > Chordata > Mammalia > Macroscelidea > Macroscelididae > Elephantulus > Elephantulus edwardii. The sequence continues at coordinate 29,381,146 of NW_006399755.1, forward strand.
TACGGATATCTTTTTTTTTTAACGTTCATAAAGACGGGGATTAAAAAATTAAGGTATTTTGGTTTTGGTATTGTGCATTAAGAAGTGGTTAAGAAACAATGGTTGACTTATTTTATAACTACATAGTAATGATATGAAAGATAATTGTATATCTATTGAAAAATTAGGAAGCTTTGGTGTCTTAGTGGTAAAGAGTTGCCCTGCCAACCCAAAGGTAAAAGCAGTTCAAATCCACCAGCTCTGTAGGAGAAATCTCCCTTGTGATTTACAGTCTCAAAAACCCACTGGAGGTTCAACTATGAGTTGCTTCTGACTGGACAGCTCATAACAACAATAACATATTTAAAACATTGGTCTGTTGTGGTTTATAGCAAATTTTAACAGGTCTAGAAAAAGTAGAAAACCTTTCATTTTTATAAATTCATATAGAATCCATAAAGGGTAATTCTATTTTTTTAATAGGGTGTGACATTAGTATCATACAAACTGCTTCCCAACCCCAGTGTGCTAAATTATGCAGCATTAGCAAGTAAATATTTAAAAAGTCTAGTCATGGAAAGCAGTATAGTGCTTTCCATGCTCATGTGTCAAAAGGATATGAAAATATAGTGGGGGGAAATAAACCGTTCCAATGAAATGGTTTCAAAACAATGTTGGTATTAACTGCTGTCTGCAATTCAGAATTGTTTATGGTAAATAAATACATAGTTACATCTACTAGTGATGTCATAAGGAAAGTGTTTAGAACATGCTGAATAGTTCTCATAGCAAAGTGTTAAGGAGTTGCCATGTCAAGCTAAAGACAAGTGGCTCAAATCCACCAGCTGATCCAAGGGAGAAAGATAGCAATCTTCCCCCATCTTTACAACCTCTAAAAATTTGTTGGAGGGTCAGCTATGAGTCAGTTCCCACTCAAAGGCTATGAACAACAGTATAATATTAAAAAATAAATATTTGAAACACATTGCTAAAACAATTGGAATGACCAATTGTGGAAATCAATGTGGGAGAGAGATTAAGAAGTATATAACTTATGTAGTAGACCTTTTTTTTCTTTTCTTTTTAGAGATTATTGGAGCTAGAGCATTCTGCTGTTAGGGGTGAGGGAAGACTATTCTTGTTCCAGATAGCACCTCTATATCTTTACTTCGGTAACTAGCTGTGCCTTCTTTGTTTACTTACCAGCAGACACCAGTCACTTTCTCAGAAACAGAAGCAGAGTCTAGGACAAAAAGAAGTCTAAATCAGATTTCCCGAAAGTCAGAATCTTGAAGTGCAAGGCACACAGAAAACAGAATCCTTAGGCTAGTCTCAGTATTATCTCAAAGCAGATATTCTAGAAACAACTTGTTAAAATGTCTTCAGGCAAAGTTTGCTAAACACATCTTACAAATATGGGTTGCTATAACCATCTGATTTTAAAAAGATGGTATCTTTCAGTCTCATCTTGCCACCGGCGAGAACATTTCTTAGTTCCAGGCTTGCATCAGTGTTAACAGCCTTTGGGCAAAAAGCAGTTGAGATGAATCAGAGACTGTAGAGTGAACAGGCTATTTTACTTTCTAGTTAAGGGTGTGTAATTTGTACTCTACATCATTCCCTCCTTTTGACTAAATGTTCCATAGATTATCCTCTAATCATGTTCCAAGGCGTGCTTTCTTCCACATGGACTTTGTCTCAGTCTAGCTGCATGCATAAATATTTTAGTGTTTTAAGACTTCTAGTGTATTAGTCATGTCCCACAAGATACTTCATTGAGTCATAGTTTTAACATCTTTCTTTAGTCATATTGGGAAATACATTGATGTAACTACTTGACCATCTTGTCAAGGGAGTGATTTCCAAAGAGGTCCAGGGGCTTCCTTAAGTAAGAACTAGAAAGTTCTGACTAGAATGTAAAAATTTTATAGAACACTGTGAAAACAACACCAAGTGAGAGCAAGTGAAAGAAACTAGGTTTATTAGATGTTCATAACAGACTGTGAATGAGTCAGAATAGAACTGACTCTGTTTTATTCCTAGAGAAGGATTGATAAATCTTTTCCAGTGGAGAGTGGTGTTTACCATCTGTGGTGTTGCACAGCTTGTGATGGATTTATGGTGGTCTGCTCTCCAGCCTTCGTATTCCCCGCCCCCCCAGATGAGTCTGTTTTTCTTGTGTTATCTTGCCACAGTTACACATCATTGTCAAGAACAGTTTCTGTTTCATTCACTTTGCTAGCATTTCTTTTGCCAGTCCCTATCAATTTCAGAAGTCTAATCCAGGATGTGAAATCACTCCACCTCATTACAAAATCGAGCAGAATCTATGAATCTTTTCCTTTCATAGACATAGTAAGTTGGTAAGCTGGGTAATGGTATTAGTCAAGTATTTCATTAAACATTTAATAATCTCAATTAAAATTATAAGGATGAGTGTTATGACTATAGTAACACATTTAATCTATTCTCCAAATCCCCAGGGCAGCTAACTAATATCAGGAGAAATCTAGAGGATAATTAGATAGTGGGTCAGGATATGTGACACCAAGTGGCCATTTAATGAATGTCTTTCACGTTTTGTTCCAATCTTCTTAAGGTGTTTACCCAAGATTCAACAAGAACTGTGTATAATAGTGCAAACTATCCTGTTGGGGCAAAAGAAAATGATACAATTATCTAAAACAGCCTTGGCAAGGAGACTTGTCTAGAATTTCCACTGCAATAACAACAATGGCTTTGTGCTCTGGAGAGCAGACAAATTTCTTAGGATGTGTCCCAAATCAGTCACTCCACCATGAGGGCACAATTGAACATCCAAATAAAAACCCTGTGTCTCTGGATTATCTGTAACTGAATTATAGTAATAATTTAACCCTCTCTTGCTACAGTTAAGGAATTTCAAACAGCTGCTATCCAGTGCATATTTTGTGAGATGGGCATTTAGAGGAATTTTTGAATAATCTAGAGTAAATTAACCCTGCCTCTGCAATCTGTATAAGGTAGAGCCCAAGTATAAAACATTTTGTTCCAAACTCTTTTTTTCACCACTTTCAACAAAAAAAGTCAATAGAGGAGAAATTCTTCAAAATAATCAGAGTAGCAACCCAATGTTACTCTCAGAAGAGAGAGATTAAAGACATTACCTTTTCAAACACATACAAGAATGCCCTCTATCACCATTCCTATTTAATGTATTGAAAGTCCTGTTGTTGTTTAGGGCTGTCAAGTCAATGCTCTTTGTCACTTTGGAGAGGTCTTTGACAAGAAATTTCCACGGTACAACATGTCTTGATTTCTTCATTGATGCTATCATGGATGTTCAATGTGGATCCAAGTAAAATGAAGTCATTGACAACTTCAGTCTTTCTTCCAGCTACCATGATGTTGCCTATCCGTGCAGCAGAGAGGCATTCATTTCCTTGATGGGATATAATCCATATTTACTTCAAGTCTTCTTCACTTTCTACAATCAAGGTTGTGTCATCAGCATAACTTAAGCTATTGAGGAATCTTCCTTCAATTCTGAAGCCACATTCTTCTAGGTAGAGCAATACGGCAAGAAAAGGACACAAGAAGCATTCAGATTGTCAAAGAGGAAGTAAAACTATGTAGGCTATGAGTCAGGACCAACCTCTGAAAACCCACTGGAAGGTCAGCTATCAGTTTGTTCTGACTTATCAGCAATAAGTTGGATTAAATAATTCTAATTACAGCTGCTATATTTAAATGTCATCCTTTATAGGAAGTGTAACATGATGTTGTTGTTATATGCTGTTGCGTCTCCTGCGACTCATAATGACCCTACATACAACAGCCCTAAACCCTGCTCTGTCTTATGCCAATCTTATTGTCTCTGATACACCTACCCCCATTACCCTAGTCACTGAATCAATAATGTTAGTCAAAATTATTCCAAACATTCATCAACATATTACTTTAGGAAGACTAGGCCTAAAGACTTAATGAATTAAACATTTCAAAGAACTACCAGTAGATGGCTCTCTTAATTTGCTGTTTTGTTTGGGGTTTTTAACCAGACATACTGTATTGTCAAAAAAAAACCCCTGCATTATATGGATGGCTAAAATGGCTCTTTAAGGATTATACAGTTTATTTGCCTACATTCTGATAGTATTAGCATCAAAGTTATAATTTATTTGTCAAGGTACCTCTTCAGTGGATCCTCATTCCCTCATTGCCGTGGAGTCAAAGTGACTCGTTACTGACCCTTCTGCTGGTATTCTGGGTAACGTTTGGGTTAGCAGTGCAGCTCCCTACAGACTATGCCACCAGAGCTCCCCCTTAAATGTATAACTATGTTTTCTGATGTTATGTTTTGTTTCTTAACTGGCAAAACAGAACACTTTGGTGACTTTATGAGTTGGAGTCCACAGGACAATAGGAAATGTTCTTTTTTTTTTTTTTAAATTTTTCTAGAAAGTCAGTTACGTTTATCTATCATGATATGTCTTCTTAAATTTTATGTGGAAAAACTTGACTTTATTTACCTTATCATTTCATTTTCTTCATAAGAGATTTAGATACAGTTAACCCTTCCCTCCTTTTTTCTCTGGCTTTTGAGGCAAGTAACAATTTACAATTAGGTTCTCTTAGGCTATTTATTGAAAACCCACAAGAGAGTCAGCTGTGAGTTAGTTCGGATGTGATGGTACACAGCAGCAACAACAATAATTTATAAAGGTGGCGTAGTCAATAAGGAGTCGAACTGCTAACCCAAGGGCCAAACCTCTCTCTCTGGTAGTTCAAATTCACCCATGACTAATATATGTATGTTGTTCATGACCTGTTCTGCCACATTCTATATTTATTCTACTGCCTTTATGGCATTTTTTAGCCTCATTTCTATCTCTTTCACTAGACTCCAAGTGCTACAAAATACTCATAACATTCTGCAGTTCAGCTGCACACTGTTTAAGTGTTCATAGCCCTACTCACAGTTTCTGCAAAGTTATAATTTCCTGAGAATTATGTCTCTGGTCTCCTAAATATGCTTGTGTTCCACAAGTTTCATCTAGCTCATAAAATTCATTGTCATATCTCAGCTCTTCATTAATTTCACAAACAACTACTTGCTCACAACTACTTGATCAAAATCTACAGAATTTCAGAGAGGTGTGGCATGGCAAGGTGATTGCTTGGTGTTGCAAGTTAGAACAATTTTTTATGACACTTCATGTTTCCCCTTCTCTACTTCTTTCCATTTCTTCCCTGTAACTCTGGAGTAAGATGTAAAATCAGACTTCTCTCTATAGAAGAGTTTGGCTCAGAGTTAGACTTTCTCAAGACCTGAAGTAGTGCCTTCCCAAACTAGTACAAGAATTTTTGCATCTAATCACAAAAGTTTATTTACTTGTGCATGAGTTATCTGCTATAGCTTAAAACGATAGTTATTATCTTACACAGCTTTTAAAGGGGGGAAAAAAAATCCAGGAACAGCTTAGTGTAGCTGTTCTGCCTGAGGGTTTCTTGTGAGTTTGTGGTCAAACTTTTGGCTAGAGATGAAGTCATCTCGAGATTCCTTTGAGACTGGAGAATCCATTGTCATGCTCAGGCCTCTGTGCGTCATCAAATCCATCAGGTTACAGTATCTGTGAAATACACTTAAGAAGAAATTGGCAAGGAGGGAATGTTTTTAGGGACAGTTCCCAGAATGACAATGCAAAAGTTGTTGAACTACAAAGCAGTTGTATAGATACCTCAGCTGATGCCAGGGGAAGCTCTAAAACTATGATGACTCAAGGCAAGAGACCACATTAATCAATAATTAGATATAAATTGACCCCTAGAAGGGGTCGTAACTCTGGGCAAGGCACTTCCATTTGTCTAAGATAAATTTCCAGAAATAAGCTCAGCTATGAATCAGCAGCAGCCAACATTTCCAAAAGTGAGAGAACCTAGTGCCTCCAATATAAAGGTGGCCCCCCGAGGGGTGCACCATAGTGTCCACTTCAGAGCCCATCTTCAGAAGAAGACAGTGAAGTCAAAAGTTACTGTCATGTGCCTTTGCGTCAACTATGACTCAGAGACCCTATGAACAATGGATCTGGACCTGCCCTATCCTGTGCCATCCTCATCACCTCTTATATACTTGAACCCATTGCTCCAATCACTGTGTCAGTCCATCTTGTTGAGAGTCTTCCTCTTTCGCTGACCCTCCACTTTTCTAAGCATGATGTTCTTTTCCAAGGACTGGCACCTCCTTACAACATGCCCAAAGCCGAAGTATGTGATCAAAATCTTCACCATCCTCGCCTCTGCGTATCACCTGGGGTGCACTTTCTTGAAGACATATTTGTTTGCTTTTTTTGGCATTCCGTGGAATATTCAGTACTCTTTTACAACCCAGTAATTTAAAGACATCGATTCTTCTTCTGTCAACCTTATCACTGTCCAGCCATTAGAGACTTAAGAAGTAATTGAAAGACCATGGCTTGAATTAGGTGCACCTTAGTTTTTAAAGTGATATCATTGCATTTCAGCACTTTGGAGAAGCCCTTAGCAGCAAGTTTCCCCAATGCAAAACATCTTTTGATTTCTTGACTGCTGGAACCGAGAGTAGTGATTGTGGATTCAAATAAGATGACATCATTGACAATCTTTTCTCTATCTATAATGACGCTACCTATTGGTCCAGTGAAGAGAATTTTTGTCATCTTGTTGATATGTAATCTATATTGAGCATCTGCAGCCTTTGATTTTTCTAAAGCAAATGTTTTAAGTCCTCTTCACTTTCTGCAAATAAGGTTGTGTCGTCTGTGTAACACAAGTTGTTAATGGGTCTACCTCTTATCCTGATACCACATTCTTCATCATAAAGCCCAGTTAAAAGATCAAAAGAGCAGGAAATAAATCTGGAAGTAGATAGGATGTCATACAACATTATTTTTAGTTTATCAGTTTAGTTCCATCCCTAGAATGAATACTCACTACTCATTGCCATTGAGTCATCACTGATTTATAACTGATCTTCCAGTGGGTTTTCAAAGGTTATAAATTGCAGTGACTGTCCATATTTCTCCCACAGAATAGCTGTGGGTTCAAACTGCTTGCCATTTGGTTGATAGTGCAACCCCTTACCACTAGGTCACCAGTGTCCCCTATCCCTAGAACATGCCAATAAATGTTCAGTTCTTCTACTTAGGTTATTTCAGGTTGGGTTAGTGTCATTTGCATCTGAAAGATTCCTGATTAATAATACCTCAAGTGTGAAAAAAGCAATAATCGCTGTACTTTACTTCTAGTACTTAGTGCATTTTTGTGTTTATTCATCTATCTCTGTCATCTGATGGATGTATGTTCATTCATTTATCTCTCTATTTAGACTACTATAAATTCTTTATAGGGTCATATATTATTCATTCCTTCTCCAGCACCTACAGCTGGACATGGTTAAAGAAGATGGTATTATTGTTGTTGTTGTTGTTGTTGTTGTATACCATTGAGTTGGAATTGACTCACAGCTGACCCTCCAGTGGCTTCTCAGAGGCAATAAATTTTATGGTAAGAGATGAATCATCTTTCTCCCTTGGAGCAACTGGTGGATTCGAACCACATGCCTTTGGGTCAGCAGCACAACTCTTTGCCCCTAAACCACCAAATCTCTCAGTTAAAGGATAAATATTGGTTGTCGAAACAAATAAGAGAAATTCCAAAACAACAGTATGCACAATCAGATTCTGATGGGGTCATAAAGCAAATAAAATAAATCTGTAAATAATTATCCAAAGTATAATAACTGGTATTTAGATTAACAGAAGAATATTAAAAGTCTGAAATAGAGGGTTATGAAATGTGTGGTTAATTGTCTCCATGATCAACTGCCTCCTTTTCTGTGACACCAATAGAAGTGTGTGGGTCTCAGCTACCATTACTCACCATTTTAACCAAGGAGTCTGTAAAGAGTACTGCTCAATAGGGGGAAATACAAAATGGAATTTCATATTTTCATGAACTCCAGACTTTCTGGAGCCATGGAGGCTGGGTGAATCCCTGAAACTAGATTGCCTTGAGATAATTTTTAAAACTTAAATATTCCCTGAAGTTTTCTTAAAACAGATTAGTAGTTTAGCTTTAAACAGTAAGGATTATCTGTCTTGAATACAAAGCTCTTTTAAGAACTATCTATGTGAGGTCGAAGTGTTAACAGCAACTCAAAAGTTTAGATAGAGACTATTTTAGTCATCTAGTACATCTGAAAAAGAGATAGCACAAGTATATGGCTTTAACCAAAAACAAAAGTTTATTTCCTTAAAGTTTAGGAGGCTGGAAGTCCAAATTCAGGGTATCCTGAAGGTCCACTCTCTTTGTTGCTTCTGCAAGAAGGCTCTTGTTTCTTTCTGCACCTGTAGGCCTGGCATTCCTTGGAGATTTTCATACATCTTAGCCTTCTCCAGTGTCAAGGAGCTTCCTATTCCTAGCAGAGGACCCCTGGCCCAAAAAGATGTAATCTACTCCTGTGGTTTATTTCCTGGTGACCCTGAAGTCCCCACTTCTCTGCTTGCTTTCCTCCCACTTTATCTCTGTGAGATAAAAAGTCTTACAGGTCATAAAGAGGGAAATTTCCCTTATTTTGGACCAGAATAAAAGAGTTTTTTAACACTAACCCAGGGCTTGAAGTTAGAAGTTCAGAAAGAGGCCTACTTGCAAGCACTCTGCAAAAGAATCTGTCCTGACTAAAGAATTATGAGTGTTTCTGACTTGAGTTGTAAATTCTTACTTACCTAATAAACCCTCAGATCTTGAGTATTGTGTATGAGTTCTTTGTGGCCATGAACAGGCAAACTGAATAGTAGCCTAGTAAGAGCTATGGGAAGGACAGTTGGTTTTAGAATTAACAGAAGGCGAGACGTGAAGGTACATGTCTGACCACATACGAATATTCATAATTCTCACAGTTTGGGGCTTTTGATGTTGTTGATAGGGATTTTTCCCCTTGTGGAGTTAACGGAGATCAGATTCCACTGTCCCCAAGCCTGCAGCATTATTTCTACATGTTTTTGGTCCCAAGCCTTGTACAGTGAGTAAGATGAAAAGCACCCCTTTTAAAGAGCTCTGATGGTGTAGTCCCTAGCAAGTAACATGTCTAACTAAAAGAGTGCTTTATTACAGTAGTTTAAATTCACCAGAAGCTCTGAAGGAAAAAGATGGACAATCACCTCTTATTTCAAATTAAAGCCTCAGAAACCTGATGGCGAATTGTTAAGAGTCAGAGCTGATGCAATGGCAGTGATCCACTTAGAGAATGTATATTTTAAAAAGGAAGGCAGATTTCAGAAGAGGCATTATATCAAAAGTAGTTACATAATTTAAAAGGTAATTATGGGTTTAGAAGAGGACATGTTACTAGAGATATTAAAGCTAATGTTTGGTAGATTTTGACTGAAAGCAGAAAATGGCTATCTGTGTTTTATTGACCATGCAAAAGCATTTGACTATGTGGATCACAACAAACTGTGGCTAACTCTGGAATCCCAGAACACTTGATGTGCTTATCTGAAACCTAAACTTGGACCAGGAGACAGCAGAACAGAGCAAGGAAACACTGCGTGGTTCAAACTGGAAGGGGTATATGCCAGGGCTGTGTCCTATCTCCATACCTTTCCAATCTATCTGCGGAACAGATTATTCAAGAGGCTGGGCTCTGTGAGGAGAAATGTGGCATTAGGATTGGAGGAAGACACATCAGCAACATACCTTATGCAGATGACACAACCTTGTTTGCTGAAACTGAAGAGGACCTTCTACTTACTGCAGAAGGTCAAAGACTGCAGCCTTCAATATGGTTTGAAGCTCAACATCAAGAAAAAAAAGATTCTCACCACTGGGTGGCTTGACAGCATCATCATAAATGGTGAAGAGATTAACATGGTTAACAGCTTCAGTTTGCTTGGCTTCATAATCAAAACTCTTGATACCAGTAGCCAGAAAATTAAAAGACTAATCGCATTGTGAAAATCTGCTGTCGGGACCTTTACAGAGAACTGAAGAGTAATGATGTGAGGCTGGAAACTAAGATGTGCCTGATTCAGGCCATGGTCTTTGCAATTACTTGCTATGCATAAGAAAGCTAGACAATGACTAGGGAAGCTGGAAGGAGAATTGATGCCTTTGAGCTGTGGTGCTCGAAAGGAGTATTGTATTTACCATGGACTGTTAGGAGAGCAAACAGGTTCATCCTAGAGAGGATAAAATCAAGCTGTTCCTTGGAGGCAAGAATTCTGTAGCTTTATCTGACAGACTTTGGACATGTTGCAAGGAGGAACCAGTTCTTAGAGAGGAATATCATGCTTGAGAGGGTGGAAGGACAGCTCAAGAAAGGAAGACCCTTGATGAGATAGATTGAACCAGTGACTGGGGTAATGGGGATAGGTGTGTCAGAGATGATAAAGTTGGCTTAGCAAAGACAAGATTCAGAGCTGTTGTACTTAGGGTCACTATGAGTCACAAGAGATTTGACGGTACATAACAACAATTATGGAAGTATATAGCATAGGTATTGTAAGTTATTGCAAAGGCTAGGATCATGCACACCTTAGTCTCTAGAATAATATCATTGCTTCTCGGTACTCTGGAGAGGTCCCGGAAAGCAGATTTTCTCAGTGCAATTACTCTTTTGATTTCCTTACTGTTAGTGCCAAGAGTGTTGATTGTGGAGTCAAGAAAATAAAAACTGTTAAAAACCTCAATCTCTTCTGTATCATGATGGTGTCAGTTGGACCAGTGGTCAGAATCTTTGTCTCCTTGATATTGAGCTTCAATCCATATTGAAGACTACAGTCCTTGACCTTCTGCAGCAAGCTCTTCAGGTCCTCCTCAGTTTCAGCAAGCAATGTTATGTAATTTGCATAAGGTAGGTTGAGTCTTTCTCCAATCCTGATACCACATTCCTCCTCATAAATGATCTAGTATGCATATAGATTGAAAAGGTATGGAAATAGGATGCATCTCTGACACACTCCTTCTCTGATTTTGAACCATGAAGTGTTTCCTTGCTCTGAGGACTATTTTCTGGTCCAAGAATAGGTTTTGCATAAGCACAATCAAGTGCTGGGATTCCCATTCTCCTCAAGATTAGTCACAATTTATTGTGATCCCACACAGTCAGATGCCTTTGCTTAGTTAATGAAACACAGATAGACATTCCTCAGGTACTCTGCTTTCTGTTAAGATCCATCTGACATTGGCAATAATGTCTCTAGCGTCACAACCTCTTCTAAACCTAGCTTGCATTTCTTTCAGTTCTCCGCCAATATACTGTTCCAGTAATTTTTTTATAATCTTCAGCAAGATTTTGCTCACATGTGATATTAGTGATAGTGTTTGATAATTTCCACATGCTATTGGATCACCTTTTTATGGAATGGGAATAAATACGGATCTCTTCCAGTCAATTGGACAGGTAGCTGTCCTGCAGATTTCTTGACACAACCTGGTTAGCATGCCCAAGAAAGCATCCGTTTGTTGAAATAAGTCAATTAGTATTTCATCAAGTCCTGCGGCTTAATTTTTTTTTGCCACAATTTTTTTGGGTAATGACTAAGGATGACTGAAAAAGAATCAATGTTTTTGCGTTTTGGTGCTGGAGAAGAGTCTCAAACATACCATGGTCCACCAAGAAAACAAATAAGTCTATCTTAAAACCAAGTTTCTCCTTGGAGGCTAAGATTTTGAAGCTCTGTCTCACATATATTGGGCACATGGCCAGGAGGAACCAGTCCTTAGAGAAGGAAATCATGCTTGGAAGGATGGACAGACAGCACAGGAGAAGACGACTCCAGATGAAATGGATTGATACAGTAACTGGGGCAATGGGGGTTCATGTATCAGAGTCAGTGAGACTGCCTTAGGACACGGCAGGCTTCAGAGCTGTTGTACACTGGGTCGCTATGAGTCACAGGCAGCTCAACAGCACATAACAACAAACAACACAAAACATAAAAGAGGAGTCCCTGAACTGAAAGGTTGGAGGTTCAAATCCACCCAGGAGTTGTTGTTGTTTTAGGTCATCGAGTTGCCACAACTCATAGCAACCCTATGTACAACAGTCCCAAACCCTACTCTATCCTGTGCCAATCTTATTGTCTCTGACACATCTACCCCCATTACCCCAGACACTGAATCAATCCATCTACTTGAAAGTCTTCCTCTACTGTACTGTCTCTCCACCCTCCCAAGCATGACATCCCTCTCCAAGGACTGGTCCCTCCTTACAACATGTCTGAAGTATGTCAGATGGAACTTCAGAATCCTTGCCTCCAAGGAGCAGCCTGGTTTACACTCTGCAGGACAAACTTGTTCATTCTCTTAACAGTCCATGGTATATTCTATACTCTTCTCCAACACCACAGCTCAAAGTCATCATTTCTCCTTCTATCATCCCTAGTCATTGTCCAGCTCTCTGATGCCTATCAAGTGATTGCAGAGACCATGGCGTGTATCAGGCACACCTAAGTCTCCTGACGGATGTTGTTGCTCTTCAGTACTCTGAAGAGGTCTCTGACTTTTCCAACACAATACATCTTTTAATTTCCTGGCTGCTAATGCCAAGAGTGTTGCCTGGAGAGCCAAGCAAGCTAAAGCTGTTTACAATCTCAATCTTTTCACCATCCATCACGATGCTGCCAATCGACCCAATGGTGAGAATCTTTGTTTTCTTGATATTGAGCTTCAATCCATATTGAAGGCTGCAGTCCTTGACCTTCTGCAGCAGCTCTTCAGGTCCTCCTCAGTTTCAGCAAGCAGGGTGGTGTCATCTGCATAATGCAAATTGTTGATGAGTCTTCCACCAATCCTGATGCCACACTTCTCTTCATAGAGCCCAGCCTTCCAGATAATCTATTCTGCATTTGGATTGAAAAGGAAACATACACTGCTTCCTTGCTCTGTTTTGACAACTGCCTTCTGATTCAAGTATAGGTTTGACAAAGCATGATCAAGTGTTCTGGGATTCCCATTCTTCTCAGAGTTTGCCACAGTTTGTTGTGGTCTACCTTTGCATAGCCAATGAAACACAGATGGACATTCCTCTGGTATTTCCTGCTTTCAGCCAAATCCATCTAACATTAGGTACAATATCTCTAGTACCACGACCGCTTCTAAACCCAGCCTGGACTTCTGGAAGTTCTCTGCTGATGTGCTGTTCCAGTCATTTTTGTATAATCTTCAGCAGAATGTTGCTTGCATGTGATATTAGTTATATTGTTTGATAATTCCCACACTATCAGATCACATTTCTTTGGAATGGGAACAAATAGAGATCACTTCCAGTCAGTGGTCCAGGTGGTTGTCCTCCAGATTTCTTGGCACAATTTGGTAAGCACATCTAGGGCAGTGTGTGTTTGTTAAAATAAGTCAATTGGTATACTGTCAATTCCTAGGGCTTTTTGTTTTGCCAGTTCTTTCAGAGAAGCTTGAACTTCTTCCTTCATCACCACAGGCTCTAGCTCATACATTGTCTCATGAAATTCTTCTGTGTCCACGAATTCCTTTTGGGACAATGACTCTGAATATTCTTTCCATCTTCTTTTAATACTTCCTGGATCATTTAATATTCTGCCCAAAGCATCCTTAAGTACTGCACAACTCGAGGTTTGAATTTGTTCTTCAGTTCCTTGAGCTTAAGAAAGGCTGAGTGAGTTCAGCCCCTTTGATTTTCTGACTCCAGCTCCTTGCACATTTCATTATTACACTTCTTTGTCTTCCCACACTACCCTTTGAGATCTTCTGTTCAACTCCTTAATATCTTTATTTCTTCCCTTTGCTTTGGCTTCTCGGTGCTCTATTGCAGTACTCAGAATCTCCTCTGACATCAATTTTGAGAAAGCTTCAGAAAAATAGTCTAGTGATTGACTTTTGAAAGAGCATATCCATTGGAATCTCAATGGAATGCAGTTCTACTCTAACACATGCGTGATCACTGTGAGCCAGAACTGACTCAGTGACAACTGATTTTGTGGTTAGATTATATCTTTTGGATTTTTGTTATTACCATCTGCTCCATAGGAGAAGGATGGACAGTCTCTTCCCATGAGATTAAGTGCCTCTGAAAACCCACCAGAGGGTCAATTATGGGTTGCTTCTGACTTGATAGTACACAACAACAATATTGAATGGCAACCTAAACTAAGTTTTTAGGAACAATAAGAATTTATTACACAAAGCGAAAGAAAACAGAATACGTAGGAAACAAGAAAGATAAGATTCTGACATGCTAGATAGTTGCTAATTTTAGAAAAACTCACTCATTGCTCTCGAATCTAGGCAGACTTCTAACTGACCCTCCATTGAATTTGCAAGGTGGTAAATCACATGGGAAGGGATAGCCCATCTTTCTCTCAGAGAGACACTGAAAGATTCAAACCACCAGAGGCATAACTTCCGGGTTAGCAGCACACCTCCATATAGACTACTCCATCAAAGCTCCTTAAATTTAGAAAGGGCTCTAAAAATTACTAGCTGTTGTAATGGAGTGAACCAGTGTTATATGCCATGTTAGGATGTTTGGGCCTTACCTTTAAAGATGTCGCTTTAGGTTTGACACTGGGAACTGAGGTGGTCAATACACTCTTCTTGTTTCCTTAAGTTAGTTCTGTGGTTCTGTCACTTCAAACAAACCATTTTTACAATTCTACCTCTCAGAATTTACCTTCAAGAAATAATAAAATATTAAAAAGAATTTTTTTCCTACAAGAAGATGGAATATTGTGTATGTACACATGTGACATTTTAGACTTATTATGTGGCACAAGTTAATTTTGTTGATAAATTTTAAAAGCTTATTTAAAACTTTTACTTTAAAAATAGTGTATAGGGTTTTCTGTTGTTTCATTGGACACCTATTCAGCATATAACTCAACTTTTTAATCATTTTTTCCTCTGGATAGAGGAAGGTCAAGTGCTTTTTATTCTTCTTCTCCTTCTTTTTAAAATCTGTGTTTTCTAGTTGTTCCACAGCAAAATAATTTGTTTTTAAATGCCTGTCCTTTGTTGACCTCTCTGCTTCTTTTCTTTCTCTTTTTTTTTAACTTTTTATTGTTATTCGAGTGAAAGTCTGTGTCCTCTCAGTTTCTGTTTTTAATCTAAGACTTACACTTGGCTTCCAATATTTGCAAAGCACTAAGCACTTTTTTTAACCAGTTAAATAAGTCTTTTCTATTCAGATTTCCACTTCTTCCTGTTCACAAAACACTTTGTAAATATCTATCTTGTCACTACAGTTTTACAAACTAAGATAACTGCATACGCCATACACAAACTACAAGCACAGTACCAATCACCAAGTAAATGGTTATTCTTTCACAATTATCCTAAGGGAGAGATATTATATAGTTGAAGGTATATGTTCAACAAAATGGGGCCAGTGAGGTTTTAAACTTTTACCAAAACACACTGAAACAGCTGTTATTAAATCAGAAATGTTTCCCAGTGCCTGACTGATCTAATGCTTTGGCAAATACTGAAAGTGACCTATGTCCCTAGGGGGACACATGTTATGCCTAACAATTCAATGTCCTAGATTTCCCAGAAAAGACCTGATTTATGTCTTTCTTTTGTTTTTCCACAATGCTGGTCATTCCTCTATTGGATTTTTAATTTTTCTGACTCTGAAAAAAAATTCCTGTCAATTAACTCATACAGTTGAATGACATTTAATAGACTATCAAACCAGATTTTCAGTTTAGAAGAGTTGATGACCAAACATCAGGATTAGAACAATTAATCCTCAAGTAGGGTCATATGATATTAGTGGCTACAGCAGGATCATGAAGGCATATGAATGTTGTGGGTATTAAAATATAATTTGGGGGTCAAACTTTAATCATTTTAGGAAACATCCCTTTGAATTACCAGAATTTACACGGCAATACTTCTGGCCTTGAATTCCAGCCCACAAAGAAACCTTAATAATTGTCTAAAATAATATTAATTTTTTAAGATTAATTGCTTTTGTCCCCATCTCTCTAAAATAAGATCATTAGAGATGATCTTAAATGTAAGAGGAAACTAGTGTATAAAAAAGAATTAAATGGTGGCTAGCTACCACTACTGACTATTCTGACAAGAGACACAATAGGAAGTCCTAGGTAGTATGCAAGAGAAATAGAGGGGGAAATTCTAATTCCTTAAAAGGCAGCTGGTGGCCTACTGTTAAGAAACTGCACAGCAATCCTGAAGGCATGCGGTTCAAATCCATCAGCTGCTCCATGGGAGGATGGGAAGTCTCCTCCCATGCAATCCTCTGAAAACCCACTACAGGGTGAACTATGGGTCAGTTTCAACCCAATGGTACTCAGCAATAACAGCAACTAGACTTGTAGGGACTAAAGGAAGCACCACGGCAACTGTCCTAGACAAACTTAATTTAGAACTGAAGTCACTGCTGGAGGTCAACTTACAATCAAATAATGGTTTTGCTTCTCAAATAAGCACTATCACGCATTAGGAAGGAACTTTAGTTAACACCAACTATATGAGAAGATATGGTCAATATTTACCCAAAACCAAAAATAAAATATTAGGAGGAGCAGGGAAGTTAGATTATTTGAAACAGAACAAACAAAGTGGAAACCATGACAATGCGGATGCATTGTGGAAAATTGTCACCAGTGTAATGGAGCAATTTGTAGACCATCAAGGCTAGGTAAATGCCCTTTGAAAATGCTCTCAGTGCTCTTTGTGTTTTACTTTTACGATTTTTACTTACTACTTTGTGTTGAAAATATCTGTTTATACTCTATCTTCTTGGCTAAACTGTTGGTTCTGTATGAAAACCCTACACAAACTCCAGACATAATTATTTCTCCTGTAATAAACAATGTATTGCACTGAACAAGTATGTTACTAATGATCCCTTTAAAGTACAAGTATGTTAGTTTGAAGACTGAGGTTTGCCTGACTCAAGTCATGGTATATTAAATTGCTTCATAAAAACAACAACCAAAAACCCCTCAAACTCATTGCTTGGAGACTACATGATAGAATTTTGTGAGAACGATGACCTCATTATTGCACACACCTTTGTTAAAATACATAAACCGTAAAAAAAAAATATACATAAACCGTGACATATGAAAACCTTGACAGATGAAATACAGAGGAATATGAAAAGGGGGGGAAGAAAATGTCACATTTAAAGTATAAAGAATTGATAATTTCTTTCATTAGTAAAAATCTTTTCAATCTTATTTTACAGAGGCTTTCTACACAGAATGCATTTTTCATTTTTTTTAAAAAGTATGGGACACTAACAATCTGAAATATAATAATACCACATTGATTTTCTTAAAAAACAAACAAACAAACAAACAGAACCCTCATTGCTTGGAGAAAGATCTATGACTTGCTGACCCTCAGCAGGTTTTCAGAGAT
Source organism: Elephantulus edwardii (assembly GCF_000299155.1). Classification (NCBI taxonomy): domain Eukaryota; kingdom Metazoa; phylum Chordata; class Mammalia; order Macroscelidea; family Macroscelididae; genus Elephantulus; species Elephantulus edwardii. The sequence continues at coordinate 29,398,516 of NW_006399755.1, forward strand.
TGTACATCACACAGGAGTAGATTGCCCATCTTTCTCCTGCAGAGTTACTAGTGGATTAAGGGTACCACCTTTAAGGTAGCAACACAACTCCCTAAGGATGATGCCACTAGACCTTCTTAACCACTTCATATGTATTTTAAAGTTGGAAAATGAGTAAGAAAAATTAAAGAAAAATTGATGCCTTTGAATTGAATTGAACTTAAGGTTTGAGAGTTTAATATGTATGTGAAAGTTAAACAGTGACTATGGAAGACAAAAGAAGAATTTATATCTTTGAATTGTGGAGTTGGTAGAGTATATGGAATATACTATTGATTACCAAAAGAACAAACAAATCTGTCTTGGATAAAGTGAAGCCAGGATGCTCCTGAGAGGCAATGATGGCGAGGCTTTGCCTCATATACTCTGAGCATGTTATCAAAAGAAGCTATTCCTTATAAAAATATATCATGCTTGAGGGAAATTGGAAGAATCTGGTCTGAAAAACAATTATTCTAATTTTGTAAACCAACTAGTGTAATAAACAAACAAACAAATTCAGCAAAAGAAAAGATCATCAAGGATATGAATTAACACAGTGACTGTAACAATTGGTTTAAATGCAGTCCAGATTGTGAGGGTGGTGCAGGATTGGACAGGGTTGCAATCTGTTGTACAGAGGGTTACTGTGGGTCAGAGCCAACTAAAAGGCACCCAACATTATAAACGTCCACAGTTCTCTTTGGTTTTTCCCTTATAAGACTTATAAATGTGGTTAATTTTTTGTTACAGGTTGGCGAGTACTTCTACTATTGTCCTGTACAGCCCTTGTAATATGGGACTTTCACTTGTACATCCCTGTCACTTTCCTCTGAGAGTTCCAGTGGCCGGTTATTGTTGTTTGGTGTCATCAAGTTGAGTACAACATGTAGTAACACTATGTAGAACAGATCTGAATACTCTCCTATCCTTTGCCACCCTCACTATTTCTGACACACGCAAGACCGTTGCTGCAGGCATTATGTAAATCTATCTTGTTGAGGAGTTTTCTGTCTTTCTCCACCCTTCCAACTTTCCAAGCATGATGTTCCTCTCCAAGAAATAATCTCTTCTAGCAACATGCCCAAAGTATACGAGATGGCACCTTATCATCTTTGCATCAAAGGAGTACTCTGGTTACACCCTCTCCAAGACATATCTGTTTGCTTGTTTGACAGTCTATAGGGTATTCAGTACTCTTCTCCAACACCACAGTTCAAAGGCATTGATTCTTTTTCTGTAATCCTTAGTCATTGCTAGCTCTCAGATGCATACCAAGTGAGTGAAAAGACCATGGCCTAAATCAGACACACCTTAGTCCTCAAATTGACATCAGTGCTCCTCAATAATTTAGAGAGGCCACTTATTTCAGACTATCACAGTGCAATATGTCTCCTGGTTTGCTGATTGCTGGTACCAAGTGTACTGATTGTGAATCCAAGTAAAAGGAAGTAGTTGACAGTCTCAATCCTTTATCTATCACGATGCTGCCTGTCAGTTCAGTGGCAAGGATTGGGGTTTGGTTTTGGGTTTTTTTTCCACATTGAGATGTAATCAATATTAAGGCTGCAGTGTTTGATCTTCTGCAGCAAGTGCTTCAAATGACCCTCACTTTCAGCAAGCAAGATTGTGTCAACTGCATAATGAAGATTATTGATAAGTATTCTTCTAATCTTGATGCCACATTCTTTCTTCTCCATAGAGGCTAGCTTCTCGAATACTTTCAGCATACAGATTAAATAAGTATGGAGAAAGGATACAAGTCTGAAACACACATTTATTAATTTTAAACCATGTAGTGTTTCCTTTTTGGGAATGGTACCTAACAACAACAAGCCACTGGAACTCTTCAGAAGAAAGTGATAGTGATGTACAAGTTAAAGTCCCAGATATAGAGGTTGTTCAGGATTAAAACAGTAATGCCACCTTGTGACAAAAATTAATCACATTTGTACAATCAACACCCTTAGTACCAGCAGCCAGAAAATTAAAAGACAAATTGTATTGAAAAAGTCTGCTGTCAGAGACCTCTCCAATGTACTAAAGAGCAACTCTGTCAGTCTGGAGACTAAAATGTGCCTGAAACAGGCCATGGTCTTTGCAATTACTTGCTCTACATCGAAAGCTGAACAATGACTAAGGATGATAGAAGGAGAATTTATGTATTTGAGCTGTGGAAGAGTATTGAATATACCATGGACTGCTAGGAGAACAAACAAGTTCATCCTAGAGAGAGTGAAGCCAGGCTTCTCTTTGGAGGCAAGGATTCTGAAGATTCATCCAACATACTTTGGACATGTTGCAGGGTGGGACCAGTTCCTGGAAAGGGATGTCATGCTTGAGAGGGTGTAAGGACAGCGCAAGAGAGGAAAACCCTCGATGAAATGGATTGTTTCAGTAACTGAGGTGATGGGGATAGGTGTATCAGAGGCTGGACTCGATGAAGAAAAATGTGGCATCGGTATTGTTGACATCAACATCCTCCATTATGAAGATGACACAACATTCCTTACCAAAATTGAGAAAGATTTGAAGCATTTGTTGCAGAAGGTTAAGGACTGTAATATGGATTGTGTCTCAACATCAAGAAAACAAAGATTCTCAACTCCAGGGCAATTGGCCACATCATGATAGATGGAGACTGGATTGAAATTGTTAACAATTTAATCTTGTTCAGATTCACAATCAAGTCTTGGCATCCGCAATCAGGAAATCAAAAGACAAGTTGCTTTAGGAAAGTCTTAATTTGGGGCACCTCTATAGAGTGTTTAAGAGCAACGATGTCAGTCTGGAGACTAAAGTGTGCCAAATCCAGGCAGTGGTCTTCTCAATTGCTTGCTAGGCATCTAAGAACTGGACAGTTACTAAGGATGACAGAAGAAGAATTGATGCATTTGAGTTGTGGTTCTAGAGAAGAGTATTGAACATACCACAGATTGCTAAAAAACAAACAGTTCTGTATTGAAAAGGGTGAGACACACTGCTCCTTGGAGGCAAGGATTTGAAAATCAGTCTCATATACTTTGGGTATGTTGCCAGAAAGGACCATTTCTTGGAGACGGACATTGTTTTGGGAAAGCTGGAGGGACAGTGCAGGAGAGGAAGACCTTGCATTAGATGGATTGACACAGTGAGTGTGGCAATAGGGACAGGTGTGTCAGAGATGATGAGATTGGCTTAGGATAGGGCAAGGCTCAGAGTTCTTGTTTATAGGGTCGTTATGAATCATAATCAGCTTGATGGCATATAACAACAACAGTATTCCCTTCCTTTGTTCACACAATAGCCTTTTAGTCTGGGTATAGGTTTTCACAAACACAAGTAAGTATTTTGGGATTCCAATTCTTCTCAAAGTTAGCCATAATTTGTTTTGATACTCAGATTAGTCAAATGCCTTTGCACGGTCTATAAAGTACAATAGACATTCTTCTGGTATTCTCTACTTTCAGCGAGGATTCATCTGACATCAGCAATGATATCCTTGGTAGCACAGTCTCTTCTAAATCCAGTTTAAATAGCTAGCAGTTCTTTGTCTGTGTATTGCTAATGTTCTAGTTATTTTTGAATGATCCTCAGCAGTATTCTTCTTTCATGTGATATTAATGATATTGTTTGATAATTTACACATTTTGTTGAATCACCTTTCGTGGGAATGGGAACAAACATGTACCTTTTCCAGTCATTCAGCCAGCAACTCTCCTCCAAATTTCTTGGCATAAACTGGTGAACACATCCAGAGCTGCATCTGTCACTTGAAACATGTTAATTTGTATCCCATAGATTCTTGGGACTTTTTTTTTTTGTCAGTGCCTTTAGTTCAGCTTCATCTTCTTTCTTAAGTACCGTTTACTTCTCGAAGTATTTTTTCAGTGTCAGCCTTTCTTTTTGGAACAGTGATTCAGTGTATCCATACCATCTTCTTTTGATGTTTTCCATATCATTCAAGCTTTTTGCCCATAAGAACTCAAAGCTTGAATTTGATTTTAAGTTCTTTCAGTTTGATAAATACTGAGCTCTTCACTTTTTATTCTACAATTCTAGGTCTTTGCCTATTCTGTTATATAATTTGCTTTGTCGCTTTTATTTCAGCATCTCTTCCCTTTGTTTGGGCTTCCTGATGCTCTGGTACCATTTTCAGGGTCTCTTCTGACATCCATTTTGGATTTTTTTTTCTTTTCTCCTTTGTCTTTGTAGTGATTTTTTCCCCTCTCTTCATGGATGATACCCTTGATGTTATCCCACAATTCATCTGGTCTTTGATCAGTGGTGTTCAGGGCTTCAAATCTACCCTTAAGATGATTTTTAAATTCAGATGTGTGGCCTGGTAGGTAGAAAGTTGTGCTACCAACCCAAGAGTGCATGATTCAAATATACCAGCTGCTCCAAGGAAGAAAGATAGGCAATCTCCTGCTGTGTGACTAACAGCCTTTGAAAACTCCCTCAAGGGTCAGCTATCAATTAATTTTGACTAGAAGGTAATGAGAGTGAGTGAACCATTTTCTCAAAGCATTATCATATTATTATTATTAATATTTAAAAGAATTTAAGAGAATGTGTACTCGGGGGGGGGGGTGGGGGGAAGGGACGTGGGAATTGTATACTAATGAAGGAATTTTTTTTCTTTTTCTCTCTTCGGAGGAGGAAGCGAGCTGGTGGGGAGGGGTGGGCAGGGAGAAAATTGCGGCAATGAATGAATGGAAATCTAAAACCTCTGTAAAAAATAAATAAATAAATTTTAAAAAAAGAATTTAAGAGAATGGGGGAACAGTTTTGTGTGCTTCTCCTTTCTTGAAAAAGAGTGCTTTATATTTACATAGTTTTAAAGGTCAGGTAAGGCTATAAAGTGTTCAAGTGAGAAAATCAGTATAGCATTGCTCCTTCTTTATCTACAACACTCATTTGTGTCTTGATTGTTTCAACCTCAACTATTCCTGTAGAATGATATATTTCCTTTCAAAATTGTAAAATATATCACCCTATTTCATCTTTTTTTTGTGTTTTTTTTGGTTTTTTGTTCTTTTATCCCTCATAGTGCCCTCTAGCCTCCTGTCCTTACATGGACAATTTGTTCTCCCTAAAGCCTATGAAGGTGTCAACCAAGGATGTTCTTTCTCATATTTGGGATTCTCTTCACCTCCCAGTGTTGCCTCCACTATATTCTGTATCTGATGTCTTCTTTACTCTTTTGCTCCCATGCTCTGTGAAGGATATTTTCCAGTAGCTCTCAAGAAAAAGTATATATTAAGTAATTTGAAAAGACATGAATATTAACAATTATGAGCTATCATATCTCCCTAGTAAGAATAGCAGAATTCAACAGAGCAGCAAACAACAAATGCTCGCGAGGTTGTGGAGAGACTGGAACCCTTATTCACTGCTGGTGGGAGTGTAAAATGGTGCAGCCACTCTGGAAGGCTGTCTGGTGCATTCTCAAAAAGTTGGAAATAGAAATACCATTTGACCCAGTAATTCCACTACTAGAAGTATACCCCAAAGAAATCAGAACCACCATCCAAACAGATGTATGAATATCCATGTTTATTGCTGCGTTACTCAAAATAGCAAAAAAAAAAAAATGGAAGCAACCTAAGTGCCCATCAACAAATGAATGGATTGAAAACGATGGTATATTCACACAATGAGATACTACACAGCACTGAAAAGCAATGAACTTGTAAAACATTACACAACATGGGTGACCTTGGAGGACATTATGCTCAGTGAAATATCTCAGTTGCAAAAGGACAAATACTGAATAGCACCACTGTTATAAAATAGAACTGACGGTGTTTGGGGAAATGAAGAAAAGAGGTGATAATAAGGAACACTGCATTTGAACAGATGAAGGAAAGGACCGTTTAAAAGAAATACATGATTATGCATAATTTGTATGACAGTAGTCCAGAATAAGAGGTGTATAACAAAGTGGACTTAGAGACAGGTGGAGAGGCGAGAGGAAATTATGGAACATGAATTTTTTTTTAAGTGAACTGGTGGGGATAAGGAGGAAAACATGAAACAATGAATGAATAAAAATCCAACTTTTCTGTAGACTGTCATTAAAATCATAATAAAAAAAGAAGAAACGAAAGGTTTTCTGTACATCCCCCCCAAAAAAGGCATGAATATCTACAAATATCCTTATTGTACTCTCTTATTTAAATGAAAGTGTAACTCAATATAGAATTCTAGGTTAGAAATAATGGTTCTTGAAATTTTGCAGGCATTGTTCCACTCTCTTCTTGCACTGAGAACTGCTTTTTAGAGTCAATTCCTTTTAGCGTCTTTCTTTGTGGTTTCTCTCATTTTGTCTTTCTGTGTATCTCTCCTCTCTCTGTTTTTGGAACTATGTAGGAACTGCTTTCTATCTCCAATACAATAAAATTTCCCATGAAGTATTATGTGTGAGTCTGTTAAAAACAATTATTACTCCTTCACTGGAGAAGAAGAAGGAGCAATCAATCTCCTTCTGTTCCAAGTGGATCTGATCCAATGGTACACACACACTCACAAAATAATAAAGTTCTTTAATTAATATTTTTTTATCAATTTTAATGAAAGTTTACAGAGACTTAGGATATCCAGTGGTTCATTGTTGCACTTTTCTCCCTGCCCACCCCATCCCCCTACCAGTTGACTCTTCTTGAAAAGAAAAAGAAAAACTCTTTCATTGTTATGCAATCCCTTCCCCAAATCCACCCCACTATACAGCCTTCCCTTTGGACTTCAATAATGACAAGAATACCCATTCATATATCCCTTTTAAACTGTTCTCTCCCTCATCTGTTTCAATGCAATATACTTCATTCCTCCCCTCCTTCTGTCTTCCCTCAACCTTGATGTCAATCCTGTTTTACAACAGTGGCCCTATGCAGTATTTGTCCTTTTGTAACTGAGATATTTCACTATTCTTCTCCAGCACCACAGCTGAAAAGCATCCACTCTCCTTCTGTCCTCCCTAGTCATTGTCCAACTCTCTGATGCATAACAAGCGATTGCAAAGACCATGGCCTGTATCAGGCACACCTTACTCTCCAGAGAGACACCGTTGCTCCTGAGTACTTTAGAGAGGTCCCTAACAGCAGACTTTCCCATTGCGATGCGCTTTTTGATTTCCTGACTGCTGGTGCCAAGAGTGTTGACTGTGGAACCGAGCAAACTGAAGCTGTGAACACTCTCAATCTCTTCGTCATCCATCCTGATGCTGCCAATTGGTCCAGTGGTGAGAATCTTTGTCTTCTTGACATTGAGCCTCAGTCCATACTGAAGGCTGCAGTCCTTGACCCTTCGCAGCAAGTGCATGAGGTCCTCCTCAGTTTCAGCAAGCAGGGTTGTGTCATCTGCATAACGGAGATTGTTAATAGATCTTCCACCAATCCTGATGCCACAATTCTCCTCATAGAGCCCAGCCTCTCGGATAATCTGCTCTGCATACATATTGAAAAGGTATGGAGACAGGATGCATCCCTGGCGTACACCCTTCCCAATTTTGAACCATGCAGTGTTACCCTGCTCTGTTCTGACTACTGCCTCTTGGTCCAAGTATAGGTTTCGCATTAGCACAATTAAATGTTCTGGGATTCCCATTCTTCTCAGAGTCAGCCACAGTTTGTTATAACCCACACAGTCAAATGCCTTTGCATAATCAATGAAACACAGTTAGACATTCTTCTGGTATTCTCTGCTTTCAGCCAAGATCCATCTAACATCAGCAACAATATCCCTAGTACCACGACCCCTTCTAAACCCAGCCTGGGTTTAATCTGCATAGAGAGATAATTTTACCTCCTCTTTGCCAATTTGGATATCTCTTATTTCCTTTTCTTGTCTTAATGTTATCACTAAGATTTCCAATAAAAATATTCAACAGGAGAGGTGATAGTGGACATACTTGCCTAGTTCCTGTTCTCAATGGGAATGCCTCTAATCTCTCTCCATTGAGAACAATGTTAGCTCTCAAGTTTGCTTATATACTTTTTGTTATGTTGAAGAAATTCCCTTCTAATCCCATTTTCTTGAGTGTTGTGAAATATTGGTGAGGAAGGGAAGGCCTCTGGCCAGGACAGATCACTTAAGCTCCAGATAAGTGCAAGCCTCACAACAGCTTTTAATATAGGGTAGAGAAAATTCCTCTGCATTTGGCTCTACCAGCTTGAGAAAACTCACCCCCTGGGAACTTGGCTGCTGCACCTGCTGAGCTGGGAGTGGTCCCCATGAGCCTGAGGTTCTTCTAACCAATCCGCATGTCCCATGTCTGTAAGCCCACCCTATCCTTTCTTCCTGTTTACCTACTTGTATATAAGTGCACTGCAGACCACAATAAAATTGAGCTGGATTGACTCTCTTATCCTCTCCTAGAGTGGTGTATCTCCATGTGTTTACCCCCATCAGGGTGCCACTGTCAAATTGCCAGTAAACAGACAGCAACAGTTGAGTGTTTTAATCAGGAAAGGGTGTTGGATTTTGTCAAAGGCCTTTTCTGCATCAATTGATAGGATCATGTGCTTTTTGTTTTTTGCTTTGTTAATGTGATGAATTACAGTGTTTTTCTTATGTTGAACCATCTTTGCATACCTGTTATGAATCCCACATGGTCATGATAAATTTTTTTAATGTATCATTGGATTCTATTGGCCAGGATTTTATTCAGGATTTTTGCATCTATATTCATGAGAGATTTTGGCCTATAGTTTTCTATTTTGGTGATGTCTTTACCTGGATTTGGTATCAGTATATGTTTACTTCATAAAATGAGTCTGGGAGAATTCCATCTTTTCCTGTTTTCTGAAATAGTTTATGTAGAATTGGTGTGAGTTCTTCTCTGAATGTTTGATAAAATTCACTTGTAAAACCATCTGGTCCAGGAATGGAAGTTGTTTTATTACTTTTTCAATTTTTTCTTTTGTAATAGGTCTGTTCAGGTGTTTTTGGGTTTGTGTCAGTTTAGGTAGGTTGTGTATTTCTAAGTACTTGTCCATTTCCTCTAATTTTTTATATTTGTTTAAGTAAAGTTTTTTTATAATAATACAATGTTAACCTTTTTCTTTTAGTTAGTTCTGTTGTGACATTTCCTGTTTCATCTCTTATTTGGATTATATTTTTCTTTTTCTTAATTTCCTTTGTTAGTTTTGCTAGTGGTTTGTCACTTCTATTGACCTTTTAAAAGAACTAACTCCTAGTTTTGTTGATGGTTTCAATTGTTTTTTGGTTTTCTATTTCATTTCTTTCTGCTCTAATTTTTATAATTTCAGAGTTTTTAGAGGATGTCGGGTTTTTTTGCTGTTCTTTTTCAATTTGTTGGAGATGTTGGGTTAGAGAGTCAATGCTCATTTCCCCCTACCTTTTGATGTGTTTGCTTGTTGCTATAAATTTACCTCTGATGACTGCTTATGTTGTTTCTGAGAGGTTTTGGTAAGTGGTGTTTTCATTGTCATTTGTTTCAAGAAATTTTTAAATCCATTTTTTTATTTCTTCTAGTACCAGTCATGTTCAAGCAAGGTGTTGTTCAGCTTCCAAATGTATGGTTTTTTCCTCCTTTATCCTCTTGTTATTAATTTCTAATTTTGTAGCACAGTGGTCTGAGAAGATGCTCTGCATTATTTCTATGTGTTTGAATTTATTGATGCTTACCTTGTGACCTAAAATATGATCTATTCTGGAGAATGTTCCATACACATTGGAGAAAAAAGCGTATTGTGCTTTTGGGGGGTGCCTTTGCATATAAATATTTATGAGATCAAGTTGGTTTATTGTGTGGTTTAATTCTTCAGCATCTTTGTTGAGTTTCTTTCTGGAAGTTCTTTCTTTTCTTGAGAGTAGTGTATTGAAGTCTCCAAGTACTATAGTAGTGTTGTCTATTTCCTCTTTCAGTTTTGTTAATGTTTCTTTTATATATTTTGCAGGTTTTTCATTTGGTGCATTGATACTTATTATTGTTATTTCCTCTTGTTATATTGACCCCTTAAGCATTATGTAGTGACCTTCCTTGTCCTTTTTGATGGTTTTTGCATTGAAATTTATTTTATCAGACATCAATATCACTACTCCTGCTTTTTTTGGTTGTCATTTGCTTGGTATACTTTTTCCCACCCTTTTATTTTCAGTCTTTCTTTAACTTCATTTTTCAGGTCTGTCTCTTGGACAACATATTGATGGATTTTGGTTTTTTATCTAGTCTGCTACTCTTTTTCTCTTCAGTAGTGCATTTAAACCATTCACATTCAGTGTGATTATTGAGAGGCAAGGTTTTATTGGTATCATTTTGTTGAGTTCTTTTTGGTGTTGTTGCTAGTTACTTTGGTCCATCCTGCTTTTTGGGTCACCTCTTTAAAAAGGATGTCTCTCAGTGCTTCCTGCAACACTGGCCTTGTTTTTACAAACTACCTTAGATTCTGTTTTTCTGGGAATATCTTGATCTTCATATTCAATGGACAATTTTTTCTGGGTACAATATTCTTAGTGGACAATCATATTTTTAAAGTGTTAGATATATGTCATTCCACTGTCTTCTTGCTTGCATAGTTTGTGCTGAGAAATCTGTATTTAATCTTATCTATTCTCCCTTGCTGCTTTCAGAATTTTCTCTTTATCTTTGGTTCAGTCAAATTTGACTATGACATGCCTTGATGTGTTTCTTTTGGGGTCTTTCTATATGGTGTTAGCTTAGCTTCTTGAATATATAACCTCTCATCTTCATTATTCCTGGAACGTTTTCTTCTAATAATTCTTCCACAACTTTTTTGGTGCCTTTATTTGCTTCTTCCTGCTCTGGGATTCTGATGAAGTGCATGTTATTTTTCTTGATGGTGTCCCACTTTATTCTTAGGTTTTCTTCTTTTTCCTTTCTTTCTGATTCTGCTTTTTGTTCTAGCAGATCAGTGGTGACATTTCTATCTTCTATTTCACTAGTTCTGTTTTCCATCTCTTCAACTCCATGTGTCCCTTCATCATGTTGACAGCATCTGAAATATTAGACCTCATATACTGGATTGTGTTTTCTTGTTTATCCAGAGCCTCTAATGCCTCGCTTGTTTTATCTGCCTTGTTTTGAATTGGTTTTTTAAGCTCCTCCTGGTTTTTGCTTGCAGTATCCTGTAATTCTTCAAGTTTGTCTTTCACCCATTGAAAATATTCAATCATCATTTGTTAAATTCTATGTCAGAAAGTTCATCAGACTTTCTGGTTTCAGGAAATCCATTGACACTGTGTCACAGTTTAGGGGTGATATTTTGCTTTGGGCTTGTGTAGGCTGTGCGGTAGCCTGCTTCTTTCATGACATTGCTATGGTAGAGTTTTTCATGCCTGAGGCAATAGTAAGTTCTTGACCTGAAGTCGCTGTGCCAGAAGATGTTTGGGCAGACACACACATAGATATAGATACACCTAGGGTGAGCACATGCCCAGATACACACAGGGGTGGGGGGGAGGAGTGCAAACAGATACACATGGGAGGGTGGGCATGTGTGCATGGGGACCTGAATGGAAAACCAGGAAGCTTTGGTTTTCCCTTAGAAAACTGGGTCTGCCACCCCATTCCAGCTCCACCTGTCTCACTTCTTCCTGCTTTAGGTGAAGGGTTCCCACGTGGTTCAGCAATCAATAGTGACCCGCAACCCCACGTACCTCACTCGATTTCCCACTGTCCTGCTTACTCCTGGCAGGTGAGTCCTGTGTGTCTTGCTGCTCCCTGCTGTGGCTCACTGCTCCCTGCCCAGGCTCCCAAACTGATTATTTTAAATATTAGTTCTCACTCAAATTCCATCTGTCCTGCTCACTCCTGGTGTGTGTTGCTCTGGTACATGTCACTCTGGTGCCAAAAACTAATAAACTTTAAAAAATTTTTAAAAATGCATTTGGTAAAGAAATTTCATGTTTAGTCAAAAGTATATAAAGCACATCTGATGAGTAACACCATTTGGGATATTACTATTTGTTTCTATCTGGCTTGTTAAAAATGTGAGTTAAAAAAAAACCAACACAACACAACTCATTGCCATCTATGTGGAACTGAATAGTGTAAGAAAAGTAAGGAAATATTCTTCCAGTGTTTGAAGAGTATCAATAGAGAAATTTCAGAAACTCAAACCATGTTTAGATGTTGTGGAAATAAGGATATAATTGCTGATGGCTGAAACAGAGAATATCAGAAGGAGATCTGTTTGTGTTTTTTTGATTATGCAAAGGCATTTCACTGTGTGGATCATAACCCCAGAACCATAATTATGCTCATGAGAAGTCTGTACTTAAGCCAAGGAGCTCTTTTCTGAACAGAGCAAGGGAACACAGCATGATTTAAAATCAAGAAAAAGTGTGTATGAGGGCTGTATCCCTTCTCCACATCTTTTCACTCTGTATGTTGAACAAATCATTACAGAAACAGAAAAGAAAGAAAAAACGGAAATGGATGTCAGAAGAGACTGTATAAGTTGCACTAGAGTATTAAGAAGCAAAACAAAGGGAAAATATGCCAAAGTAAAAAGAGCTAAACAGATTGCAAAGTGCAGCTCGAGAAGACAAAACAAAGTATTATAATGGAATGTGCAGAGAGTTGGAATTAGAAAATAAAAAGGGAAGAACCTACTCTGTATTTCTGAAACTGAGAGAACTGAAAAACAAATTTAAGCTCTGAGCACAATATTGCTTTAGGCAATATATTCAATGACCCAGGAAGCATCAAAAGAAGATGGAGGGAGTACAGAATCACTGTACCACAAAGAACTAATTGACTAAAAAATTTCAGGATTTCTGATTACTTGCTATGAATGTGAGAGCTGGACAATGAATGATGATGACAGGAAAGGAATTGACTCCTTTGAGCTATGATGTTGGAGAAGAGCACTGAACATCCCATGGACAGCCAAGAGAACAAACAGATATATCTTGGAGAGAGTACAGTTGGAGTGCTCCTTGGAAGCAAGAAAGATGAAGCTTTGTCTCACATACTTTAGGCATGTTGCTAGGAGGGGCTATTCTTTGGATAAGGAAATGATGCTGTGAAGGGTGGAGGGTCAGTAATGAAGAGGAAGACCCTCAACCAGGTGGATTGACACTGTGACTGCTGCAATGGGCTCTTGTGTGTCAGGAAGTGTGAGGATGGCACAGGATGGAATAGGGTTCAGATATTTTGTTCACAGGGTCACTATGAGTCATGCTTGACTCAACAACACCTAGCAACAACCACAACCATTATGAGCTATAGTCAATGGTAATGAAGTGAAAGCTGCATTGAAGGTATTGGTAAAAAAAAAAAAATAAGGCCCCAGGAATCGATGGGATAGCAATTGACTTGTTTAAGTTAACTGAAGCAGCCCTGGATGTACACACCTGTCTATGCCAGGAAATTTGAAAACAGCTGTCTAGCCAATGCATTGGAAAAGGTCCATATGTTTTCCTATTCCTACAAAAGGTGATCCAAAAGAATGTGGAAACTGTCAGACAGTATCATTAGCAGCACATGTGAATAAAATACTTCTCAAAGTCATTAAAAAATGGCTAGAACAGTACATAAATATGAAATTGCCAGATGTTTAAGCAGTACTTAAAAGAGGCCAGAGCAAGAGACATATATCATTGCTCATGTCAGAGGGACTATGGGTAAAAGTAAAGAATATAGAAGAATGTCTAACTATGCTTTCTTGTCTATGAGAGGCATTTGGCTGTGTGGATCATAACAAGCTGTGGCTGACATTGCAAAGAAAGGGAATCCCAGAGCACTTATTTGTGCTCATGTGAAACCTATACCTAGACCAGGAGGCTGTTGGACAAACACAGCAAGTTTATAAGACACAGTTTAAAATGAAAAAGGAGTATGTCAGGGTTGTAGTCTCTCTCCATACCAATACAATCTGTATGCTGAGCAAATTATTGGAGAAGCTGGACTCTATGAAGAAGAATGTGGCATCAAGATTGGAGGAAGACCTTGCTTGCTGTGAGGAGGATTTGAAGCACTTGTTGCAGAAAAATCAAAGAATAGAACCTTCAGTATGATTATATCTCAACATCAAGAAAATAAAGATTTTTATATCTGGACCAGAATGCAACATCAAGATGTTGTTGTTGTTAGGTACCATCAAGTGAAGTATGACCCATAGCAATCCCATGAACAACAGATCTGAACTTTGTCCCATCTTGTGCCTTTTTCACACTTCCTGCCACATTAGAATCCATTGTGACAGTCACTGTGTCAGTCCACCTGTGGAGAGTCTTCCTCACCTTTGCTATCCCTCTACCTTTCCAAGCATCATGTCTCTCCAGGGACTAGCCCCTTCTAGCAACATGCCTGAAGTATGAAAGGCAAAGCTCTATTATCTTTGCCTCCAAAGAGTACTCTGGCTGCACTTTCTCGAAGACATATTTGTTAACATCATGATAAATGGAGAGAAAATTGAAGCTGTCAACAACTTCATTTTACTTGGATTTGCAAGAAAACACCCTTGATACCAGCAGTCAGAAAATCAGGAGATGTAGTGCACTGGGAAAGTCTGCATTTAGGGACCTTTCCAAATTACTGAGGAGTAATAATGTTAGGTGCAACAGATTCAGCCCACGGTCTTTCCAATCACTTGCTGTGCATCTGAGAGCTGGACAATGAGTAAGGATGACAGGCAGAGAATTGATTTCTTTGAGCTGTGGTATTGGAGAAGAATACAGAATATCCCATGTGTTCCCCAAAGAAAAAATATATCTTGGAGAAAGTGAAGTCAGAGTGCTCTTTGAAGCCAAGGAGGACAAAGCTTTGCTTCACATACCTTGGGCATGTTGCTAGGAGGGGCTGTTCCTTGGAGATAGCTGTGATGCTCAGAAAGGCAGAGGGTCGGTGAAGGAGAGGAAGACCCTCAACCCGGTGGATTGACAGGATGACTGCAGTGGGCTCTAATGTGTTAGGAGGTATGAGGATGACACAGGATAGGACAGGTTTCACATTTGGTGTTCATAGGGTCACTATGGGTCATACTTGACAACACCTAACACCACAACAACATACTTTCATATGTGTATGTATATTCATATGTGGAGTTCTGGTGGCTTAGTAGTAAGGAGTTGTGCTGCCACCCCAAAGGCCAATAGTTGGAATATACCAGCTAGTCCCAGTTAGAAAGATGGACAGTCTCCTCCCATCTAATTTACTGCTTCTGAAAACATACTGGAAAGTCAGTTAGTTATCAGTTGGTTCCAGCTTGACAGTGTTGTTGTTGTTGTT
>NW_006399755.1:29415867-29421775 GCF_000299155.1 Elephantulus edwardii
CTTAGAAGGGGTCGTGGTAATAGGGATATTGTAGCTGATGTTAGATGGATCTTAGCTGAAAGCAGAGACTACCAGAAAAATGTCTATCTATGTTTCATTGATTATGCAAAGGCATTTGACTGCGTGGATCATAACAAACTGTGGCTGACTGTGATTCAACTTGACAGTACACAACAACAATATATACATATATGTATATGCTTTTTATATTGCTAATTTTAAAAACTATCAAAACATCAACTTCTGTAACTTTCCTTACTGTAAATTTTGTTATGACAACAACCATTTCTGCTTAAATTCTCCAGGCCTAGCTTAGTTCCTATTACCTAGTTGTTGTTAAATGCCAACAAACTGAGTAGGACTCTGAGCATATTGAGCCTATTATAGCAGTCACTGTGTCAGACCGTCTTGGTGAGGTCTTCTTCTCTTTTCACTGAACCTCTACTTTTTCAAGCAATATGTCTTTCTCCAAAGAATAGCCTCTTCTAACTCTGGTGTCCTAGTGGCAAGAAGCTATCCTGCACTGTCGAAGGACCATAGTTCGAATCCACCAGCTGCTCCATGGGAGAAGGATGGGCAATCTCTTCCTGTGAATTTAACTACCTCTAAAAACCTGCTGGAGGGTCAGTTATGGATCGATTCAAGCTCAACAGTACACAACAACAACATGACCTAGTACGCACTCACAAACTTTTGCTAAATGAGTGGGTATTAGTTGAGGGGCCTTGACTTATCATTGTTGTACCACAGAGTCCCTGATTAAGTCTTTAACAAAATATTTTCTGACCTGAACTGAACTTGAGTTACTTCTTAATTCTGAAAACAATTCCATGGCAATAAAATACATCTAGGAAAAGAAAGTTTATTTTTTCTAGCACAAGACAGACAGTCACATGCTTGTTTTCGTGATTGCTTTGTAAATTAAATCACTTGTTGCAGTTAAGTACAAGGTGAAAGCTGGATCTTCTGTTTCTTAAAACAGTGCCCTATTCATTAGATCCTCTATTTTTCAGGAGAATCAATGTTTTCTAACACTAATGTTAACAGGAGAGCTAATTATTTGCTTTGTGGCTCCAAGATTTTTACTGAAGATGAATAACAATAAGCAGAGTCAGGAGCAATCAGATAATGTCAACCAGATAATGTGACCATCAGGGGAGTGTGATCTCAACTCAAGCAGGTAGAAATTATGATGATTTTATTCAAAATAATACACACAGGATTAGGATAGTTCTAGAGTTTTCTTAAAGCATACAGCTGCCTAGTAACAACACTAGGATTCAAAAGCAATTCTATCTTAACATATTTCAATTGAACAAAGTTATATATATCAAATGTTAACAAACCATTGTTCATTTACCACTTTTAGAATATGGATGAACTTTATACAAATACTTTATGTTTTCCTTAAACTTTTTTGTTTGTTTTTAATTAGGCTAATGTGAAATAATAATAGCTTATAATGAAATTATAGGTTAATAATGCCATTATATTCTTCTCATACATATTTAAAATAAATATATAATGATTACTGCTTAAAAATGTTTCTGTGTACCATCTAAAATAATCTTTAATAATTATCAGAAATAGTACTTTTACCGCCATGAGGGAAAGACTGCTCCTTGCAATGCCACAATTTAACTTGTACTGGGATTGGAAAAGGGTAGTGATCTTATATTTGGTTTGTTTTCAGTATACAAGGAAATAAGTCTAT
Source organism: Elephantulus edwardii (assembly GCF_000299155.1). Classification (NCBI taxonomy): domain Eukaryota; kingdom Metazoa; phylum Chordata; class Mammalia; order Macroscelidea; family Macroscelididae; genus Elephantulus; species Elephantulus edwardii. Next base: position 29,417,582 of record NW_006399755.1, read on the forward strand.
CTATTTTTCTGGGAGCTAGGCAAAGAGTGTGACTCAGACTTCCCGAGCCAATTCTCACTGCACAAAAGAAGGAGGTTTACAAAACATTCTTTCAGGGTCAGTAAAACCTTCCAAGTGGTTGAATTGGAATTAAACTTGGCAAAGATTACTAAATGCCACTAGTGTTAGACAATTAAGAGTCTCAGCAGCAAAAACAAACTCCCAAAACAGAATTGAAGAAAAATAAAACCATAGAAAAACACCTATAGTGGGAGTCATGTAAGTTTCAAAAATTTGAGAGTGGATTTCGTTGGGGGTCCTTTCACTGAAAATCAAAATTTTAAAAGAAAATCTAAGTACAGCTTCCTGGCAATTGTGCTTTCCCAGCTGGAGTTGATAGAGTTGTTTCTATTCTTTCCTGTAAGTATGGTGGGGGAGGAAGTAGTTGGGCTGCCTTTCTTAGCTTTTGAGTGGGAAGAATAATACAGCATTATCAGAGGTAGTGGCAAAGAGTGAGAAAAAGAAGATTTGAACTGCTGTAACACTAAAATTCATGCCTCTGTAGAAGTACCCAGATTTAGTCAAATAATTTGGAATGTTGCTCAAAGTATTTCACAGAAAAAAAGAACAAAAAGACTCAAAAATTATAAAAGCCAAGATTATAGTGGTAGGGAATATAGATTTATTTTTTGGTAATTTTACTATAAATGTCCTAATTGGTTCAATTTTAACATATTAATATTTAATATATCAATATTGAACTGTTCCTTTGAGGTACTTCATAATATGGTTCTACCACTTATCCAAGTCATCTATTTCAAACCAGTTTGGATTCTATACTGTAGTTGGACCATCCTCTGGTTCCTGGCCTAGGGTCACTGACATAACCTATAAGGCATCCTCTAAAGTTGGATTTGGGTGCTGGAGAATAGTCTTGAACATACCATGGACTTCCAAGAAAACAAACAGGTATCTGTTGGAGAGGATGAAACCAGGTTTCTTCTTGGAGGATGGGATTTTGTAGTTCTGTCTCATGTACCTTGGATATGTGGTCAGGAGAAAGACATCATGTTAGGAAGGATGGAGAAACAGTGCAGGAGAGGGAAACCCTGGAAGAGATGGATTGATACAGTAACCAGGGTAATGGGGATAGATGTGTTGGAGTCAGTGAGACTGGCTCAGGACAGAGCAGGCTTCAGAGCTGTTGTACATAGGATCGCTGAGTCGCAGGTGACTCAATGGCACAGAACAACAAAGCTGGACTTTAGGTAGAGGAAAGCTTATATATCTTACTTAGTACTGCTGTACTTTTCTTACAAAAAAAAATTCTTGTCACAATTTAGAGCCAAAAGGAGTAATTATTTTTCTCTTCTTTTTTAAAAAATAAGGAAATGGAATTTTTTGCAATAATAAGAGCTTCATAACTGATTGTGTTTTTCCTTTTGTTATAGGAGTCGTAATATAATTGGCAAATTAAATGACTCCTAGTTACCGTAGAGTCATCACAAAAGAATGAACTGCTTTTTCTTCTGTTTTTTCAAGGAGAGATGCCAGGACATTGTGATCTACTTGATCAAGTCTAGACTTTTTCATCTACTTAAGAGAATATAATTTTTTTAAATCTAGGCTTTTGTGGATAGATTGGCTGAAAGAGGATGCACACACTATGAAAGAGAAAATGAGCTGGAGTGGAGCTGAATGTCCTAGAGTATAAAAGAAGAGTGACAGTAGTGCTTTGGGTTGTGGGACCTACATTCCACTTCCTCACAGTGATTTTAATGTAGCCAGACTTTCGATGGGAGTGAGTTTGTGTTTGTTTGGGAGCTAACTATTAACCTGTAGACATCTCTGCACTAAATGTTATAGTTGCTAAAGTTGGCATAGAAGGAATAGAGACTGTCTTTAGCAGAAGCAGCCTCTGAATGCAATGCATAGATTTAAGTAACACACATTTAATTAGGAAATCAATGGATTTTACCTGATCCAAGCCATGGTCTTCTCAATTGCTTGCTATTTATCAGAGAGCTAGACAATGTCTAAGGATGATAGAAGAAGAATCATACTTTTGAGTTGTGGTGCTGGAAAAGATACTGAACATACCATGGCCTGATAAGAGAACAAACATATCTGTCTTGGAGAGGGTGAAGCTAGATTGCTCCTTGGAAGCAATGATTTTGAAACTCTGTCTAACATATACTTTGGAAATGTTGTCAGGAGGGGCAAGTCCTTATGCTTAGAAGGGTGGAGAGTCAGTGCAGAAGAAGAAGGCCCTGGATGAGATGGAGTGACATAGTAACTGTGGCAATGGAGTCAGATGTGTTGGAGATGGTGAATGTGATATTAAGGGCTAAGTGTTCAAAGTGGCTTTTCTATCCATTGAATTTGACTTTGTCATGTTTATGGGCAGAAAGAATATGTGAATAGAACTAGTTAGGCCAGGCACAAAAGGATTAGCTAGTCTCACCAATCCACAATGGGATTGGCTAGTCTTATCATTAAATTGAATGGATCCAGCAGCAGAAAAGAAGAAACCTCACCACCAGCTAAGAAGCAGCAGCAAGAGAATGTAATGTGTCCTTCAGAACCAGAGATTCATATGCCAGCCTGATGAAGGCCTATGGGAGCAGCAGCAGAGTGGAGAACCAGAGACCTTACTTGAAATGGAGGGTCCCTTGGGACTGCTACATCATTGGACCACAGCTAAGATTTTGCCCAAGTATGTTTCAGGACTGTAGTGGGTTGTTGGGAGACAATATTTGCTGGACTGGGAACTTCATAACACTGGCCTAAAGTCATGAGGCTCAAAGCTGAAGTGCCCACAAGAACATTGTCTTTCAGATTACTAGCTATGCATCTGAGACCTAGACAATGAGTAAGGATGACAGAAAAGAATTGACATCTTTGAGTTATGCATCGAAATCTGGAAGGTGAATAAAGGTGACAGAAAAAGAATTGATGCCTTTGAGCTATGATGTTGGAGAAAAGCACTGAACATCCCATGGATAGCCAAGAGAACAAACAGATATGTTTGGAGAGGGTGCAGCTGGAATGTTCTTTGGAGGCAAGAAAGATGAGGCTTCACATCGCATACTTTGGACATGTTGCTAGGAGGTGCTATGCCATGAAGAAAGACATGATTTTGGGAAGAGTGGAGGCTCTGTGAAAGAGAAGACGACTCACAACCAGGTGGATTGATATGGTGACTGCTGCAATGGGCTCTTGTATGTCAGAAAGTGTGAGGATGGTGCAGAATTGAACAGGGTTCAGTTCTTTTGTTCATAGACTTCCTGTGAGTCAAGCTTGACTCAGTGGTACCTAACAATAACAAAGCAGTAAGATTAGTGTTACAATGAGTAGAAAGAGGTGTGGGAGTATGGAGGATAAGTCTGAACTTATGGGAATTCTTTTTGTATTGTTGATGTTGTTGCTGGGACAATTCCCCTTTGAGAAGTTAGTAATGGTCAAATGTGGTCACCTCACATAGACCTTGCTCTTTTTACAGTGACGTTGCCACAGGCTAGAGCAAGGTTCAGAGCCATTGTTCATAGGGTCACTCTAAGTTGTAGTTGACTCCACGGCACTTAACAACAACGCACCTTTGCCCAGCATTCAGTCACTCACTCTTTGCTTTGGCGTCAGAACTAACTGACTAAATAGCTGACCCTTCACCAAGTTTTTAAAACCTGTAAATCCCACGGGAGGAGATTGCTCATCTTCTGAGGAGTCCTTGGTGAACTCAAACTGTCAGAGAGGTGCAGCCTTTGGCTTAGTAGCACCGCTCTGTACGATATATGCCATAAGAGCTCCCTGATTTCCTTTTCCTGAACTACATAAACCTTGGATTTTTTTAAATTAAAAAAAGCCTTTTCCCCCCTTAACAATAGTTATTCTTTTTTTTCTTCTTAAACATTTTCTTTCCCTCCATCTCACAATGCACCCCTTTTTCCAGATTTTTTTTTTCATACACATGCCTAGTTATATAGATTCCTTTTGGATAGTTCTTCTCCTCATCTGTTCTGATACAGTGTTCCTTATCTCTCCATTTCCCCCCCTCATTCTCTCCTCAATCTCCACTGTCTGTCCTAGTTTATAACAGTGGCATTATACAGTCTTTGTCCTTTTGTTACTGAGATCTTTTACTTAGCATAATGTCCTCCATGCTCCTCCATGTTGTGCAATGTTTTTCTCCATTCATTATTTTTCAGTGCTGCACAA
>NW_006399755.1:29422630-29436389 GCF_000299155.1 Elephantulus edwardii
GGTGACTGGGGTAATCGGGATGGGTGTGTCAGAGGCAGTGTGGTTGGCGCAGGATAGAGCAGGGTTTAGGGCTGTTGTGCATAGGGTCGCTATGAATTGCAAATGACTCGACGGCACATAACAACAACAACAACAACAACAACAAATGTACCATCAGGTTTTTAACCATTCATTTGTTTATGGGCACTTGGGTTGCTTCCATCTCTTTGCTATTATGAATAATGCAGCAATAAACATGTGTGCATACTTGTGTTTGGAGTCATGACTCTGGTATCTTTAGAGTATATATTCCCAGTAGTGGAATTTCTGGGTCAAATGGTATTTCTATTTCCAACTTTTTGAGAACATGCCAGACTGCCTTCCATAGTGGCTGTACCATTTTACCTTCCCACCAGCAGTGAATAAATGTTTCAGTCTCTCCACATCTTCCAGCATTTGTTGTTTCCGACCCTGGGTTTATTTTTTTTATGAAGCTCTGGTGGTGCAATGGTTGGCTGCTAGCTAAAAGGTCAGCATTTCAAACCCACCACTTCCTCCAGAGGAGAAAGATGTGGCAGTTTTATAACTTTTTAAACCCTTCAAGGAAGTGGTACTGTGTTCCCTAAGGGTGTAAGAGTTGTGATCAATTCACCAACTATGAGTTTTGTTCCTTTTTGGAGTGGTGGTGTTTAGGCTTCTTTTAGGAAATATTATACTGGGCTCTCAAAATTAAAATTACCAACCCCAAGTGATGTTGTTTTTAGGTGCCATTGAGTGGCTTTGACTCAGAGTAACCCCGTGTGCAGACTAAGAATACTGCCTGGTCCTATGCCATCTTCATGGTCTCTGCTGTGTGTATGCCCACTGTGCCAGTCACTGCAGCAGTCTGCCTCATTGAAGAGCCTTTTCCATTTTTTGCTACCATTCTATCAAGTGTGATGTTCTTTTCCAGAGACTGGCCTTTTCTCATAACATGCCCAAAGTATGTGAGAAGAAGGCTTGCTATTTGACTTCTTAATGAGTATTTTGACTGCACTTCAAGTGATATCTTAAAGGATTAATGTAATTTAGAAAAAAAAATAATGAAATGTGATATTTCCCACACTGATTTTTCATTCTCTATTAGACAATGACTAATAAGAACTTTAGAAGAACTGATACCTTTGAATTGTGATGCTGATGAAGAGTATTGAATATACCATGGATGGCCAAAAGAACAAACAAATCTGTCTGGAGACAATGTAGCAAGGGTGCCTCTGAGAGGAGAGAATAGTGAGGCTTCATTTAGCATACTTTGGGCATATTGTCAGGAGTGGTCAGTCCTTGGAAAAGGACATCGTGTTTGAAAGGGGGAGGGTCAGAGAAGGAGCGGCTGACTCTCAGTGGGATGGATTGACACGGTGACTGCAATAATGAGCTTTAGGACACTGGAAGTTGTGAGGATAGTGTAGGTTAAGGCAATGTTATGAACTGATGCATATGAGGTCTCTTTGAGTTGGAGTCAACACAGTGGCACCTAACAACAACATATAACAATATTACCACAAATTTAATTTAAAGCACTACTCATTCATTAGCTGCTGAAAATATCACTCATTTACTGCATTTGTTTCTCTCAGTTGTTGATTTATATGTGCTAAGCTGGCTTCAGGATATTTCACAAAGTTAAAACTGAGGTGTCATCCAGGGCTAGGATCGCCTTTAAGGCTCAAATGTTAGCAGGATTAAGTTCCTTGCAGGCTATCAGACCAGAGCCCTCACTTCCTGGTTGGCTGTTACATGGAGACTGCCAGCAGTTCCTTGACACAAGGTCCTCTCCAGGTAGTGGGTTACTTCATCAATATCAAATGACGGAGTCACATAGCCAGTTTATTACCAAGGTAGAGTTATGGTCTTGTGTGATGCATAGAAGTGGCATTCATCAGCTTTACCATATACTATCGCTTAGAAAGCCCTGGTGGTACACTGGTCAAAGTCCTCTACTACTAACGGAAAGTCAGCAGCTTGAACCTACCAGCAGCTCCCTGAGAGAAAGATGTGGCAGCCTGCTTCTATAGAATACAGCCTTGGATACCCTGTGGGCTGCCTCCTCTGTCCTCAATGGTCGCTCTGGGAATTGACTTGAAAGCAATGGATACTGGTTAAACAAAACATAGACTGTCTCCCTAACTCAAGAAGAAGTCACTTAAGGGCATGGATACCAGAAAGTAAAGGTAATTTGTCTGTCCACCTTACAAGTTACAGTACAGTTTTATAATTGTTCACATTAGTAAGTTCAGGAAAAATTTGTAACTAAATAGCAATGTACATTTAGCTTAATGGATGTCATATTGGCATTCTTTTCCTTAGTCATCATTTTCTTATTTTACTTAAAATTTGCTGCTTTACTACAGGGTATCAGTGGGCAGAGAATTTGGTTAAGCACACAACAAAAGGTTGGCAGCAGGACTTCAACCCAGTTTTAAATGGTCCAGTCATGACCCATGAGAACAAGGGCAGCATTAAAAGTATATAGCTACTAAACTTCCTTGAGTCATTGGAGAGGGACATCATGCTTGGGAGGGTGGAAGGACAGTGCAAGTGAGGAAGACTTTTGATGAGATGGATTGATTCCATCACTGGGATAATGGGGAGAGGCGTGTCAGAGACAGTAAGATTGGCAAGGGATAGAGCAGAGCGTAGCACTGTTGTACATAGGGTCGTTATGAGTTGCAAGTGACTTGATGGCACATAACTACAACAACAACAAGGAAATATGCAGTGGGGTCTTGTTTAAAAATGGTGGCCAATTAACACACAGTTGATCATTGTCATTTGAATGGGGTCCTGCTGATTGTTTCCTATTCAAGTTAAAATTCAATGTGCAAGAGATTTGGTTGCTATGTCCTTAGTGACTGCTTGGAACCAAAAGATACACTGTACTTGTTTCCACTGGCCATGAATGAGCCCTGGTTGGCAGTTTGGACCCCCTAAGAAACATCTTCACAAAGATCAGCTTGCAGACTCTATGAAGCAGATCTATTCTATACTGGGGGAGCACCATAAATTGAAATTTGCTTTGTAGCAGCTAACAACATCATCTTTTTAAAACTTTCTTATACTCTTATGGAAAGTGGTGGAGTAAGAATAACACTTAGTAACATTTAATGTGAAAATAGTCACTTATTAGTAGGGAATGCATATTGTATTTATTAAAATAAGGTGAAAATTTGTACAAAACAGTTCTGAAGAGCTTTTCTGTGATATCAACTTTACTCATATTAAAACCAACTGCTCTCAAGTCAGTTTCAATTCATAGCAACCCTCAATTGGACTTCTAAGGCTCATAAATCTTTATGAGAGGAGGACACTACCCATCTCCTTCCAAACTGGTGAACTTGAACCACTGCACATTTGGTTAGCAGAATACCACCATGCAACCAGAGCTCCTTGTTATTCTTATTCAAAGAATATGTATTTTAAAAATATGCACAATTTCTTCAATGTCAAAAGTTCTATATGAAACTTATAAAAGAAGATGATAGAAACAAATATACATTATGTTGTTGTTGTTGTTGTTATGTGCCGTCGAGTCACTTGCAACTCATAGCGACCCTACGTAAAACAGCCCTAAACTGTTCTGTCCTGTGCCAATCGCACCATCTCCGATACACCCATTCCTGATTACCAGACACTGAATCAATCCACCTCATAGACGGTCTTCCCCTCCTGTGCCGTCTCTCCACCCTCCCAAGCATGATGTCCCTCTCCAAGGACCAGTCTCTCCTTACAACATGTCCAAAGTATGTCAGACGAAGCCCCAGAATCCTTGCCTCCAAGGAGGAGCCCGGTTTAACCCTCAACAGGATGAATCTGTTTGTTTTCTTAGTAGTCCATGGTACCCACAATACTCTTCTCCAGCACCACAGCTCAAAGTCATCAATTCTCCTTCTATCCTCCTTAGTTATTGTCCAGCTCTCTGATGCATAACAAGTGATTGAAAAGACCATGGCCTGTATCAGACACTCCTTAGTCTCCAGAGAGACACCATTGCTCTTCAGTACTTTGGAGAGATCACTATAATTTTTTAAAATTTTTAATTGATATTTTAATGAAAGTTTATAGAGAACTTGGATTTTCATTCATTCATTATTGTACATTTTCATCCCACCCCCTCGCCCCCCAGTTCACTTTTCTCTCTGAAAATTAATTCTTTCATTGTTTTATAATTCCCCACCCCCACCCCAGTCCACTTTATTACGCAGCTCGGCTCTTATTCTGGACTCTTGTCATGCAAATAATTCCTAATCATATATTCCTTTTTTTTCTTATGCCAGTTTGTATTGTAAAATTTCCAAACAAAGCATCACACATAAACCCAATCCAGATGTTGAATATGGATACAAATGTAACTTGAGGTGGTTTTTTCTGTTTCTTTGTTTTGTTTTTTAAAGGCAGTAATCTTTTGAAATAGCTACCACATTAAGAACAGTCCTTCTGGCTCCACATACTAACCTGGACTTCTGTTCAAGTGCTGCTTAGCCCAGGCGGGTGGTCACCAAAGCCCAAATCCATTCCATTCCCATCTAGTCTTGTCCCCTCCAGTCACCTCTCTTAGCATTTGAAGACAACAGGTTGAGTTGGCAGATATTATTTATGGACCCCTGAGGTTGTTTTACCGGTTCAGTCTCAGTTTTATTGATCATATAATCCTTTTAAGCACTTCTTTCTCTCATTTTTTTCAACGAAGTGTACATTTATCCCCTCTTTTCTTTTTCTCTTAATTTCTTTCTTTTTTTTTTACATTTTTTTAATATCCTCTCTTTTTTTATTCCTCCCCAACCCTGATGTCAGTCCTGATTTATAACGATGGCATTATGCATTATTTTTCCTTTTATGACTAAGATATTTCACTCAACATAATGTTCCACAGGGTCACCATTTTGTATTATATTACAGGAGTTCCTTATTTTTTCAGTGCTACATGGTATTTCATTGTGTAAATATACCATAGCTTCTCTGTCCATTTGTTTGTTCATGGACATTTGGGTTGTTTCCAACTCTTTGCTATTGTGAACAATGCAGCAATAAACATGGGTATGCATATATCAGCTTTGGTGGCAGTTCTGTCTTTTTTTCCCAGTCGTGGAATTGCTAGGTCAAATGTATCTCTATTCTTAACTGTCTGAGAAAGTGCCATAATGCTTTCCATAGTGGTTGCATCATTTTACACTCCCACCAATAGTGAATAAGGGTTCCAATTTCTCCACAACCTTGCCAGCATTTGTTGTTTGCTGCTCTGTTGAATTTTGCTATTCTTACTGGGGTGAGATGATTTGCATCTCTCTTAGAGCTAGGGATTTTGAACATTTCTTCATATGTTTGTTTATTCGCCATTTGAATATCTTCTTTGGTGAAGTGTTTGCGATTTGGTTATTTACCTTTATCTTGTTGTGGGGCTTGAGTATTCTATAAATTCTAGATATAAGTCCCTTATCAGACATGTCATTACCAAATATTCTTTCCTACTCTGTGGCTTTCCTTTTTACCCTGTTGGAGAAGTTTTGGCATGTGCATAGGGATTTGATTCTTAGAAGATCCTATTCATCCATTTTATCTTCCCTGGTTGTAGATTATACATTATAATATTTTATATTGATAGATGCGGTGAAAAAAATTGAAGGAAAGAGATCTTGATTGGCAATGTTTTATTTATATGTTGTTGTTATTGTGTACCATCAACTTGGAACCAACTCATAGCTGACCCTCCAGCAGTCTTTCAGAGGCAGTAAATCACAGGGGAGGAGAGTGCTTATCTTTCTCTTACAGAGCAGCTGGTAGATTCAAACTACCTAGTTTTGTACTGAAAATGCAACTCCTTACCTTTAAGCTACCAGAGTTCCTTTTTGAGGGGGAAATATTTGTGTTGAAAGATGAAAGAAATCTTCAAACATCTAAAAAACAGGTTCCAGAAAAATGTAAGTGTAAACCTCAGAAATGGGAATATGTTTGCAAAATTTGAGGAATAGGAAAAGGGTTAAGTGGCTGAGGACATTAAGCAAGAAGGAAAATTGTAGGACATGTAATCAGAAAGGTAACTAGGGGTCAAACAGTGTTGTTCCTTGGTGTCATCAAGTCAGTCTGAATTTATCACAACCCTGTTTACAATCAGTTAAACATCACCTGGTCCTGCAACATCCTCACAGTGTCTGCTGTGCTTAAACCCGTTGTTCCAATCCTGCGATTATCCATCTCCTTCAGGGCTATTCCTCTTCCCCCTGCCTCCCCCTCCCCCCCGCCCCCAACCCTCTACTTCATGAAGTATAATATCCTCCTTCAAGAACTGGTCTCTCCTGCTAAGATGTCCAAAGTCTCATCATCCTTGCTTATCACAATCTGGTCATACTTTTTCCAAGACAGATTGTATTAAGGCTTTTAGAAATCAAAACCAAAGAAGTCACCTTTGTGTTCAGTTCTGACTCCTGGAGAACATAAGTGTCACAGCCGTTTTTGTTAGGTGCTGTTGAGGAAAATTTATTACACCCCTATGAACAACAGACCTGAACCCTGTCCTAGCCTGTGCCATCTTCACTATCTCTGACACACTTCAGCCCATTGCCATACTCTGTGTTAATCCATCTGGTCAAGAGTCTTCCTCTCTTTCACCATCCTTCTACCTTCCCAGCATGATGTCCCTCTCCAATGAATAGCCTCTGATAGCAACATGGCCAAAGTATGTGTGCCACAATTGTTATTGTTGTTGTTAGGTGCTGTCAAGTCATGTATGACTCATAGAGACACTCTGAACAAAAGATCTAAACCCTGTTCTATCCTGCACCATCCTCACACTTAACTGACACAGAAGAGTCAGTAAATTGAGGGTCTTCCTCGCCTTCACTGACCTTCTGCCTTTCCCAACATCATGTCCCCTCTCCAAGGAAAAGCACTTCCTAGAAATATGTCCAAAGTATGTGAGGCGAAACCTCATCATTTCTACCTCCAAAGAGCACTCTGGCTGCGCCTTCTCCAAGACATACCTGTTCATTCTCTTGGCTGTCCACAGGATGTTCAGTGCATGTCTCCAACACCACAGCTCAAAAGTATCAATTCCTTTCCTGTCAACCTTATTCATTGTCCAGTTCTCAGATGCATAGCAAGTAATCAGAAAGAACATGGCCTGAATCAGAGACACCTTAATCTTCAAAGTGACATTATTACTGCTCAATAATTTGGAGAAGTCTCTAACTGTAGATTTTCCCAGTGTAATGTGTCTCCTTATTTTCTGACTGCTGGTTGCAAGCAAGATGACACTGTTGAGAGTTTCAATCTCCTTTCCATCATGACACTGACTATTGGTCCAGTGATAAGAATCTGTATGACAGTTGTTGTTATTGTTGTTGTTATGTGCCATCAAGTCGCTTGCAACTCATAGTGACCCTATGTACAAGAGCCCTAAATGCCATTCTAACCTGTGCCAACCTCGCCTTCTCAAACATACTCATTCCCACCACACTACTCACAGAATCGATCCATCTCATCGAGGATCTTCCTCCCTGTGCCGTCACTCCACTCTGCAAAACATGATGTTCCTCCCCAAGGACCAGTCCCTCCTTGCAACATGCCCAAAATACGTCAGACGAAGCTTCAGAATCCTTGAATCCAAAGAGCATTCTGGCATCACCCTCTCCAGGACAAACCTGTTTGTTCTCCTAGCAGTCCATGGTATATTCAACACTATTCTCCAGCACCACAGCTCAAAGACATCGATTCTCTGTCATCTCTGTTCACTGTCTAACTCTCCAATGCATAGCATATAATTACAAAGACTATAGCCTGCATCAGGCGCACCTTAGTCTCCAGCCTGACATCGTTGCTTTCAGTACTTTTCAGAGGTCCCTCACAGCTGACTTTCCCAATGCAATTCATCTCCTGGTTTCCTGGCTGCTGTTACCAAGAGTGTTGACTGTGGAGCCAAGTAAACTAAAACTGTTAACTACCTCAATCTCTTCACCATCCATACTGATTCTGCCAATTAGCCCAGTGGTGAGAATCTTTGTTTTCTTGATATTGAGCTTCAATCCATATTGAAGACTGCTGCAGTCCTTCACTTTCTGCTTCAGGTCCTCCTCAGTTTCAGCAAGCAGCATTGTGTCATCTGCATAACGCAGGTTGTTGATGATTCTTCCATCAATCTTGATGCCACATTCTTCCTCGTACAGCCCAGTGTCTCAGATGATCTGTTCTGCATACAGATGGAAAAGGTATGGAGACAAAATACATCCCTGATGTACCCTTTCTTGATCTTGAACCATCCAGTGTCTCCCTGCTCTGTTCTGACGACTGCCTCTTGGTCCTAGTGTAGGTTTTGCATTAGCACACTCACATGTTCTGGGATTCCCATTCTTCTCAGAATCAGCCATAGCTTGTTGTGATCCACACAGTCAAAAGCTTTTGCATAGTCAATAAAGCACAGACAGACATTCTTCTGGTATTCTCTGCTTTCTGCTAAGATCCATCTAAAATTAGCTATAATATCCCTAGTACCACGACCTCTTCTAAATCCAGCCTGCACATCTGGCAGTTTGTTCCACATATTTTTGGATAATTTTCAGCACAGTCTTGCTTGCATGTAATATCAATGATATTTTTTTATTATTTCCACATTGTTGGGTCACCTTTCTTTGGAATGGGAACAGATATTAATCTCTTCTAGTCAGTTGGCCAGCTAGCTGTCCTCCAGATTTCCTGGCACAATTTAGTGAGCACACCCAGGACAGCATCTGTTGGTTGAAATAAATCAATTGGCATGCTGTCAACTCCTGGAGCCTTGTTTTTTGCCAATTCCTTCATAGCAACTTGAACTTCCTCCTTCACCATAGGCTCTTGCTCATATGTAATTTCATTAAATTCTTCTGTGTCAGCCAATTCCTTCTGATACAGTGACTCTGTGTACTCCTTCCATCTTCTCTTGATACTTCCTGGATCATTCAACATTCTACCCAAACTATCTTTAAGTATTGCCACCCGTGGCTTGAATTTGTTTTTCAGCTCCTTCAGCTTAAGAAACGCTGGGCGAATCCAGCCCTTTTGATTTTCTGACTCCAGCTCTCTGCACATTTCATTATAGTATCTTGCTTTGTTGTCCCGAGCTGCCTTTTTTTTTTTAAACAGGAAATTGGTCTTTATTTGTTAAGCAATTGTGGAAATTCTGTACTTTTGCCGTGGTCTGACTGAAAAATCGGCAGATTCCTCATGTAATTCTGGACAATGGTACATAAAAGGGAACTCTGCAGAAGGAACTTCTGGAAAAATAATTTTTTTTTAAAATTTAGGTTGTTTATTTTTCATTTCAATGAACATGTACAGAGATTTTGGGATTCCATTCATTCATTGTTGCACCCTTCTCCCCGCACAAACCCCTCCCCCCCATTTGCTCCTCTCCTTGAAAAGCAAAAGAAAAACTCCCTCATTGGTACACAATCCCAGCCCCGCACCTCCCCAAACCCCACCCCCTAGCCTCAAATATAATCCACTCTACAACCCTCATTGCATACTCCTACGATAAAAATAATGCCCTAAAATATAATACTTTTAGACTATTCTCTCCCCCATAGACTTCAATGCCATAAACATATTTCATCCAGTTTTTCTCAGTCTTACCCCCACCCCGATGCCAGCCTCATTCTACAACAGTGGCACCATATAGCATTTGTCCCTTTGTGACTGAGATACCTCACTCAGCATAATGTCCTCCAGGTTCACCCATTTTGAATAATATTGCATGAGTTCCTTGTTTTTCAATGCAGCATAGTACTCCATTGTGCGAATATACCGAGCTGCCTTTTTAAATCTTCTGTTCAGCTCTTTGATTTCTTGATTTCTTCCTTTAGCTTTGGCTTCTTGACACTCTAATGCAATCTTGGTTTTTTCTTCTTTTTCAGCCTTTGTAATGATCTTTTGCATTCTTCATGGATGATTTTCCTGATATGCTCCAGAGCTCATTTGGTCTATGCTCATTGGTGCTCAAGGCCTCACACCTGTTCCTAAGATGGTTTTGAAATTTGAGTGGGACAGACTTAAGGTCAAATCTTGGTTCCCGTGACTTGATTTAATTTTTCTCAACTTCAGCTTGAACTTGCATATGAGTAGTTGGTGGCCTGGCACACAATTAGAACCTGGCCTGGTTTTCACTGCTGATGTTGAGCTTCTCCACTGAGTCTTTCCACAAATGTAATAGATTTTATTCATATGCACACCATCAGGTGAGATCCATGTGTAGAGCCTGCGTTTATGTTTCTTAAAGAATGTATTTTCAGTGAATAAATCATTGAATGTGCAGAACTCTTATCATTCTATCTCCACCTTTATTTCTCTCTCCGAGCCCGTGTTTTCCAGTTACTGATCCTTCTTCCCTGTTTCCAACTTTTGAGTTCCAGTCACTCATTATTATTAATGCATCAGCAGAGCTACATTGTTTTTGCTGTGAACCTAGCCCATATAAGGCTTGAGAGCAAGGAAGTGATATAATAGTATTTAAGTTGCTGTAAGAATGGGAGGGGGAAGAACTGGACAAGAATAGAATCAAGGAAATCAATACTTTCTATTAAGTATGCCAAATAGAACCCTTAGATTCAAGTCTAATCCCTACCTCTATCTCACCATCTTCCATTCCCCTCTTGCCCCACCACCTCAGTAAAAACTATCAGCATTCTCCTAGATGACTAGTTTCTTTCTCTTTCTTAGATCTACTTTTGGTCACTAAGTCTTTTAGGCTTTATCTAAAAACTTCAAAACTCTTCTCTTTTCATTTCTAGTATAACTCTTATAGTCCAAGTTACTTTCATCTCACATCTGAATTTCCATATCCACTCTACTTTTGTTCCCAGTCCTGTGATTTATTCTCCACACATAATCACAATAATACTTTGACTTTTTTGCCTAAGCTTGAAACCTGAAGAGTTTCCTGCTGCATTTAGAATAACATGGATATTCCCTATCAGTCCTATGAAACCTCACATATCCAGGCTTAAGGCTTCACTGCAGGTAATTTCATGTGAATGGGAGGCAGAATTTTTGCCACCATGACCTTCATTCTTGTGATTAGTCTGTGTTATATGGTAAAGTGGACAATATCTGAGTGATCCCAGTCTAATCACATGAGGCCTTAAAAGCTGAGTCAAAGATGGGAAGTCAGAGAGTTTCAGAGTATGAGAAAGATTTGACCTGCCCTTGTTTGCTTTGAAGATGAAATAATTAGGCCACAAACCAAGGAATGTAGACCATCTTTAGAAGATGAGAACAATCTGTAACCGACAGTTATCACGCAGCAAGGAAATGGGGATTCAAATTCTTCAACCTTCAGGAACTGAAGTGATCTTGGAGGTGAATTCTCCCTGAAAGCTTCCATATAAGAGTCTGGGACCATCAGTATCTTTATTTTGGCCTTGAAATCTGGGAGCAGAAAACACATCAGTGCCCATGAAGACATCTGACATACAGACCTCAGACTTTATATATGGATATTCTTTTAAGCCATAAACTTAGCGGTAATATAAAATAAGCAGAGCATAATTAAAAAAGGTGATCCAACATAGTGTGAAAATGATAAAACAATAACACTAATATTACACATTAGCAAAATCCTGATGTAAATTATAAAAAATGACTGGAACAGTATATTAACAGAGAACCACTAGAAAAACAATCTGGATTTAGAAGAGGCTGTGGCATTAAAGATATTATCACCAATGTCAGATGGATTTTAGCTAAAAACAAAGAGTATTAGAGGAATGTCAATCTGTGCTTAATTGACTATGCAAAGGCATTTGAATGTGTAGATCACAACAAATTGTGGCTAACCTTGAGAAGAATGGGATTCCCAGAACATTTGATTGTGCTCATGTGAAACCTTTACTTGGACAAGGAAGCAGTCCTAGAACAGAACAAGGAAACACTGGATGGTTCAAAATTGAGAAAAGAGTGTATCAGGGATGCATTCTGTCTCTGTACCTTTTCAATCTATATGCAGAACAGATCATTCAAGAGGCTGGACTTTATAAGGAGGAGTGTGGCATCAGGATTGGAGGAAGACTCATCAACAAGTTGTGTTATGCGGATGATACAACTTTGCTGAAACTGAGGAGGACCTGAAGCATTTGTTGTAGAAGGTCAAGGACTGTAGTCTTCACCACTGGGCCAACTGGCAGCACCATGATAGATGGAGAAGAGACTGAGGTTGTTAATGATTATAGCTTGCTTAGATTCACAATCAACACTCTTGGCATCAACAGTCAGGAAATCAAAAGATTAATTGCATTGGGGTAACTGCTTTCAAGGACCTCTCCAGAGTGCTGCAAAGCAATGATGTTAGTCTAGAGACTAAGGTACACCTGATCCAAGTCATGATCTTCACAATTACGTACTATGCATCAGAGAGCTGGACAATGACTAAGAATGAATTGATACCTTTGAGTTGTGGTTTTGGAGAAGAGTACTGAACATATTATGAACTACAATGAGAACAAATAAGTCTGTCTTGAAGAGGGTGAAACCAAGTTTCTCCTTAGAGGCTAGGATTTTGAAGCTCCATCTCGCATACTTTGGGCACATGGCCAGGAGGGACCGGTCCTTGAAGAAGGACATCATGCTTGGAAGTGAGGAAGCACAGCACAGGAGAGGAAGACTCCAGGTAAGATGATTGACATGATAATTGAGGCAATCAGAATAAGTGTGTCACAGTCAGTGAGACTGGCTCAAGATAGGTCTGGGTTCATAGCTGTTGTACATAGGGTCACTATAAGTCTCAGGTGACTCGACAGCACATAACAACATAAACCATCCCTTTAATTTATTATTGTAACTCATCCAGGTCTCATTTCTCTTCTTCAAATAAATATACTAAGTTTCTTTCTGCCTTAGGATCTTTGCTTTTTAGTATTCTCTATAGTCTTCTATTTATTACTGGTGCCATCTAATCTTTGAGTAATAACTTAAATTTCAGTGCTTCACAGAATACTCACTGACTGTCCTATCCACCAGCTGCTCCACAGTAGAAATCTGGGCTATCTCCTCCAGTGCAATTTTGTTATTGTTGTTATGTACCATCAAGTCAGAACCAACCCTTCAGTGGGTTTTCAGAGGCAGCAAAATAGGAGGAAATTGCCCATCTTTCTCCAACAGAGTGCCTAAAAGATTCAGACTATATATCTTTGCACTGGCAGTGCAATTCCTAGCTCCATCTTTCATACTTTAGACATGTTGCTAGGAGGGGCTATTCCTTGGAAAGGGACATCATGCTTGGAAAGATGTTGGGTCAGTGAAAGAGAGGAGGACTCTCAATGAGATGGACTGACACAATGACTGCAGTAATGGTCTCAAGTGTGTCAGATGACACAGGATAGGACAAGTTCAGTTCTATTGTTCATATGGTTGCTTTGAATCATATTTGATTCAATGGCACTTCAGTGTCAGAACCCTTGAAAATTGGCTTTTCTGGTCATTGTGTTAATTGTAGATACATTGTTTTGCACATCATCAATAGCTGTGGAAGTAATACAAGTAATACTTCCACACTGTGAAAGATGGTGGTGGAGATGGGTGAGGAGACTGTGCCACTGCTATGAAGAAATTGTGGCCAAAAAACTGGATAGATTATGTATACTGAACTGAAACAGATGAAGGAGAGAACAGTTTAAAAGTGATATATGGGGAACTCTGGTGGCCTAGTGGCAAGGAGCTGCAACTACAATCCCAGAGGTGCATGGTTCAAATCCACCAGGTGCTCTGCCGAGGAAGGAGGGAC
>NW_006399755.1:29442708-29450022 GCF_000299155.1 Elephantulus edwardii
ATCAGGCACACCTTAGTCTCCAGCTTGATGTTGTTGCTCTTCAGTCCTCTTGAGAGGTCCCTCACAGCTGACTTTCCCAATGCAATTCTTCTCTTGATTTCCTGGCTGCTGTTACCAAGAGTGTTGACTGTGGAGCCAAGTAAACTAAAACTACCTCAATCTCTTCACCATCCAGACTGATGCTGCCAATTGGCCCAGTGGTGAGAATCTCTGTTTTCTTGATGATTCACTGTTGGTAGGAATGTAAAATGGTGCAACCGCTATGGAAGGCTATATGGTGCTTTCTCAAAAAGTTGCAAATATAAATATCATTTGACCAAGCAATTCTAGTACTGGGAATAGACCCTAAAGAAACAAGAACTGCCACCTAAGAAGATATATGCACACCCATGTTTATTGCAGCTTTGTTCTCAATAGCAAAGAGTTGGAAACAACCCAAGTGCCCATCAACTAATGAATGGATCAAGAAGCGGTGGTATATTCACACAATGGAAAACTATTTAGCATTGAAAAACAAGGAACTCATGAAATATTATGCAAAGTGGATGACGCTAGAGGACATTATCCTGAGTGGACTATCTCAGTCACAGAAGGACAAATATTGCATAGGGCCACTCTTGTAAAACAGGACTGACATCGAAGTCGAGGAAAGACAGAAGGAGGGGCAGAATGATGTGTACTGCATTAAAACAAATGAAGGAGAGAGCCGTTTAAGAGGGATATATGAGTGGATATTATTGTCATGACAGAAGTCCAGAATGAAGGCTGCACAGTGGAGTGGACTTAAGGGGAGGGATTGCATAACAATGAAAGAGTGTTTCTTTTACTTTTCAAGGAGAGGAGTGAATTGAGGGGAGAGTGTGGGCTGGGAGAAAACTGCAATAATGAATGACTGGAAACCCTAAGTCTCTGTAAACGTTCATTAAAATTAATTTTAAAAAAACAAATACTGCATAATGCCACTGTTAGAAGTAAGAGGACTGACATAAGGGTTGAGGGGAGACTGAGAAAGTGGGGAATAAATAATGTAAAATGCATTGAAACAGATGAGAGAGAACTGCTTAAAAGGGATATATGATTAGGTATTATTGTCAGGACAGGAGTCCAGAATTAAGGCAGCATAGTTAATTGGACTTGGTGGGAGGGATTGTATAACAATTTTTCTTTTACTTTTCAAAGAGAAGAACAAATTGTGGGGGAGGGATGTGCAGGGAGAAAAGTGCAACAATGAATGAATGAAAATAAAAAAAAAGGCAAATAGAAACCAAAGTTCCATAGCTATATAATTCATTCTGTGTTATGTAGACGACACAACCCTGCTTGCTGAAACTGAGGAGGACATGAAGCACTTGCTGCAGAAGGTCAAGATGCAGCCTTCAAGACTGATGGAGGCTCAGTGTCAAGAAAACAAAGATTCTCACTACTGGGCCAATTGGTAGCATCATGATAGAGGGTGAAGACACTGAGATTGTTAATAACTTTAGTTTGCTTGGCTCCACAATCAACACTCTTGGCACCAGCAGCCAGGAAATTGAAAGACATATTATGATGGGAAAGTTTGTTGTTAGAGACTTGTCTGAAGTACTGAAGAGCAACAATGTCACTCTGGAGACTAAGGTGTGCCTGATACAGGCCATGGTCTTTGCAATCACTTTCTATGCAACAGAGAGCTGGACAATGACCAGGGAATTATAGAACGAGAATTGATGTCTTTGACCTGTGGTGTTGGAAAAGAGAGTTGAATATACCATGGACTGCTAAGAGAACATACAGGTTCATCTGAGAGAGAGTTAAACCAGGCTGCTCCTTGGCGGCAAGGATTCTAAAGCTTTACCTGACATACTTTGGACATGTTGCATGGAGGGATCAGTCCTTGGAGAGGGACGTCATGCTTGGGAGGGTGGAGGGATAGCACAGAAGAGGAAGACCCTCTATGAGATGGATTGATTCAGTGACTGTGGTAATGGCGGTAGGTGTATTGGAGACATTGAGATTGGCACAGGCTTGAGCACGGTTTAGAGCTGTTGTACATGGGGCTGCTGTGAGTCACAGGCAACTTGATGGCACATCACAGCAACAAACTCAAGCTCGTTGTCCAGTTAGAACTGACTCATAGCTGATCCTCCAGTAGTTTTCTGAGAGGCTATAAATACCATAGAGGGAGGTTGCTGATCTTTTTTCCCTTGGAACTACTGACCCAAAATGCTGGAGGCAGTTTTGCCTCTTTGTTGCAGCTCAGCTTCTTAGCACTAGGCTACCAGAGTGCCCCACATTCTCAGGTCAAGGAAATGTTAGAACCCCCCAACTGTCTCTATTCTACCATAAGGCTGGAATCTTGCTGAATATATCTAAATTCCCAGTTGAATATAGCCTTCCTCCCTTGGCCACAAAATATAATAACTGTTTTCCTCTTCCTGTCTTCCCACGCTGTTTTCTTTTTGGTCTGTACAAGTGTCCCTTCTCACCTCCAAATATTCAAATTACCATGTGCTTTTAGAGAAAACTCTGCCCCTCTCTGAAAACTTCCCTTCCTGTTGGCAGGCCTCTGACTGCTAGATTCATATTTTACAATAGATCTTTATCACTATATGAGATCTCACAGCTGAATACTTTGACTTAAACAACACATTAAATCCAATCTCCCAGGTTGCAAAACATTTCCTCAATAGCCCAACATGTAACAAAGATAATCACATGAGACCCTTTGACCCAGGCTGGACAAGTCCTGTGGAAGTTAATTGTTTGGTGATTTCCGGTACTTGAAGCAGAAATGCTTCCTTTCCCAACAACAGACTAACAACAGTATAAGTCAATGCCATGAAATTAGAGCTTCAAGGACGGCCTGTGTTCAGATAACACTCAGTGAACAGTAATTCAATTTATGAGGTTTGCAGAATTGAAATATTGTTCATAAAGGAGCTGCAGGAGGTCCTTCCTGTTTGAGGATACTTGATTATGATTTTGAATGTTTCTGAAGGAAACATTCCCTTCTTATGAATACCCCCTTGCTTTTATTGACCCCCGTAGGCTTCACAGCCTCTTATAAAGAAGAAAACATTGAATATGCGTGGTATGCAAGTACTGGCTACCTGGGAATCCAAAAGAGCTCTTGTGAATGGGATTTTTACTATACAACCAGCTTTTCCTTCTGGCTCCTCCTTTGTCCTGATCCTCTTACGGGGTGGGGGGAACAACAACAACAAAAAACCAACCCAAAAAACAAAGCAAACAACCTCGCCCCCAAAAAGCCCTAAAATAAAAACAACAAAAAACAAAAAAATCTTCAAACTCATTGCCTTTGAGTTCTCTTTAACTCACAGTGGCCCTCCACTAGGTTTCCAAGGCTGGAAATCACAACAGGAAGAGACTATCCATCTTTCTCCTGTGGAATCCCTGGCAAACTCAAACTTTTTTTTTCTTTTTCTTTTTTTTTTTTAAACTCAATCTTTTGAAGGCACAGGGCCGTGGGGTTAGCAGCAGGGCTCTCTAAGGACTACACCACTAGAGTTACTCCATCCTCAGTTCTAGCCATCATGAATTATTCATCGCTTCTCAGAATATTCCTTACCTTTCACAACTCTTTGAGGGGAAATTTTTTTTTTCTTCACTTTCTCTGCCTTGTTGACTCTTAGTTATTCCTTAAGATTAGGATTATATCATGTATTAGCCAAGTCACCACTTATTCATTTTCTAAACTTGAACATGTGTAGCCATTGAGTTTATTCTTATTTAGAGAGACCCTATAGAACAGAGTAGAATTGCCCATTGAATTTCCAGAACTATACAGAAAGCCTGATGGCACAGTTAAAACAATGGGCCGCCAACTAAAAGGTCAGTAGTTCAAATCCATGATCTTCTCTGCAGGAGAAACTGTGGTAATCTTTTTCTGTAGATTTAAAGCCTTAGAAACTGTGGGCCAGTTATCGTCTGTACTATAGGGTTACTCTGAATTGAAATCTGCTGGTTGACTGATTACTCCATCTTTCTCTAAAGAGAGCTGGTCGTTTTGAACTGATGGCTTTTTCGTTAGCAACTCCTGCACTGAACCAGTACTCATTTATCATACAAAGGCAGACTAGGTTCTACTTTGCAATTTAAAACACAACACATATGATTAGCAAAATTGCTATTGTTTCCCAGCATGTTGAGGTGAGCAAGTCTAGATGCCATCTTACAAAACTTGACCTTTCTTCTGAGGTTTCAAACTGCCCAAGCAGCTATTTCAGCAAGTTTCTTCATCATCTCCACTTGTTTGGTGTCATTGGATCAACTCTGATTCTTAGTGACCCCATGTATGACAGGTTTAAATCTTGACTGATCCTGTGCTATCCTCACAATCTCCACTCTGCTCAAAGTTCGTGTCGCTGTCACTGTATCAATCCATTGCGTTGCATCTTGTTGAAGGTCTTGTCTCTTCTCTGACCCTCCATCTTTACTAGCATGAAGTCATTTTCAAAGGCGTGGCCTCTCTGGACAACATGCTCATAGTATGTGAGAAAAGGAGTATTCTGTACACTTCCTCCAACACAGACGTTTGTTCTTTCGGCAGTCCATGGTATATTTAATACCACACATCAAAGGTGTTTTGCCTTCCTTATTCATTGTCTAATTTTGCATAGGAAACTATTGAGAAGCTGTAGCTTCAGATTCACCCTTTGCTTTGAACTGACAGCCTTGCTCTGTAGAACTTTGAAAAAGTCTTGCACAGCAGATTTGCCCAATGCTATAGTAGTAGAGGGGCTTCAGTCCCTTTGTTCATAGTGTAGCTATGAGTCGTGCTTGACTCGAAGGCAATCAACACCACTACCACCTGTCTCTCAGTTTCTTAACTGCTCTTTCCATGAGCATTGATTGTGAATCTGAGTAAAATTACAATCTTAATTAACCACTTCAGTCTTTTCTCCATCTGCTGTGAGCTTGCTTATTGGTCTACTTATGAGGAATTTTTCCCCATTTATATTAGAGATGTAATACATATTAAGGACTGTACTCCACCATCTTCATCACCACTAGACCTTGTAATTTTAGAGAATATGGCTATTAACACCAGAGATATTTTTGTTCACATAGTGAATAAGTCAACCCTACCTACCTAGCACCAACTGTTAGGAAAACTCTTTCCTAATTCACAAACCACTTTGTATTGATAAAATTGTTCCTGATATATGCATTTTTGTTCATTTTACTAATCTACAAAAGTAGATAAAATACTTTTTAGGCCTTATATCAAAGAAGGGTTCTTTCCACAGGTATAGTCAATCTTATTCATGTGTAGTCTATCAGGGGAGTTCATTTGTATATTCATCATCTGTGTTTTTTTAAAAAAGGTATTTGTAATTAATAAACCAATAATTGGATTTTCACTCTAATTTCTATCACTGCATTTGTAATTTTCAACTACCAATCCTTCTTCTATGTTCCCAACTTTTGTGTTCCAGTCACCAAAAATTATTAATGAACCTTGATTGCATGTTCGATCAATTTCCAACTGTAAAATTGCATAGAAACCCACAATTTCCTCATCTTTTGTTTTAATCATTGTAACATAGATTTGAATAATAGTTGTATGAGCATAGTTGTATGAGGAAGTCTTCTTTGTACGCTTATGGATAATATCCCATCACTCACAGCATTGTACTTTAGGATAGATCTTGAAATGGTCTTTTTTACCATGAATATAACCCCACTCCTCATCACTTTTTCATTTCTGGCATAGTAAGTAGATCAAAGTGGCTGACACCAGTCCATCTCAGCTCATTTATGCATTCCATTTCATATTTTACAACATCAATTTTCCTAAACTCATACTTTGTACATTCCACATTGTAATTATTAATGTGTATTTGCAGCTGTTCCTCCTCTATTTTTAGTGTCTTCTAATTTGAGGACTCTATTGACAGTGCTATGTCTAACAACATACATCTACTGTTCATAGGGTTTTTCAAAGGCCTGTTATTTCAATAGATGGCCAATCCTTTTCTTAGTCTGTCCAAAACTGGGAGTTCCACTATAGTATAGCAATTGACAGACAAGCACTGTATACATAAGGGCAGATGATAAACAATTACATATCTAAACTATAAAATAGCAGCATGCAGAGTACTCCTTACAATACAAGAAACTGTCAACTAAATGTTGTACTCCTAAGAGTAAACTCTGTACATGTAAAAACAGATGATAAACAAGCATGTATACACATGTTAGCTATAGGACAGCGACATGCAAAGCACTCCTCAAATGAAAAAAAAGTGACAAATGAGTGTTGTATCCCTTGGAGCAATCCCTAAGGACAAATAAACATTACAAATACCATGGGTTTTACTGGGCTACCTCAGGAGGCAGGCTCATGCCCCGAAAGGCCCAGAGTCTGTGCAGGACAGGACAGTGACAGCTGGAGCGCCGTTGCTAAGGGGAGGCAGAACAAAACAAGGTGCAGGCCTAGAAGGACCCAGAGCCCAGGCTCTAGGTTAGGCTTTTAACATCTCTGCTACCTTCCCCAGATCTCCAAGGTCTAGCCCCTTCAAACCCAGCTTCTATTCTTGTACCTAAAACACAAAAAAAGTCATTTCTAGATCTATCCTGAAATACAATGTGGTAAGTGACAGGATAATATCCATACGCATACAAGGAAGCCCAGTGAATACCACTATCATTCAAATATATGCACCAACAACTAGAGCCAAAGAGGAAGAAATAGAAGAATTCTTCCAACTTTTGCAGTCAGAAATTGATCAAACATGCAATCAGGATGCATTGATAATAATGGGTGACTGGAACGCAAAGGTTGGGAACAGGGAAGAAGGATCAGTAGCTGGAAAACACAGGCTCAGTGAGAGAAATGAGGCTGGAGATAGAATGATAGAGTTCTGCACATTCAATGATTTATTCATGACAAATACCTTTTATAAGAAACATAAATGCAGGCTATGCACATGGATTTTACCTTATGGCATGCATAGCAATCAAATTGATTACATTTGTGGAAAGACTCGGTGGAGAAGCTCAATATCAGCAGTGAAAACCAGGCTGGGTGCTGGTTGTGGACCAGACCACCAACTACCCATATGCAAGTTCAAGCTGAAGTTGAGAAAAATTAAATGAAGTCCACAGGAACCAAGATTTGACCTTAAGTCTGTCCCACTCGAATTTCAAAACCATCTCAGAAACAGGTTTGAGGCCTTGAGCACCAATGAGCATAGACCAAGTGAGCTCTGGGAGGATATCAAGAAAATCATCCATGGAGAATGCAAAAGATCATTACAAAGGCTAGAAAAGAAAAAAAGACCAAGATGGATGTCAGATGAGACTCTGAGT
>NW_006399755.1:29450122-29452361 GCF_000299155.1 Elephantulus edwardii
AAAAAAAAAAAGAAACTGTGGCAAGGTGTAATCAGAAGAACCCTGGAGATGGAGTCACAGTTAAAGGTTTTGCTTGCTGGATGAATGAAAGCTGACTTGTAATGGCTCTAATATAAAGTTTGCTGGATGGTTGAGAAAATTATAGGTTCATTTGTGCTGTTGATCTTTCAGTAATTGAGAAATGATACCTTGTTAATCTGGCTTGGAACTTCTGAACTAAACCTGGATTTGTATTGTGTGATATTCTTTGCCTCCTCCACTCCCCAATCTATTTTCACAATAAACTCTATACCTGTTAAAAGTCTGTGAGTCAATTTGCAATGAACATTGGACCCAATTATAGGTAGAAATAGGTTCAGGAACATAAAGGGTAACATGTCTCACAGTGTAGTTATTTGTATGGTGCTATGATATTATGATGGGAACAATTCTCCTTTATGAAACAGGAAGAAGTCAGACTCAGCCACTCCCACATTGCATCTGCTCCTTTTGCAGACACCTAACAACACCAGCAAGGCACCAGAGCTCTGTGTGACTTACTGCCTCTGAAAACCCTCAGGAAGACTCAATGGCACACAACAACAGCAACAAACCATCTTTAGCAGCGCCCTCCCAACATATTGTCTTGTCTCCTCATCTATTTCCCCCCATAGTATTAGTAGTTAATGTGAGAGAAGGATGAACGATTTCCTCCCATGTGGTTAGCTGCCTCTGAAAACCTGCTGAAGGGTCAGCAATGAGTCAGTTCCAAACAACAATTAGTAGATGACACATAGTATTCACTATGCCTCACAAACAGTTCTAAACACTTGACTTATTTGACAATGTATTAATTGAAGTCTTATAATAACCCTATGAGGTTATATACTTTAAAAATGTTTGGAAAACCCAACAAACAAATAAAACCCTCATTTCATTGAGTTGGAACTGACTCACAGCTGACCCTGCTTTGAGTTTGCAATGCTATAAGTTGCACAGGAAGTGATCGCATTTTTCTCCTGTAGAGCTACCAGTGGATTTGAACCACCAAAGAGGTATGGCCTTTCGGTTAGGCATGCAGTTCCCTATAACGATAACACTAGAGCTCCTTCAAGTTATAGTGATATAATTATTGTGTCTATTTTACAAAAAGGTAAGGAATTTCAAACATAGAGAGTGGATAATTTGTAAATAGCAGAGCCAGGATCTGACTCAGGTAGTTTGAGAATCCACATACTTTAAGCTTTACGGTAGCCACTGAATTGTTGATAATATTTTTTCCTCTTTCTTTTCCTTTCTGTCTCTGGCTAGCATGCAAGCTTCATGAACAGAGGAATTTTCTTTGTCCTGTTCAATAACTGTTCAGCAAATATATTTGACCTAATGAGCTGTAATGAAGAAAGTAGGATCAGAGATTTTAACTTGCCTACAGTCATAAAGTTAGCATGTTATATTGTTCTTGTTAGATGTCATCGAGTTGACTGGTGGCCTAGTAGTAAGGAGCTGCACTGCAGTCTTGGAGGCAAGTGGTTCAAATCCACCAATTGTTCCACAGGGGAAAGATGAGCAATAGTCTTCTGTGAAATTAAACTACCTCTGAAAACCTACTGGAGGTTCACATATGAGTTGGTTTGGACTCAGCAGTACACAATAACAACGTAGCAGCCCTATGAGCAACAGATGTGAACCTGGTCCTATCCTGTACCATCCTTGCCGTCTCTAATAGTTTCAAGTCTGTTATTATAGTCACTGTGTCAGTTAGTCTTATTGAGGGTCGGCTTCCCTCTGACCTCTACCTTTCCCAGAATTATGTCTTTTTCCAAGGTCTGGCCTCTCCTTACAACACGCTCAAATTATGTAAGGCACAGTTTCATTATCCTTGGAGCACCCAGTTCGCATTTCCTCCATGATAGACTTGTTTGTTCTTTTGGCATGTCATGCCAAAGTTACACCTAGATCACATAGTGAGTGTGTAATAGAGCCAGAATGTGTACCTTCAGATCTGCTTAATCTCTAACCTGTGTGCACAGCTCCTTATTGCATGTTTTATTAAAAATATTGACCTAGCAATTTCACTCTTCCAAGTATGCCCAAAAGACTTAAAAGTGTAGACTCACTGGCACTGGCTGAAAATCACCTGTGACTTCATCCATAGCCACTGGTGAAAGTCAGCGCCCAGAGCCATCAGGGGCTTTAAGCTCGTTGCCCACGGCTGTGGTGTGGACAGCTGAAACCCAGGCCCCGACAGGCACCTGGGGGG
>NW_006399755.1:29453353-29454236 GCF_000299155.1 Elephantulus edwardii
TTTTCCCAATACAAAAATATTTTTTAAAAAAGTGTAGACTCAAAGACTTGTACACCAATACTCATTTTATTACCATTCAGAATAGTCTAAAGTTGGAAACAATGCAAATCTCCATCAACAGAAGAACACAGTAACAAAATATAGGAAATGGATATAATGAAATACTACATAGCCAGTAGAAGAAACAAAGCCCTAATACATGTTGCAGTATACATGGTGCTTGAAGACATTGTGCTGAGTAACAATATTCTATGAAATAAAAAAGACAACAAAAAGAGACCTGGAGAAGTGGAAGAATATGCCTTGCTCGTGGATAGGAAGACTCAATATTGTGAAAATGACAACAGTACCAAAGGAATTTACACGTTCAATGCAATCCCAATACAAATACCAATTCCATTCTTCAACGAGATGGAAAAGGCAATCTCCAGTTTCATTTAAACTGGAAAGAGGCCCCAAATAAGCAAAGCACTCCTTAAAAAGAGAAACAAGGTAGGAGGCATATCACTCCCTGATTTCAAATCCGACTACTCTGCCATGGTGGTCAAGACAGCATGGTACTGGTACAATTACAGACACATAGATCAATGGAATAGAATTGAGAGCCAAGAAATCAGCCCATCTACCTATGGTCAACTGATTTTTGACAAGGAAATGAAATCAGTTAAGTGGGGAAACGACAGCCTTTTTTGAAAAAAAATTAAATTTATTATTAATTTCAGTAAAAATTTACAGAGACTTTGGATTTACATTCATTCGTTGTTGCACTTTTCTCCCCTCCCAACCCTCCTCCCTAGTATACTACCCTCTTGGAAAAGTAAAAGACAAATTCTTTCTTTGTTTTACAAGCCCTCCCCCAGGTCCACTCCACCATGTAGCCTTC
>NW_006399755.1:29454336-29458202 GCF_000299155.1 Elephantulus edwardii
GCAAGTGACTCGATGGCACATAACAACAACAATAACATTTGTACTCTTAGACATTTTCCATAAAATATGGGGTCTGGGCTCATTCACAAGGAATAAGAAAGTAAATCTTTTAAACAGTTTAAAAGTGATATATGATTGGGTATTATGATTATGACAAGAGTCAAGAATGAAGGTTGTATAGTGGAGTGTAATGGGAGGGGGTGTTTATACCAATGAAGGAGTTTTTCTTTTACTTTTCAATGAGAAGAGTGAACTGGGGGGAGCGGTGGGCAGGGAGAAGAATGCAACAATGAATGAATGGAAATCCAAAATCTGTAAATGTTGGTTAAAATTAATTTTTTTTTAAAAAAAAGAAGGTGAATCTTGATCTTCCTCGTGCCTACATTCCTAGTCAATTCATGTTTTACCTCTGTATGCCTGCTACTTTCCCCTCTAACAAAACTGTTTTGAATAGGTTTTCTCTGATCCACATCCTCTGCTTTTCTCCATTTATATATTTGTCCAAGAAGTCTTCCCTAACTACCTCCTCTCAAATATTTTGGAACAAAATGAGAAAAAACAAACTACTGTGGTTGAGAGTTGTTTCCGAGATATAGTGACCCTCTTCTGGTTTTCCTAGGCTGTAAATTTTTAAGGGAGGCGACTGACCACTTTTCTCTCTCTGAATTTATGATGGATTCAATTTGCTAACCCTCAGCAGCTTGAGATATTACACATCTTGCCAGCAGGGTTCCTATGTAAGAATACTGCATTACCTTCTAGAAATATATCACTATTTTCACATTCACTACATGCTTTAGCTCTGGTGGCCTAGTGGTAATAAACAGTACTAAAATCTCAAAGGCCTGAAGACTCAAAGGCTGAAATCTTATGTGGTTCAAATCCACCAGCTGCTCTGTGGAAGGATTGGCATTCTCCTCTCATGTGATTAACTGCCTCTGAAAACCTGCTGCGGGTTGGTATGGGGGGATTGTCAGTGATGTTAGTTCCAACTCGACAGCATACAGTAACAACATACCGGTTTATCATAATTTTTCCCCTTTCCCACAAGCCAGACACTAAGAGTGTGGATTGAAGTTGCAGAGTAGTGTAAGCAATTAATAGGCTTCACTGCTTACTGAAAGGTTGAGGGTTAGAGTCCACCTAGAGGTGCTAAGGAAGGAAGGCCTTGGCAATCTACTTCCAAAAAATCCAGACATTGAAAACCCAATGAAGGCCCATTCTGTTCTGATACAAGCTAATACAAATGGAGTTGTCATGAATTGACTGATATTGTTGGCCCCAGTTGAGCTGAAATTACTTTTTTGCTGACCCTTCAATGGATTTTCAGAGACAGTAAATCACACAAGAGGATACTGTCCATCTTTCTATCTCAGAGCAGCTAGTGGATCTGAACTGCATACCTTTGCTTTGGCAGTGCAGTTCCTTTCCATTAAGCCTTCATGGCTCCTTTATGAATTGACTGTTGTTGTTAAGTGCCATTAAGTCGAGCACAACTCATAATAAACCTTTGAACAAAAGATCTGAACCCTGTTCAATAGCTATTGTCTCTAAATTCATAGTTTCCAGGGGTATGTTGTTTAGGAAGTGGATGCCACTCTTGCTTTCGAGCCTTTCTTAATCTGGGAGTTCTACAAAACACTACCCTCCATGAGTAGGGCAATTTTTTGCCCTCCAAATTAGGGCATTTGACACACCAGTGGCACAATGCTCAGCATCACAGCAACCCCAAGTTACCTCAGTATGGCAAACTGACAAATCAGAGCTGTATTACTTAGAAGGATGTCCATCTCAAACACAATTAACACCAGGCCCAAGGGCCACAGGCCCAAGGGCCAAAATGACTTTTAAATACAAAGGCCCTCCACCAGGTCCTAACTGACTTTAAACAAGAGGCTTCTAGCCCACAGCTTACTGTTAGCTAAATCCAGCAAATCCAATCAGAATTGACTAGATGACTTTTCTTTATTTTTTCTTTTTAAGGGAACAGGTCAGGTCTCTAAATGTCTAGTGTGTGGAAACCTAGATATAAAGTTAAATAAGTCATCAAACATGTCCTAGTTTGTAATCTTGCCTATGGTCCTGATATGTAACACTGAAGTGCTAAAAAAGAATTACTTTTTCTATCTTTAGTGAAAAAGATGTGTGCTGAGATAGAGGGTTGTGAGAAGTGGCTTAGAAAAGACTGAAGATCTCCAAATTCAGCTCAGTTTCCTCAGTCTAGAGTAGAGAAGGTTGGAGTCTAGAAAAAGCAGCAGAAGAAAGGAGTCAGGGGTAAAAAAGAGGGAGGAAGAGGAGGAGAAAAAGGTGCAGGAAAGAAAAGAAGCCAAAGAGAGAAGTATGGATACAAATAACCATTTTGGAAAAAGTATACTTTTTCTTCTAACACCCTCATCTCTCCCTGGCTCTTCTCTCCCTTTAAAGGGAGACTTAAGACTTCCACTTGAAAAGTCTTCTAGAGTATTTTCCCCTGTAAACACTAAAGTAGAATTGGATCATTTAAGTAAATTAGATTTGGGGAAAGTATATTTATTCATTCATTAATTCAATAAATATTTATTGTGACCCTTTATGCCCCAAGCACAGAGCTCTGAAGCAGAGCTAAGTAAGATAGATAAAGGCCTTAGGGAAACTTCATTAGCATTGAGCTCATCTACATGCTCATGTTTCATAATCTGTTAAAATGAATGTCCTCTCTTGCAATCACAGCAGTGGTACAGTGGGAGATTAAAGTACTCATCCCAAGGTTACATACAGGTAGGTGCTTAGAATAATTACTTTATAATGATAAAATGATGATACTATTAAAACTCTGAATATAGGTAAGGTAATTTCTCGCACTTTGTATGGCAGGGGGAAAAATAAATGTTCATGGGGAATATTAGGAAGAGCTATATATCAATCAATTGGGACCTTCCAGATAGACAAATAGATGGATTAATCTATCATTATGTTATTAGTGTTATTGAAGATACTTCTTCCCACTTCTGATGTTTCTTCTATTTGACAGGAGCCCATTAGTGTATATAACAGTACTATTCAGTGTTCCTGGTCTTTTGCCAAGCCTGCACTCACACCACCCTAGGGGTAAGGAAGGAATGCCTCTCTTGATTGGCGAGTTTGAAAAACTAAATTGGGCATGAACAGCTCAGCTTCTTTCTCTTAGGGCATAGTTAAGGAAAGAGAGTACTGCCAATGCTGGGGTTAGGGAACAGTCTATCCAGGTCCAGTGCTACCTGCAATTGGATAGTTCTGAATATTTCTGGGGCTCAATATTAGGAAGTGTACATGCTCACAGACATCAGCCTTTCAACTTAACCTTTCTACAGTGTAAAGATAATACTTTTGGTTTCTGATTGCTTCATTCTTACCTTGTTTTGCCTTATCTGATTCAGAACTCAGATGAGGAAAAGGGTGTTAGTTATTGCTCCCCACAAGTTAAATGAAGGTGCCCCCTCACACATAATTAAGTAGAAGAGAAAAATGTAGAAAACTTAGTAGAAAGCGTCTAGACTCTGGAGTCAGACTTGGATTTTGAATCTTGACTCAGTCCTATACAGGCTGTGTGGTGGTCGATAAGCATCTTAGTCTTATATAATCATCTTTCTCATTAGATACCCTGCAGATAGTATCTGTCTGATATTGCTGCAAAGATAATAGTTACAGTATATAAAATATTAATCACAATCCCTGGAACTTAATAATAAGACACCAGTAGTAGTGACAATAGCACAGTAGTAGTGATTTTGAATGTATGGCACTGGAATAGTAAGAAAAAGCATTTTTGCCTTTAAGAAAAGTTTTCATCTTTTATTTATCAAATAACTAATACGTATATTTCTCATTTAAATATTTATGTGTTTTAA
>NW_006399755.1:29462848-29465184 GCF_000299155.1 Elephantulus edwardii
AACAACAACAACAACAACAACGAAAGGACTACTGCTAATATTTCACTTAGTAGTTTGCTTTTGTAGATTTTTGTCTCCTCATTTTTAATGAATTATATGAATGGAATTGTCTGTGTCAACATAAATTGTTGTTGTTGTTATGTGCCGTCAAATCACCTGTGACCCACAGCCTCCCCGCTGTACAGCAGCTCTGAACCCTGCTCTGTCCTGAGTCAGTCACAACAATTCTGCTACATTAGCTCCCATTGTCCCAGTCACTGTATCAATCCATCTCATCCTGGGTTCCTGTGCTGTCTCTCCACCCTCCCAAGCATGATGTTCCTCTCAAAGGACCAGTCTCTTCTGTCCACGTGTCCAAAATATATGAGACAGAGCTTCAAAATTCTAGCCTCCAAGGAGAGACTTGGTTTCATCCTCTCCAAGACAACCTATTTGTTTTCTTGGCAGTCCATGGTATGTTCAAGACTATTCTCCAATACCACAATTTGAAGGCATTAATTCTTCTGTCATCCTTAGTCATTGTCCAGCTATCTGAGGCATAGCAAATAATTGCAAAGACCATGGCCTGGATTAGGCACACCTAATTTGAACCATGCAGTATTTCCCTGCTCTGTTCCGAGGACTTCTTCCTGATCCAAGTATAAGTTTCACATAAGCACAAACAAGTGTTCCGATATTCCCATTTTCCTCAAGGTCAGCCATAATTTGTTGTGATCCACACAGTTAAATGCCTTTGCATAGTCAATGAAACACAGATAAACATTTCTCTAATACTCTTTTCTTTCTGACAAGATCCATCTGACATTGGCAATAATTTCTCTAGTGCTACAACCTCTTCTAAACCCAGGTTGTATTCCTGATAGTTCTCTGTTAATGTACTGACCAACATAAGTTACCTAGTATTTTTCCCCTCAGATATACCTTTCTCCCCCTCCAGCCAAACTGAACCTCTATTAGTGATGCTGGATTCCTCACACACTTGATAGTGACAGAAGTATTCCCAGGGTCCCATGGAAAGCCCTGGGTATGGGGACAACACTGTTTATACTGTAGTGTTTATATTGGAATGATATAAATAAGCTTTGGTGTAGATATTTTTAGGACAGAGTATAGGTTTACACTGTGTTACAAACACTACACACAACACCAGCTCTCAATGTAAATTGAGTTTTGGCCAGTGGGGATGACTCCTAAGGGATTCAATGCTGTGGGTCCCTTCATTGGCTACTTGAGGTCCACACTAGGCAGGTGTCTAGGGTTGGGGCTCTGTCTGGCCCTGCCACTTATCCTTCATCTGCAGGTACAGCCCTCTGCCTTCCTCAAAGCACTTCTTCTCATCCTCTGTCTCAAGCACCAGCTGGGGCAAAGGCACAGGGACACATTGGTGAAGAAGGCACTGGTAGTTGTGAGTTGTCCACCACGGGGTCAGCATCCACTAGGATCTCAATCCCCAAGGACTTGTTGTTCTTGAAGCTCATGTGTTCTGAGATTCTAATCTTGTCGTGGAAATTAATAGTGTCTACCAAAGCTATGACGAAGTTGTCCTGGCAGTGGTGGGCAGCCACAATGCTGACTACTTCATCCATGAGCTTCATGGTGACACTTCTGTGTATGAAGCCTTGCAGGATGTAGTTCGAAGGCCCCACCAGGTGGATCAGGCTGGAATGGCTGTAGCTGACAGTGTTTGGCTAATAAAAGGTGGTATCTTGATTCAGACTGTTAGCTCCTGTCATGGATGTATTTGTATTTTCCCCAAACATGTATAAGTAATGGCTTTTATAGAAGTTTTATACTGATCTCTCCATGATCCAAGCATACCTTTCTGAGCACAATTTTTTTTAATCCTTGCCCCCATCTGTGTTTATTTCAATTTATCATTGGCAAACATGTAGGGTTTTTATTTTGTTTTTGTGTTTGCTGTTGCTTGTTTTGGGGTGGATTGGTGACTAAATAACAGATTTATGAAAAGAATCCAGATGCTGTTTTTATTCTTTTTCTAATGCATGCTTTCAAATTTCATTTGGTATAGGATTGTTCATGTTTGGCTTACATAAATAAACAACTCAAAAACTCATTGTGATGAAGTTGGAAACAACTCATCATTGACCTTCTAGTGAGTTTCTGAGACTGTAAATCACATGAGAGTAACCACTGCCAGATTTGAACCACAAGAGAGGCGCGGCCTTTGGGTTAAGCAGTGTAACTTCCTACAGACCACAGCACCAGAGCTCCCTACATGAACAACACCATGTCAATTTGTCATCTGTAATTCTGATAGAAAAGAGTAGAAATTTATTTAATTCAGATTATGCTCTGGTGGCTTAATGAGTAAGGAG
>NW_006399755.1:29465669-29471513 GCF_000299155.1 Elephantulus edwardii
GCATTGTATAATAGAAGGTTGATTTAAGGAGCCAACCTAAACTGAGAGAGAAGTCTTTTGGGCTGGAGTGCTCATCCATGATGAGCATATATTGATTACATCAAATAACAGACTTTAAATATCTGGTTAATTAAGACAATAAGGGCTACTGTGTTGGCTGAATTGGGTTTTTATTTCTTATATTGGCATAATGAAATTGTGTTAATTTTTTAGAGCTGCTGAAACAAATCATCACAAATTCAATGGTTTAAGACAATAATAATTTATTGTCTCCCAGTTATGCATGCTAGAAGTCCAGTCAGTGTATCAGCAGAACTTCCCTGAAGACTCTAGAGGTGGAGACTTCCTTGCCTCTTCTTAGCTTCTGGTGGTTGCTGGCAATCCTTAGTTTATAGAGGCATTAGTCCAATCTCTACATCACTCCAATGACTACAGGCCCACTGTGAGTCTGTAATTTAGTCTTATCTCTTAATTATGACATTAACATTGGATTAGAATCTATTCTACTTCAATATCATCTAATGTTATCTTAACTGATAATATCTTCAACAACTATATTTCCAAACAAATTCACATTCACAGTTACTAGGGCATTGGAGTTTTTAAGGAGCTATTACTTAAAAGTTGATAGCTGGTCCTGGTTCCTAGTTTGTCTTAGCAGTCTGAAAGCTCTTTTGAAACTCACCCATGATGGGTTGATACTTAAACTAATGATGGCATAGCTTCCAACATCCATGGTGTGAAAAATTAGTGAATTGAAATGGACAAGGATGAGCCATTTTGAATCAATCATAATCATAATCTACTAGACCAGAATGACAAATTGAAAAGTAATAGGGAGCTCTGGTGACTTAGTGGTAAGGAGTTGAAATGGCAACCCAAAGCTACTTGGTTTAAATCCCCAGCTGCTCAAGTTGAGTAAGATGGGCACTCTCCTCCTAAGTGATTAAACTGCCTTTGAAAACCTGCTAGAGTGTCAGCTATGGGTTGACTCTGACTTTATGGTATGCAAGAAGGTATTGTTCATTATTTAAAAAAGCACAAGATCTTTCCTGAAGAACAAAATAGCAAAATATCCATCCATACAAGGAAGATACATTAACAAGATTATTATTCAAATATATGCAGCATCAGGGTGGATGGTGAAGAGATTGAGATTGTTTACAGCTTTAGTTTGCTTGACTCCACTGTCAACACTCTTGGCACCAGTAGCCAGGAAATTAAAAGACGTATTGTGATGGGAAAGTCTGCTGTTAGGGACCTCTCCAAAGTACTGAAGAGCAAAGGTGTCTCTCTGGAAACTAAGGTGTGTCTGATACAGGCTATGGTCTTTGCAATCACTTGTTATGCATCAGAGAGTTGGACAATGACTAGAGAGGAGAGAAGGAGAATTGATGCCTTTAAGCTGTGGTCCTGGAGAAGAGTATTGAGGGTACCACGGACTGCTAAGAAAACAGATTCCTCCTGGAAAGGGTTAAACCGGGTGGCTCCTTGGAGGCAAGGATTCTGAGGCTCCATCTAACATACTTTGGACATGTTGCAAGGAGAGACCAGTCCTTGGAGAGGGACATCATGCTTGGGAGAGTGGAGGGACAGCACAGGAGGGGAAGGCCCTCTATGAGGTGGATTGATTTAGTGACTGGGGTAATCGGGATAGGAGTGTCAGAGACAGTGTGACTGGCACAGGACAGAGCAGAGTTTAGGGCTGTTGTACATAGGGTCGCTATGAGTTGCAAGCGACTCGATGGCATATAACAACAAACAACAACATGCACCAATGACTAAAGTAAAGATGAGATATTATTGCGCATTTCTACCAACTTCTACAGTCTGAGATTGATGGAATATGCAATCAAGATGCATTGATAATAAATCATAATTGGAATACAAAATTGGAAATGAAGAATTTAGAAAACATAGCCTTTGAAATAGAAGAGAAACTAGAAATTATATGATAGACTTTTATATTATCAACAGCTTATTCAATGCAAATACCATTTTTTAAAAAAAATGCATAAATGGTGACTATAAACCTGGGCCTTGCATGAGGACATATACAGGAATCACATAGACTATATCTGTGGGAAAAGATAGTGAAAAAACTCAATATCATCAGTCAGAATAAGGCCAGTGGTCAACTGTGGAATTACATCAAGTTCAAACTAAAGCTGAAGGAAGATGAAAACAAGTCCACAAGAGGCAAAGTACAATCTTGAGCATTATCTCAAGTCTGAGGAATATATTTGAAGTATTAAACAGTAATAAACCACAGACTAGACAATTTGTGGAATGAAAACAAGGACATCATGCATGAAAAAAGCAAGAAGTCATTAAAATGATAGGAGAGGATAAAATTTATGATTGGACCTTCTAAAAAATCAAGTCCCTATGTGCATCAGAAACATTTTCCAATAGGGTGAAAAGAAAGCTTAAAGACTTGGGGGGTGGGGATTGTCAATGACATCTCAGAAAATGGCGTTATCACAAAAGTTATGCCGAATCCTACAGGGCCTCCACAAGAAAAAAGACTGATAGCCTAATAACAAAATAGGCAAAAGACATGGAAAGACTTTACACAGAGGAAGACATTTGGATAGCCAACAGATGCATTAAGAAATGCTCAAAATCAGTGGCAATCAGAGAGATGCAAATCAAAATCACAATGAGATAACATCTTACTCCTCCAGCATTAGCAACATTTAACATCACAGCAAGCAATAAATGTTGGAGAGGATATGGAGAGATTGGAACTCTTGTACTGCTGGTTGGATTGTAAAATGGTATAACTACTCTGGCAAGCAGTTTGACATTTCTTCAAAACTAGAAACATAGAAATTTCATATGACCCAGTTATTCCACTGCAAGGAATATACCCCAAGGGAATGAAAACTGAGGTATGCACAGAGCTCTGTATACTAATGTTCATAACATGTTATTTACAACAGTAAGAAAATGGAAACAGCCCAAATGTCTATTAACAAATGAATGGATTGAGAAATTGTGATATAGTCACACCATGGAATACTATGAAGCACTATAAAAAACCTTTGATTTTGTAGAATACTGATTTCATAAAATGGGATAGTTTAGACAGTATTATGCTGAGTGAACTAACTTAATCTCATAAGGGCAGATACCAACAAACAACAAATGCTGGTGAGGTTGTGAAGAGATTGGAACTCTTACTCACTGCTGGTGGGAGTGTAAAATGGTACAGCCACTATGGAAGTTGGTCTGGCACATTTTTAAAAAGTTGTAAGTAGAAATACCATTTGACCCAGCAATTCACTACTAGGAACACAATCTAAAGAAACTCGAGCCATGACTCAAACAGAGGTATGCACATCCATGTTTATTGCTGTGTTTTTCACAATAGCAAAGAGAGGGAAACAACCCAAGTTCTGTGCCTGTCAACAAATGAAGGGATAGAAAAACTATAGGCCCTTGGAGAAGGGCATCATACTAGGAAGGGTGGACAGACAGAGCAGGAGAGAAAGACCCCAGATGAGATGGATTGATTCAGTAACTGGGGCGATGGGGGAAGGTTTCAGAGCGGCTATACATCACAGGTGACTCAATGGCACATAACAACAATAACATACTATGACAGCTTTGGAAGCAGGAGTGGCATCCAGTTAGTTCCTAAATAACGTGCCTCCAGAAACTCTATGAACTTCGATAAATGTTGATAGTTGTGGAGGGAATTTAGGCCTTTTGTTCTTGGTGTTGCTATGAGTCATGCTCAATTCAAAGGCAGTCAACAATAACAAAATGTAACATTGAAAACAATTAACTAATAAAACATTACACAACATGAAGGAGCCTGGAATATCTCAGTCATAAAGAGATAAAACAGTGTAAAGCCAGTGTTACAAAACAGGATAGACACAGAGGGTTGGGTAGAGAATGGGAGGAAAGTGGGCAGATAATGAACACTGCAGTAGAACAGATGAGGGGAAGAACTGTCTGAAGGAAGCATGTGATTTGGCATTACATGTATGACAACAATCTGGAAGAGGGGTGCACATGGGGTCATCTGGGGAGAGGGAAGAGAAGATGTGAAGAAAATGTGCAACAATTATTTAAAACAATAATAAATATATTTGAAAAGGAAAAATAACACAGAAGACCATTATTGTAAAAACAGAAGGATAACTGAGTAAGATGCATATAAATGTTCAAAAGGGGAAGAGGAAAGAGGGCGGGGGCCAGAAAAGGGGGAAGGCTAGAAATCACTAGGATAGCAGAGATTGGTGGGTAAATGCGGGGTGTGAAGGAATAGGAAAGATTCAATGGGGACTTGAAAAATACAGGGTAATAATAGGCATAGACCAATACTAACAAATTATATAAAATGCAGTGTATATGGAAGATTGTATAAAACACAATGTACATGAATGAAACAAAATCAATATAAATTATTTTATGCAAACCAATAAAAATAGAAAGGGATATTCTGCTTGGAAAAGTAGAGGATTACCCACAAGGGGGAAGACCCTCAGAAAAACGTAGCCACACTGTAACCACAACAAAGAGCTTAAGCATGACAGAGATCACTAGAATGGCACAGGATTGAGCAGTATGCTGTTTTGTTGTACATGTTGTTAGGTGCCTTTGAGTCGTTTAAAGACAAAGGTGCACCTGACTCAAGCCATAGTCATTCCAGTCACCTGCTACGCATCTGAGAGCTAGGCAATGAATAAGGATGACAGAAGAAGAATTGATGCCTTTGAGTTGTGGTGTTGGAAAAAAGTTGTACATAAGGTTTGCTCTAAATTGGAGTCAATTCAGTGACACCTAACAACAATGTGTGTGTGTGTGTGTGTGTGTGTGTGTGTGTATGTGCGTGTGCATACACATGCATAAGCTCTCTTTGTTGTTGTTGTTAGGTGCCATCACGTCTAGTATGACTCATAGTGATCCTATGGACAGCAGATCTGAACCCTGTCCTATCATGTGCCGTCTTCACATTTCCTGACACACAAGAGCCCATTGCAGCAGTCATCATGTCAATCCACCTGGATGAGGTTCTTACTGTTATTTGTCGACCCTCCACTCTTCCAAGGATCATGTCCCTCTCCGAGGAATATCACCTCCTATGGACAGCAGATCTGAACCCTGTCCTATCATGTGCCGTCTTCACATTTCCTGACACACAAGAGCCCATTGCAGCAGTCATCATGTCAATCCACCTGGATGAGGTTCTTACTGTTATTTGTCGACCCTCCACTCTTCCAAGGATCATGTCCCTCTCCGAGGAATATCACCTCCTATGGACAGCAGATCTGAACCCTGTCCTATCATGTGCCGTCTTCACACTTCCTGACACACAAGAGCCCATTGCAGCAGTCATCATGTCAATCCACCTGGATGAGGTTCTTACTGTTATTTGTCGACCCTCCACTCTTCCAAGGATCATGTCCCTCTCCGAGGAATATCACCTCCTAGCAACATGCCTGATATATGTGAGGCCAAGCCTCTTCATTCTTGCCTCCAAAGAGCACCCCAGCTGCACCATCTCTAAGATGTATTTATTTGTTCTTTTAGCAAACTATGGAATATTCAGTGCTCTTCTCCAACGCCACAGCTCAAAGGCATCAATTATTCTTCTGTCTTCTTAATTCATTGTCCAGCTCTCAGATGTATAGTAAGGGATCAGAAAGACTGTGGCCTGAAGCAGACGCACATTAGTCCTCAAAGTGACATCATTACTCCTTAATAATTTGGAGAGGTCCCTAACTGCAGAGTTCCCAGTGCAATACCTCTCCTGATTTCCTGACTGCTGGTACCAACAGTGTTAACTATGGGCCCAAGTAAGATGAAATTTTTGACAGGTTTTTTTTT
>NW_006399755.1:29472653-29477160 GCF_000299155.1 Elephantulus edwardii
TGACTCTCACCAGTGGCTATGGATGAAGTCACAGGCGATTCAGCCAGCGCCGGGAAATTTTTGACAGTTTTAATCTCTTCTTCATCCACCATGATGTTGCCTATCGGACAAGAATCTTTGTTTTCTTGACATTGGGATGCAATCCAAATTAAAGACTGAATTTCTTGATCCCCAGCAACACGTGCTTCAAGTTCTTCTTACTTTCAGCAAGCAAGATTGTGTCATCTGGCTTAATATAGGTTATTGGTGGGTTTCCCTCCAATCCTGATGTCACAGTCCTCTTCATAGAGTCCAGCTTTTTGAATAATTTGCTCAGCATACATATTAAATACATATGGAGAGAGACTGCAACCCTGAAGCACTCCCTTCTTAATATTAAACCATGCAGTATCCCCATGCTCTGTTTGCATTGCAGCCTCCTGATCCAGGTGTAAGGTTCTGCATGAGCACAATTAAGTTCTTTGGGATTCCCATTCTTGTCAATGTTAGCCACAACTCTATATGATCCAAACAGTCAAACACCTTTGCAAAGTCAATAAAGCACAAATAGACCTTCTTCTGGTATTCTCTACTTTCAGCCGGGATCCATCTGACATCAGCAATGATGTCAATAGTGTCACAGCCTCTTCTAGATCCTGCTTAAATTTCTGGCACTTCCCTATCTATGTACTCTTCTAGCCATTTTTTAATGACTTTCCATAGTATTTTGCTTGAATGTGATACTGGTCAGGATTCTTTGGGAACAGTAAGTATATATAAACCTTATATTTTATATAAACTTTATATTTTGCTGATGATTACTATGGTTAAAAAAAGGCAGGTAAGAAAGAAAAGACCTAATGAATATCAAAAGAGACTCTGAATCTTGTTCTTGAACAGAAAGATGCTAAAGTGAAAGGAAAAAAATTATCAAGTTAGAGAGCTGAACAGAAAACTTCAAGGAACAGTTCAATCAAACAAA
The DNA here is from genome assembly GCF_000299155.1 of Elephantulus edwardii. Classification (NCBI taxonomy): domain Eukaryota; kingdom Metazoa; phylum Chordata; class Mammalia; order Macroscelidea; family Macroscelididae; genus Elephantulus; species Elephantulus edwardii. Next base: position 29,473,615 of record NW_006399755.1, read on the forward strand.
GCAAAATAATATAACAAAATGGGCAAAGAGCTGGAGTTGGCAAACCTAAATGGAAGAACACCATTAGCATTTATAAAGCTTTAAGGACTAAAGATTCAAGCCTCAAGTTGCAACACTAAGGATCCTTTGGGAAAATATTGAAGTATAAGAAGATGAGAGCAAATACAGTCACTGCACCAAAAAGAATTAGCTGACCCTGAACCATCTCAGAAAGAAACAGATAATCAAGAACCAGTGTTTATGAAGGAAGAAATAAAAGCCATATTGAAAGCATTGGCAAAAAAGAAGACTGCAGGAACTGACTGAATACGAATAGAGGTGTTTTGGCAATTCTGGATGTACTCACTCAGCTATGCCAAAAAAATTGGAAGACAGCTACCTGGAGAACTGATTTGAAGAGCTTCATATTTGTTTCCATTTTTTAAGATAGGGTGATGCAACAGAATATAGAAATTGCCTAACAATATCATTAATATTAATGACAAGAAAAATTTTGTTGGATTTTTAAAATAATGGTGGGAGCCATCAATAGAATATTCAAGCTGGATTTAGAAGATACCATGGAGCAAGGAATATTCCTACTGATTATTATTTGTGTAACTATACAAAGACATTTGGGTATGTGGATTATAACAAATTATGGCTAACACCGAAAAGAATGGAAATTTCAGAACATTTAATTGTGCTTTTGCAGAACCTGTGCATGAAGCAAAAAGCAGCTGTTCTCATAGAACAATAGGATGCTATATGGTTTAAAATCAGGAAAGGTATGTTTCAAGACTGTATACTTTCACCATGCTATTTAATATGTATGCTTGACCAAATAATCAAAGAAGCAGGAACTATATGAAGAATAATGTGGCATCAGGAATGAAGGAAGACTCCTCAATAAACTGTGATAGGCAGATAACACAACTTTGCTTGCTGAAGGTGAAGAGGGTTTGAAGTACTTACTGAAGAAAGGCAAAGACTACAGACACCAGTATGGATTTCATCTCAACATGACAAAAAGAAAATCTTCACATCTGAACAAATAAACAACATCATGATTGATGGGTAAAAGATTGAAGTTGCAAAGGATTTAATTTTGTTTCATTCACAATCAACACCTTGTAAGCTCTGTAGAGAACAAGTCTACTGTGATATGACTCAGGATTGACACAAAGCAACTGGTTTTATATATCTCCCATTTATTTTGTGTATAAGTTCATTAAATAATTGTCTGTTTACTTTTTTGGCTCCCACCATCTTCTGCAGCTACCTGTAGCACAAGGATGATTTTCTCATTCCCAGTTTTATCACCAAGAGCTAGCACATGCCATGGTGAATAGTAAATGCCCAAACAAATTTGCAGAATGGGATTCTATTTTAGGAACATGTAATTACATTGTTTGGAATGTTTGGGGTTTTGTTGTTGTGTGTGTGTGTGTGTGTGTGTGTGTGTGTGTGTGTGTTTTAAGTAAATGAAGCTTATTGAGGATGTTTAGGACAAGGGAAATATTCATTCTCACAGAACAAAAATGACCACTTACATTATACGGCAAAATAGGATACAATCTTATGTTGTTAGGTCAGGAATTGTTGTTCACTGCCATTGCATTGGCTAGGACGCAGAGTGACCCTGTGAACAACAGATTGAAAAGCTTGCCTTATTCTATGTCATCCTCACATGCTCAAGCCCTTCGTTGCAGTCACTGTGCCAATCCATCTCATTGAAGGTTTTCCTTTCTTTTTCACTCACCCTCTCCTTATCCAAGGACAATGTCTTAAGGCTTGGTGCCTCCTGGCAAATTTCAGATAGATTAAAATAGTAAATCCCACACGAAGTTGTTGGATGGGATTCTATTTTAGGATCACGTAATGACAGGATTTGGAGGTATTCTTCAAGAGTAATCAAGGGCCTTTTCTCTACCTTTTAGCAGAGTTCTGCCTAACTAGTGGCAAAACTCAGAGAGTTGCAATTCCTTCAAAATATTTGGAAGAATATTCTACACTTCTTTCTTACTAATTCCAGTATCCTTGACTCTGATAACAGATAATTTTTATTTACTTTAACTACTGGTTGAGGAAAAAGAAGCCCAGGAAGTTTATGATTTGTTTATAGTGACATAGTGGCAGAGATAGAACCAAAAACACTTTTGTCACATGCTGGGTCTCCTGGTAACATTTCAATATTGGTCTTGGTTCCCCATTCATAGTCTTCTCTCTTAGTTCACATGATAAATGATGAACTGTTTATCCACTCATCACTTCACAGACATCTGGGCTCTTTAGGCCTTTTGTCTATAGAGAAGGCTTACTGCCATTGAGCTGATTCTGACTCATAGTCACCCTGCAGGACGTAGCAGAACTGATTCATGCAGTTTTCATGGCTGTAATCTTCAGATTACTTCATTTTTCTCCCACAGGGCAGCTGTTGAGTTCAAACTACTGTCCTTATAGTTGTTTTTGTTGTTGTTGTTGTTATGTACCTTCAAGTCACCTGCAACTCATGTTGTCACTCAACCCTATGTACAATAGCTCTGAATCCTATCCTATCTTGAGCCAGGTTCACTGACTCCAACACACCTAATCCCATTGACTCAGTTACTGTGTCAATCCATCTTATCCGGGATCTTCCGCTCCTGCCCTGTCCCTCCACCCTTCCAAGCATGATTTCCTTCTCCATGGACCGGCCACATGCCCAAAGTATGTGAGACAGAGCTTCAAAATCCTTGCCTTCAAGGAGAAACTTGGTTTCATCCTCTTCAAGACAGACTTCTTTTTTCTCCTGGTGGTTGATGGAATGACCAGTACTTTTCTCTAACACCACAACTCAAAGGCATTAATAATTCTTCTGTCGTCCTTAGTCATTGCCCAGCTCTCTGGTGCCAAGTATTAACCATTATGCTATTTTAATAGAAAATCAAGTCAAGCTATTGCTGTCAAATTGGAAATGACTCATAAACGACCCATCAGTGAGTTTTCAGAGGTTGTAAATTTCACAGGAAGAGACTGACCAGCCATGTTTGGTTTGGCATCACAAGTCCTGACCCACATGCACTCTATAAACACTTGTTTTCATTTCTTGTGGACATATCTCTGTTCTATTTGTTATTTTTTTTCTTGCTTATTACCTTGTTAAAGGACTAGGCTATCATATATAATTTTACATAATCTGATTTTTGCTGAATGTAATCCTATGCTTTCATTTAACGTAGTCTTCTGCCCCAAGTACTTTCTATAAACTTGTAATGACATCCAGAGTTTTGTTCAGTTTTGGGTTCAAATTTCTGTCAGGACTATTTCATAGTTATGAACATCTTCTTATATCACCTTAAAAAGCAAAAAAGACTGGCTGTCTTTTTTTAAAAAATAAATTTTTTGTCTTATATTAGTTTGCTACTAAAACAAACAAAGTAGCAAACTAATATAAGACAAAAAATTTATTTTTTTTTTAAAAAAAGACAGCCAGGAATGTCTATCTGTGTTTCATTGACTATGCAAAGGCATTTGACTGTGTAGATCATAACAAACTGTGGCTGACTCTGAGAAGAATGGGAATCC
>NW_006399755.1:29478755-29486174 GCF_000299155.1 Elephantulus edwardii
TTGGAGGCAAGGATTCTGGGGCTTCGTCTGACATACTTTGGACATGTTGTAAGGAGAGACAGGTCTTTAGAGAGGGACATGATGCTGGGTAGAGTGGAGGGACAGTGCAGGAGGGGAAGACCCTCTAAGAGGTGGATTGATTCAGTGACTGGGGTAATCGAGATGGGTGTGTCAGAGGCAATGCGATTGTCACAGGATAGAGCAGGGTTTAGGGCTGTTTTACATAGGGTCACCATGAGTCGCAAACGACTCGGCGGCACATAACAACAAATTTAAGCTTAAATTTAGATGGTCTTATGCATCTAGTGGCTGCTATATTGAATGGTGAAGATCTAGATCTACTATTTTAGCAGACACTGCACTTTCTTCCACATTTGTTAGCTGGCTTTTCTTGGAATTTTTCCCCTCATCAAATGCTGTTAGCTGCTGGTGAGTTTGCTCTGCTTCAGTGACATTATGCCTAACAATATGGCCAACCACAAAAGAATGGATTGAGAAATTATGGTACATTCACACAATAGAATACTATGCAGCACCCAGGAGCAATGATTTTGTAAATTACTATCTAACTTGGGAGGGACTAAGAGAGCATTATGCTGAGTGAACTCATTCCATCCCACAAGGACAAATTATTGTATAATGAGTAAAAGTATTCAAGGGAGGTGTAAGGTGGAAGCAGAGGGATAAGGGTATGCGGGGGGGGGGAGATTAATCATGGCGTTGTACAATTTGATGGGTGGGAGGTAAGGAAAATTGGAAGAATCTGTTCTGGAAAACAATGTATTCAAATTTTGTAAATAAACTAGTATAATAATAATAAAAAATGACAACCAAATATAGCTATATTAAAATTCAGTTCATTAAAAAAAAAAGATACGGGTTTGTTTTTATAGAAGGCAGAGCTTGCACTATTGGGCATTTTGACTGAGGTGACTTGCCTTTGGCCTTTTCAAACTCTGTAGAGAAAATGTGTTCCACTTTGGAAGGATCGCTACCATAGTATATGCATCACTTTCAGAAGAGTCTGATACTACTAGTATTTTGGTTCTTCCCATAGCTTATCTCTGATTTTACTGCAGCTATGGAGTCCACTTTCCTTGTATAATCAGTGGTGGCTTTCCATCTGAAGCATCCACCATGTCTCAGCTTTCTAAAGTGCTGTTTTTGTTGTTAGGCGCTGCTGAGTCAAGTACAACTCATAACTTTATGAACAGGCAACCTGAAACCTGCTTATCCTGTCCCATCCTCATCATCTAAGAGAAACTAAAGCCCATTGCAGGAGTCACAGTGTCAGTCTATCTCATGGTGGGGGGAGAAAGTGTGTGTGTTTTCCTTTCCTTTGCTGACTCTCCATCTTCCTAAACATGCTGTCCTTTCCCAAGGAAAAGCCTCACCTAGCTACATGTCCAAAATATGAAAGATGAAGCCTTGTCATCTTTGCTTCTGAAGAGCACTCTAGCCACTCCTTTTCCAAAACATATCTGTTTGTTCTTTTGTTAGTCCATCAGATTTTGGTTCTCTTCTCCAGCACAACTCAAAGACACCCATTCTTCTTCTGTAATCCTTATTCCATATTGAGCTTTCTGATGCATAGCAGGTGATTGAGAAGACCATCTCCTTCTCAAGTGCACTTTAGTCTTCAAACTGACATCATTGCTTTTCAAGCATTTTTGGAGACATATCTAACAGTAGACTTGCACAGAAGTGCCCAAACTAAAATCCATTGCCCTTGGGTCAATTCTGACTCATAGAGACTCTACTGGATAGATTCTAGGCCCCCACAGGGTCTCTAAGGTTATAAATTTTTATGGAAGAAGATTGTTACATCTTTTCTGATAGAACAGCTAGTGGGTTCAAACCATTGAATTCTGGGTTAGTATTGGAGGGCTTTAACCATTTTATCTGAGGGCTTTAACCATTTCATGATGTTCCTCATGAAAGAACAGGAGTTAAGGTCCCCAGGGTCAACATCCAACCTGGTGATAAAGAAATTGTTAGATAAATGCCCACATTTTCATTTTTCAGAGGAATGATCCTGAACTTCATTATCCATAGTCCCTTAGTGTTGCAGGGATGACTGAAGACCATGCTTACCATGATAACATCCTTTATTGGCTTTCATGCCTCCTCTTGTTCGCTCTACTTCCTCACTTCAATTTCCTGAGACTGCTTCCCTAATGAACTACCTGCAATGAAAACCTTATCTCAAGCTCTGTTCTCAGGAAATGTAAATTAAGATGACATCTGAAAACACCACGCATTTCTTTAACAAACATTTACCAAGTGCTTATAATGCACCAGGCACTATACCAAATGCTGGAAACACAAGTGTGAATAAGCAATTATGTCTAACGGGATGTATGGATTAATGGGCAAAAAGCAGGCAATTGGTGTTATTACAGTGTTAAACATGAGGTGCTTCTGGTTGTGAAACGTGACCAGATTCAGGGTCCCTGAATTGTCCTTTGGAAGAGTCTCATGCAAACAACAAACCCTGACACAAGTAAAATCACAGTAAAAAATATTTATAAAAGAAAAAAACCCTATCTATAGTTTAGATTTAGCAATAAACTCCTAGGTTTTAGTTTGGGATTGAGGTTAAGCTTCAGAGGCATGCTTCAGGCTTGTCCCTTTTGGGCCTTCATGGAAACTCCCAGTGGAGGGAGCTCCATTATTTTATGAACTGTGGGGAGCCTTGGTGGCTTATGATAAGCTGTGCTGAAATTCGAAAGGCATATGGTTCAAATCTACCAGCTGCTCTGTGGAAGGATGGACAGTCTCTTCCAGTGTGATTTATTGCCTCTGAAAACCCTCTGGAGGGTCAACTGTGGGTTGGTTCAGACTTGACATCATGTAACAACGGTGGCATTTCCCAAAGCCACGTCTGGAGAATGGAGTATTTTCTTCCCTACCTCAAATCCATGGGGAACATACTCTTTCTGCAAAGCCAGCTTTATTCCGCATCACATAAATCCTCCACTCTTTAATATTATGACCTAAGAAACTTAGCCTTGCCCCATCTGTCCATAACGGTCCATAATGATAAAAGTAAAGGGAGAAAAACTTGGAACTTAATAAAGGTAGAATGTGAAATGAATGATTTTCCCCCCTATTACATTTCTAAGTCCTATGCTCAGAGAATTTAGGGAACTGTATATTCTAAAAAGAAAATGGCCTTAGATCCAAGCAACTTGTAACTGAGTTAAACATGGGCCTAAATTTCATAGTTTCCCTCAACTAATGGCAAATAAAGCTATTGGTGATAACTTAGTCATCACCTGTTGCTATCTAGAATGTACCCAGAGCTTTCTCAATTTATCATGACTTAGCATTTAAAATACGATTTATGCTGTTCTCTTCAACTAGATTCTGAAGTCTTTGAGGACAAAAATAGCATCTGACATACTACTCTATCTTCATTAATTGTCATTATGGGAGCTCTAGTGGCGTCGTCTATAGACAGAAATGCTACTAACTCAAAGGCCATGCCTCTTGGGCTGTTCATGCCCACCAGAAGTTCCAGGATCTAGATGGGTATTTTCTTCCATGCCTAGGAAGCCCATGTTATAATTTGACAGGAATGACCAAACAAGTGATTGACTGAATGTTGCTAATGACTGAAAACCCAACTAGATTGTTGGTTACTGTTATGTCCCTTCAAGTCAGGACTGACTCATAGCTGATCTTCCAGCTGGTTTTCAGAGGCAGTAAATTGCCTGGGAGGAGATCACCTATCTTCCTCCCATGGAACAGCTGGTGATTTGAACCTCATGGCATTGTATTGACAGTGCAACTCCTTACTCACTAAGCCACCAGAGGTCCCTCAAACTGGACTAAGCAAAAGAAGTTCAGCAAATTTCAGTGCATTTTTAATTTATGTAATTGCATAGTTCAATTCTCAAATAATATCACGAATGTATCTCTCCTGGTTTTCTGTGGTTGGCTTCACTGAGGCAGGCCCTCTTCAGATGGATGTCTTTTTGGTATGGCAAATTCAATTTTAACTCTGAATTGGCTTGATTCATGCATCTATTCTTGAGTCACAGAAGGCAGGGGGATGTAGAGCTCTGCTTGGTCAGGCCCAGGTTACCCACTTAGTCTTGAAATGGAATCAACTACATAGAAATCTAGTAAAGATGGGTGCAGGTGGCATGGAAGGAATGAGAGAACCCAGGTTAATGCTAAGACAATTTGAGTCCTATCATTGATTTCCATCCATTTCCCTGAGACTGGACCCCTACGGGGCCATATTAAACTTGGTCGTGACTGTCAGCTCTTCCCCAGAGGTGGGAACTCCACTTTTTGCTTAGAGTTTACACCAGACTCTATTTTGCTGGCAGCTTGGTCTTGCTTGTCTTTTTCCTGCTCTAAATGTTCCCAGGAAGCTACACAGAGCATGCAATGTCCTTTTCAGACATTTTGGCAAGTAGTGAGTCAAGTACACAAAGAACTATTCAATACAAAATGTGGCCAGTTGTCAAAAAGAGTAGTGAAAAGATGTTTGGAGAGCAGAGATAAAGGCATTCAACATCTGGCTGGGAGCATCAGAGCAGACAACAAATTCAGAGCTACCAAACAGCCAAGACAAGCTCAAGTGTAGGATGAAGCATAATCACAGCAGCTAATTGATAGAGGAGGATGTTCTGGTGATGTAGTCTTTAGAGCACTGAGCTGTTAATCTAGAGGCTATACTGGCACTTCAAACCCACCAGCCACTCCTTGGGAGAAAGAAGCAGTTCCGTCCCTTACTATTTATAGCCTTGGAAACCTGCTGGAGGGTCAGTGATGAGTCTGAACTGACTTGAAGGCAATGAGGAAGAGAGAAAATGTATGTTGTTTTTAGGTACCTTCAAATCCACTAAAAGTCATAGCAATCCTATGAGCAACAGAGTCGAACCTCCCTGTTTTTCACCATCCTCACGATGATCTCTAACACATTTGAACATTGTTATAGCCACTGTGTCAATTTATGTTGTTAAGGGTCCTCTTCTCTTTCTCTGATTCTACCTTTCCTAGCATGGTATCTTTTTCCAAGAACTGATCCCTCCCTCCTGACAACATGCACAAAGTATGTGAGATAAAGGGGTTTTTTACCACCTTGGCTCTCAGGAACATCCTTGTTGCATTTCTTCCAAGTCAGATTTGTTTGTTCTTTTATCCGTCCACAGGATATTCAATACTCTTCTCCCACACCACAATTCAAAGGCATTTAATTTTTTTCCTTCTGTCGTCCCTAATCACTAACATTCAGATGTGTAGGAAGTAAAGATCATGGCTTTTATCAGGTGCATTTTATTCTTTAAACAGACATCATTGCTCTGCAACACTTTAAAGACAACCTTGACCGCAAATTTTTCCTTCTTTTTTTAAAAAAAATTTTATTATTTTGTGTGTATGTGTACCGTCAAATCAGATCTGACAGGTACAGGAGGAGACTGCCCCTCCTTTTCCAGCAGAGCATCTGGTGGATTCAAACCATGTACCTCTGGGATTGCAGTGCGGCTTCTTGCCTCTAGGCTCTTTAAATTTTCCCATATGTTCTAAGATTTCACTCAGTGAATACTCACAGTTTTTCATTTTAGCAGCATGGTTAAATAACTCACCAAACTCATAGTGAGTCTTAAAGGTCAGGAAATAGCATTATTAGTCATAATTTACAGTTCTTTGAGTCATTGTTTAATCTTTCCCAATGGATTAAAACTTCTTAAGAGCAAGGTTTTTTTGTTGTTGGTCTCCCCCCTCAGTTTGTCTGGCTGGACTCTACACTTAGGTAGAAGCTAACTAGATGCACTCTTATCTTTGAATAGATTACTGTTTCCTCTACTGTGTTAGTGGAGCGAGCATTGCCATACAATAAATTACGCCTCCCCACAGTGGAGCACTGGACAGGAAGTTATGGATAATGAGTTTTCACCTCTGACTCAGAGTGTGACTCTAGGCAAGTGACCTAATGACTCCATGCTACAGATTTTCCAACTGTAGGAAAGAAAAACAAATATCCAACATGCTCCACAGGACACAGGGAGAATAAATAAAATATTTAATAAATTCTTGCAGAGGTCAAGAATTACAAGAAACGAAGGTACATTTCTTAGTTTCACCCTAACTTCAGTAAAAAGCAAATATGCATTAGGAACCAAACATTCCAGACACAGGGATTAGGAGATTAACTCTGCAGGTCTCTATTTCAAGACTGTATTATGGGCAAGGGCAACCTGAGTTGTAAACATACAAATAGTGTAACATTAAAATGGAAGTGTCTATTTGGATAAACACACACACACACACACACACACACACACACACACACACACACACAGAGTTTTATGGAGACATATGCCCCAAAATGGAGGGAATCTAATTGAGTCCTTTAAAACAAAGCATCTTTAATGCAGAAACTCTTGTCAGAGAAAAGCCTTGGGTTTTGTTCAGAGAAAAGGCTTGGGTTTTGTTTAAGCCTTAGTTTTAGAATATACAAATGGCCAATCGCTCAGTTTCTCTGAGTCAATTCCCTAAATCTAACAGGGGGTTAATAACAAAACCTACTTCAAAGGGATGTTTGTAAAGATTAAAGTAAGATCATCATGCATCTCATATTAACTATTCTGTTACCTCTCTGCAGTAGAAAGTTCTTTTCTAGAAGAAAACCCTTTCTTCCTCCAGTCAACCCCCACGAATTAAAAAAAGGAGGTTTAAACTGCTAAGAGAGGGATAGGCGTTGCGGGAACACGAACCCAGCCATTCCAAGCGGTAAAGCACAGCCCCCCTCAGCAAAGTCCATCTTCCATTTCCTTCCCTTCCTTTTCGGGAAAGCTACGCTCCCTCTATTCGTTCGGTTATCTTGTTTTCCTGCCTTGCCGGGTCGCTAGCTCCTCTTTGGCACCTCTCTCCTTCCGCTGGGTTCTCGCAGGCGGCGTGAGCTGGTATCTCGGTCCCCCCACGCCCCATTCTTCCCCCGCGTTCCAGCCGGCCGCAGTCGCGCTCGGAGGCCTGGGCTCCCGCCGGGATTGACGCGGTGGGGGAGGAGCGGTTTCTTGGTGCGCGCCTCTAAGGAGCATTACGGCAGGGCTCGTTCCCGGCTCGGGCGGGCAGCCCCAGCCTCCCAGGTCCGGAGCCGGGACTGGCGGAGGCCGCGAGGGAGGGAGCGCGAGCGACGACACGCGCGCCCGCCCGCCCGTCCACAGCAGCCCGCCGCCGCCTCAGCAGCCATGGCGGAGCGCCGCGCCTTCGCCCAGAAGATCAGCAGGTAACTCTCGGGTGTGGGGCACGCCGCCGCCGCCCGAGGAGGAGCGGGAAGAGTCCTTCCAGGCCGGGCCTAGGAGGCGGGTGGGTGTGGCGAGGCCGGCGCGCGGATCCGGCGGCCTGGCCCGCGGCCGGGCTGAACGGCACAGGGGCTTCGCGGCTGCTGCGGGCGCCCGT
>NW_006399755.1:29486274-29509769 GCF_000299155.1 Elephantulus edwardii
GGCGCGCGGCGGACCCCGGGCGCCGGCGCTCACGCTGCCGGAGGCTCCGCGGCGGGCCGGGCCTGGAGTTTCGCGGCGTTTCATAGTGAAGGGAGTTTAGGGGTGCTCGGCGGTCGGCCGGCGCTTCCCACATTCTTTGTGTTCCCACCCTGGGGCTGGCCGGGGGCCGCGGCGATGTTTTGCCCCCTCAACTTTCTCCGCCCACCCTCCGTTTGCCCCCTGGAGGGGGCCTGGGTCCGCCCTCCTCTCCACCCCAACAAAAGAAGCGGTGCGCGGCGGCTTCTGGCCGGTGGAGGCCGCCTCTCCACGCCTCTCATCCTTCCCGAGAAACCATTCTGGAATCCACCTTCCACCCAAGGGCCCAGTCCTAAGTGAGCTGTGCGCTTAAAATGTCCGAAAGGTTCGAACGCACTCGTCTCACCGCAGGAGAAAGATGTGTCGCCAGTCCGCTTCCATCAAGATTTACAACCTCGGGAATCTTAAACGGCAGTTTTACTCTCTGTTAGGTATCCGTCAGTGATGGCTATGAATCTGAATCCACTTACTGTCAAGGGCTGGTTGGTTTGTCTGCTTTCTGTCCATATGCAAAGTTGAAGCCATTGATCTGCAGCATCCGTCAGAAATTGTCACTAATTGTAGGTTGAAGCTTGACCTTACTGGTCTGTAAATGTCAATGTGCACCTGTGCTTTCAGTATCCGAGGATCAGACCTTTAGATTTGTGTTTTAGAAGTCTGAAAGCAGAGAAGTCATCAAGGTTGAGGTTTGTGAATCTTTTCAGCCTACTTCTGGTGGGCTGGTTGATACTTACCCACACACTCCTCCCTCCCCCAATTAAAAAATATCACGAAGGATTTTTATATCTGCAGAATTTCTTTGTGACATGTGCTAATATATGACCCTAGACATTGTTTGACTAAAGTGGTATTTCAGTGGTGGCCTATTGAGTAAAGGGTATGCTGTCAACCCAAAGGCATGTGGTTTGAATCTGCCTGCTGCTTCTTGGGAGAAAGATGAGGGTCTCTTCCATGGAACTTATGGCCTCTGAAACCCACCAGAGAGTCAGTTATGAGTCAGCTCCAACATGATGGTATTGAATTTTTGGGAGCTAGGTGACAATTTTATGAAAGGCTGCCACCCTAAAGTTTGGCAGTGGGAAATCTACTCAGCACCTCTGAAGAAGAAAAGATCTTGTTGATCAGCTTCCATGAAACATTCAAGAAATACTTCGTGAAGCAGTTTTATCTTATGTCACATGGGGCCTCTCTGGATTGTGGATCTACTATTGTTGTTAGGTGCAAACCAATCCACTGATTCATAGAGACCCTGTGAATAACATGTCTGAACCTTGCCCTATCCTGCACAATCTTCTCTATCTCCTACATAGTTTCACTATCCTTACCTGTTACTGAACACCCTGGTTGCTCTTGGACAGGTTTTCTTGTTCTTATGGTGGTCTGTGGGATAATTCATTACTGTTCTCTAATACTACAGTTTAGTGGCATCCATTCTTGTCATTCTTATTAATTGTCCAACTTACAGATACATAAGAAGCATTTGAAAGTACTAGGGCTAAAATCAGGTGCACCTTAGTTTCTAAACTGATATCCTTACTTGTTAACACTTTGGAGAGGTCCTTGACAGAAGCTTTTTGCAATGCAACATGTCTCGATTTCTTTACTGTTGGTACCAAGGTTGTTGATTGTGGGTCTAAGCAAGATGAAATCATTGACAATTTAATCTTTTCTCCATCTATTATGATGTTGCTAATTGGTCCAGTGGTGAGGATTTTTGTTTTCTTGATGTTGAGATGTAATCCGGATTGAAGTCTTTGAACTTGTCTAGTGAGTGCTTCTACACGTTCTGCAAACAAGATTGTGTCATCTGTATAATGCAAGTTGTTGATGAGTCCTCTTCCAAACTTGATGCCACATTCTTCTTCAGAGAGTCTAGCTTCTCATATTTGTTCAGCACATGGATTGAATAGGTATATAGAAAGGATACAACCCTGATGCTCACCTTTCCTGATTTTAAACCATGCAAGAGTCTCCTATTTGGACAACTGCTTCTTGGTATAGTATAGGTCTTGCATGAGCACAATTATGTGTTCTTGGAGTCCTTTTCAATGTTAGCGTTAATTTATTACATAATCTACAGAGTCAAATGCCTTTGCACGGTCAGTAAAACACAAGTAGACATCTTTATGATATTGTCTGCTTTTAGCAAGGATCTGTCTGACACCACCAGTGATATCCCTTGGGCCTCTTTGAATCCAGCTTGAATTTCTGGGAGTTTTCTGTCAATGTACTGTTCCAGCAGTGTTTTAATAATCTTCTCCATGTGCTAATAATGACATTGCTTGATAATTGCCATATTCTGTTTGTTGTATCACCTTTTTTGGGACAGATACTGATTTCTTCCAGTGAGTTGGCCAGTTTACTGTTTTTTAGTTTTCCTGGCACAGCTTAGTGAACATGCCCAGGGATAGATCTGTTTGTTGAAATATGCCAGTTGGTATTCCATAAACTCCTGGAGCCTTATTTTTTGCTGATTATCTTCAGTGCTGCTTAAATTTCTTCCTTTGGTTCTTGATCTTAGGCTACTTCCTGAAATAGTTTAGTGTCTAATACTTCTTTTTGATACAATGCTTCTGTGTGTTCTCGTCACCTTTAAAAAAAAAAATTTCCTCTATCCACTATTTTGCCAATAGAACCCTTCAGTATTACAACTGGAGGTTTGAATTTGTTCTTCAGTTCTTTCAGCTTTGAGAAATGCTTAGCATTTTATTCCTTTTTTGTTTTATAACTACAGCTCTTTGCACATTTCATTATAATACTTTGCTTTGTCTTCTCCAGCTGCCCTTTGAAATCTGTTCAGCTCCCTGACTTGAGAAAAAAGAAAACACTGAAATGTGTTACTTTGAAACATTTCTATTTCTATGACTAAATGTTTATAGTTTGATTATATTTCTCTAAGATATTTAGGCATAACCAAACAGGCCATTTCTTAACTCCTATAGTTTTGTTCTTTTGGACTTTGCTATGTTTTTTCATTTGAGCCTGAAGTAAGTTTTATTTAAACTTTATTTTTGTTTATTTTTTAAAAATTGTGAGCATTGGTCTTCCCTCCTTATGTCCTTTCAGGAAGGGAGGACTATCCCTTTGGGGATGTAACTTTTTAATAAATCTATCATCACTCTTTTACCCTAAAACAAAAAATAGCACTAAAATAGACTTCATTTTTTTCTTTAGGAGGCAATTGTTTAAGATTAAGAGCATGAATACTAGAATCAGCATCTGACATGGATCCAAATCTTGGCTTTGTTATTTTCAAACTTGAGACCTTGGTCAAATATTTAAGTTTTAATGTCCTCATCTAGAAAATGATAATGATAGTACTCAGCTCATAAGATTGTTTTCAATATCAAGTGGCATTTGGCATTATTTTTATAAAACAACAAAACGAATAGACAGGCTATACTAGCTTATATGATAACATATATATAATGTCATCAAATACTTATCATAACTAATATATCCTAGAGTGTTATACTCAGGATGGTGATGTTGGCATAGGATAGGACAGGGTTCACATCTATTGTTCATAGTGTCACTGTGAGTCGTATTCAACTTCATGGCACATAACGACAAGAAGAGTGTTGTAGTAGGTAGTAGTAGGAACTGTTGGGGGTTTTTTTTTAGAATAACAATAATCATTTATAAAGATAATGTCATTTTAAGGAAGATGTAGTATGAATGTTTATGTATCTATAGATATATTTCTTGACATACATTCTCAGTGTTTCAAAAGAACTGGAAATTTATTTCTGAAGCCATTTCACTGATAAATGAAGTTCATATAGGTTGTTACCTGTAAAATAGATACAATCTTTAGTCTCTAGTCCTGGAATTTGTTACAAGATGTGATAAGACAAACCACAAGAAAAAAAAAAACAGTTGTGTAAAATGACGCAAAATGCAGATTCGCATAGTTTTGTTGAAAAATGAAGGCAATAAAGAGACAAGCACAGAGTGGAGATACATTTAGGAGGTAGAAATAGCAGAGTTTGGATCTAGAAGATGAGGATGACTGAAGAGTCTAGGATGATAACCAGGTTCCTGACTTGGGCAGCCAGGTGAATATGGAGGTGTCCATTGAGGTACAGGAGTACAGGAGGTGTAAAGGATTTGAGGATGGGAAGTGAAGTGGGATGACTATACTAATTCAGTTTTAAACATGCTGATTTTTTAGGTGCCATTGGACCTGCTAGTTTATTGGTTTAGAATTAAGGTACAAGGAAAACAAAATGGGTTGAAAAATCTCTATTTGGAAATCATCAGCAAATAGATTATAATAGATTATATGCCAGAGAAGCAGATAAGTTATTCCAGGAAGACTGTGGAGACAGAACTTGTATAGGATGCTGAATTCCTGTCTGCTGGTTGCACTACTAAATCAAAACGTGGTTTGGATTCACCAGCAGCTCCATGAAAAAAGATAGGCAGTCTCCTCCCATGTAGTTTACAGCCTATGAAAACTGCTGGAGGGTTAGCTCTGAGTTGGTTCTGACTCTGACAATGTTTTTTTAATTGTGAATGAAAGGATTAAATTTTGCAACCCCTACCCCCACCCCGCCTGCATAAAATGCAGAAGCTATGTAATGATCTATCATGATCCTGATAAAACAGTTGCCAGGAGGATTAAGGGTGGAATGTAACACTTCCTAATTCCATCAAAGCCCTAATTAAATATATGGAGAGTTCCACTAGGGTGATATAATACTTTGTATATCAGTAGAGATAAAAGTGTGGAAGGCTGTGGGCAAGGGAACATAATACCACCAAGTAATAATCAACAGCCCCTGCTAGAGGAAGGCCAGAGCACATGATTGTCGCTAGGAAGTTCAGGGCCTACAAATGCTGAAGGCAAGGACATTTCTCCATTACATGGAGAGACAGCCTTCCCCTAGAACTTGTATCCTGAACTTAGACTTATAGTTTCTTAAACTGTAAGAGAATAATTTCAGTTTGTTAAAGCCATCTACTTGTGGTTTCTCTGTTTTGGCACCACAAAATAACCAAGACAGATAGTTTCCTCTTTGTTATTAATATGATTGATTGCTTATGAAAAAATTCTCATGCTTTCCCCTTGTTTCATATGAATAGTTTAGCACAAACGTTGGACATAAACTGCCTGAGTTGACATCTGAACACTGCTGCTCATTAAGTGTGTAAGCTGAGCAAGTTTCTTGATCTCACTTTGTCCCACTTTTGAGATTTAGAAAATAGAGATATCAAGACTTGTACAATTTTTTTTTGTGATAATTAAATCAACTAATGCTTGTAAGTGTTTAGAATAGTGTTTTATTCATTGTAAATACTCACTGTCAGTTTTTTAAAATGCATGGTAGTATTTCTAATGTGGCTTAGGAATTTTTCTTGTGACAAACCATTTTACAAATGTGCATATGTGAATTTTTTTGTTTTGGGAAAAATTTGTTGCTGTTTGAAGCCTTATCATTGTTATAAAATGTAATTATTGTTATGTGTCATCAAGTCACTCACTCATAGTGACCCTTAAACCCTGTTCTATCCTGTGTCAATCTCACTGTCTCTGACACACCTACCCCCATTATCTCACTGAATCAGATCATCTCATCCCAAGCATGATGTCCCTCTCCAAAGACCGGTCCTCCTTTCAGCATGTCCAAAGTATGTCACATGAATTTGTGGCTTGAAGGAGCAACCTGGTCTCACCCTCTCTAGGATGAACCTGTTTGTTCTCCTTATAGTTCATGATGCACTTTTCTCTAGCACCACAGCTTAAAGGCATCAACTCTCCTTTTATCATCCCTAGTCATTGCTCAGCTTTCTGATGGTTGTGTACTAATCTTACATTCTGTACTTTAAATTGTATTTGTTTTGTTTTTGAGAATGTACACAGTGAGCCAGTTCATCAGTTTACAATTCAGGGATGTTAATTACACTCTCAAGTTGTGCAGTCATTCTCATTCCTCTCTGAATTGTTCTTCCCTTATAAACATTATGCTTAGAAAAGTGGAGGGTTGGTAAAAGAAGAAGATCCTCAGGAATGAATTGGCACAATGACTGCAGCAGTGATTCTCCACACAGTGGAGAGTGTGAGGATTGCATAGCATTGGACAGGCTTTCAACATGTTGTACCTAGTCTTTCTGTGGTCTACTGTAGTAGCCTTGCTACACGCAATCCCAGAGGTATGTGGTTTGAACGCACCAGCTGCTCTGCAGAAGGATGGCAGTTTGCTCCTGTGTGATTTACCCACTGGAGGATGAGCAATGACTTAGATCTGATTTGAGGTACACAGCAACTACCTCTCTGAGAGGTCTGATTGCCTTGGGAGTGAGGAGTTGTGCTGCCAGTCTTAAGTTCGAATCCACTCAGCAGGAGAAGAATGTGTGATTTATAGCCTCTGAAAACTTGCTAGACAGTCAGCTATAAATTGCCTCTGACTTGATGGCATTGAATAACAACACATGTTGCTGTATGTTGCAGTTGACTCAGCAAAACCTAATAATTACACACTCATTGCTTTCCGAAGTTCTTACTCAGTCTGTCAAGTCATTGTTTTCAATTTGTTCTGGTACAGATCAAATTTTAGATTCATAAAGAAATTCTAGAAGAACATAATGCCCAAGGCTGACCTTTTTATGAAACTAAAGTGTTTAGTTTTAGGAAAACTTCAGGGGATTGGTTTTTGGTGTTTCTTCAGTTTTTAGAAACGTACTTAATCTTCCTATCTCAATTATTTCCTCACCCTTTCCATTTAGAGTGTGTGTGTGTGTGTGTGTGAGAGAGAGAGAGATATGAGATGACTTCATAAGGCCCTTTTTTTTTCTTATTTTCATCAACTGGAATTACTTAACCTTAGCTCATCATTGAAAAACAATGCATATTTTGTGTGTATGACATAATGCCAAGAAAACAAACATTCATCTTGGAGAGGGTTAAACCAGGCTGCTCCTTGGAGGCGCTTCGTCTGACATACTTTGGACATGTTGTAAAGAGGGAGAGGTCCTTGAAGAGGGACATCATGCTTGGGAGGGTGGAGGGACGGCACAGGAGGGGAAGACCCTCTATGAGGTGGATTGATTCGGTGACTGGCGTAATCGGGATGGGTGTGTCAGAGGCAGTGCGGTTGGCACATGATAGAGCAGGGTTTAGGGCTGTTTAGGGTCACTATGAGTGCAAGCTCTACATAACAACAACAACAACAACGATATATCTGATAAGGGACTTAAATCTACAATTTATAGAATACTCCATCATCTCAACAAGAGAAAGGTAAACAACCCAGTCACTAAACTGGCACAGGATATGAATAGATGCCTCAGCAAAGACAAATTTAGATGACAGACAAACACATGAAGAAATGTTCAAAATCCCTAGCTATCAGAGTCATGCAAATTAAAATTACAATGAGAGAGATACCTTCTCACCTCACCTCAGCGACAATAGCAAAGTTCCACAGGCCAGCAAACAACAAAGCTGGAGAGGTTGTGGAGAGATTGGAACTCTTATTCACCGCTGCTTGGAATGTAAAATGGTACAGCCATAATGGAAGGCTGTCTGGCACTTTATCAAAAAGTTGGAAATAGAAATTCCGTTTGACCCAGCAATTCCACTACTAGGAATATACCCTAAGGGAAGCAGAGTTATGGCTCAAACAGATGTATGCACACCCATGTTTATTGCTGTGTTATTCACAATAACAAAGACATGGAAGTAACCGAAGTCTCTATGAACAAAGAAATGGATAAAAAAACCTATGGTACACTCACACAATGGAATATTATGCAGCATTGAAAAACAGTGAGCTCATAAAACATTACACAACATGAGGGAGCCTGGAGGACGTTATGCTGAATGAAATTTCTCAGTGACAAAAGGACAAATACTGCATAACACCACTGTATTAAAATAGAACAGAAGGAGGTGGGGTTGGGGAGAGAATGAGAAAAGAGTGCATAGATAATGAACATTGCAGTAGAACAGAGGAGAGGTAGAACTGTCTGAAAAGAATATATGATTAGGCATTATATGTATGACAACAATCTGGAACACAGGATGCATTGCAGAATGGGCTGGGGGAGGCCATGGGGGGAGGGGAAGAAAATGCACAACAATGAATTTAAAAAATTATTACTCCCTAAGAAGCTGTCCAGGGCAGTTATCTATCACATATGGCCACTATACATTGGAACAAACTTGATGGCATACAATAGCAACAAACAAGGATATACGATCTGAGGTCATATTGCATACTGATATTTAAATTCCACTGTGAAGGGTAGTTGTCATTGAGTCGCCTACGATCTTATGTACAACAGCTCTGAAACCTGCCTTATCCTGAGTCAGTCTCAGTGGCTCCAACACATCTACCTTATTTCCCTAGTCACTGTATCAATCCATCTTATCTGGGGTTTTCCTCTCCTGTGTTGTCCCTCCACCCTTCTGAGCATGGTAGCCTT
Organism: Elephantulus edwardii; assembly: GCF_000299155.1. Classification (NCBI taxonomy): domain Eukaryota; kingdom Metazoa; phylum Chordata; class Mammalia; order Macroscelidea; family Macroscelididae; genus Elephantulus; species Elephantulus edwardii. The sequence goes on from NW_006399755.1 coordinate 29,494,780, forward strand.
TTGCAAGGCCCAGTCCCTCCTGGCCATGTACCCACATAATGTGAGACAGAGCTTCAAAATCCTAGCCTTCAAGGAGAAACTTGATTTCACTCTCTCCAAGATAGACCTGAAAAGGATAGAGGGTCAAAGAAAGAAAGGAAAACCCTAAACAAGATGAATTGACAAAGTGACTGTAACAGTGGGCTCTAGCATATCTGAGATGCTGAGAGTAGTACATGACAGGACAAGGTTTAGATCTGTTGGTCCAAGGGTTGCTTTGAGTAGTGTTCAACTTGATGGTATCTAATGACAATATTCCACATAATTGTTACAGTACACCTATATTGCTGGTGCTGCTAATTTATTAAATGAAATGCCCAGTTCTGTGCCATTTTCATGATTGTTGATACTCCAAAAATGGTGATAATGGTTTTTATTATGTCTATGTCTAAAACATAGTAAGTATTCAACAAATGTGAGCTATTGTGAGTGTTATTGAAGATTCAAACTCATTGCAAGTATGTCTGGTCTCACTCGTAGTGGCCATTCATTGGACTTCTGAGGCTGTAAATAGACATTTACATGCCTTGACAAGAAAACTCTAGAGAGTTCTACTCTGTAACACATGCTGTCACATTGAGTCAAAATTGATCCAACAGATTTGTTTTGGTTTTGAGTCAGCACATTGCCTGTGATTCCAACTCATAATGACCCTCCATCGGGTTTCCAAGACTATAAATCTTATTTGGAGGAGGTTGCCCACCTTTCTTCTACAGCGCCACTTGGATTAGAAACCTCTGTCTTTGTGTTGGTAGCACAGCTTTCTCTAGACTATGCCATCATAGCTTCCTACTGCTACTACTTTTGTTGTTGTGTACCATTGGCTTGGAACCGATCACAGCTTGACAACTGGACCCTCCAGTGGATTTTCAGAGGCAGTTAATCACACAGGAGGAGATTGTTCTTCCTTCTGAGGAGCAACTGGTGGATCCTAACTGTGCCTTCAGGATTGCAGTACAATTCTTTATCATGAGAGCTCTCCACTGCTCAAACAGATGTATGCACACCCATGCATACAGCCTCATATTATTTACTTTTATTATTATTATTTCTATCATTCAGATGTGGAACCGAAGTTTAGTCCTCTGATTTCTGATCTTATATTTTTCTATTTTTTGCAAAATAAATTTCTGCAGTAGCTCAGGATTTTCAAGCTATTAGTGTCTTAAAAGTTATGCTTGGTTTCTTTTTTTCCCCCCCCTTTTTTTTTTTTTTAATTTAGACTTTCCTTTGTCAATTTGATGTCTATTTTGCTGCCATGTTGTTGTTGTTAGCTGCTGTCCAGTTGAGTACAACTCATAGAGAACCAGTCAAGAAAAGATCTGAAACCTGTTCTGTCCTGTGTCATCCTCACGCATCCTGATACACAAGAGCCCATTGCAGCAGTCATCTGACGTGTCAGTCCACCTAGTCGAGGGTCTTCCTCTCCTTTGCTGACCCTCCCCACTTCCCAGGATCATATCCTTAACCAAGGAATAGCCTCTCCTGACAATATGCCCAAAGTATGTGGGGTAAAGACTCATTATTCTTGCCTCCAAAGAGCACTCCAGCTGCACACTCTCCAAGACATACTTGTTTGTTCTCTTGGCTTCTCTTGGCTGTCCATGTGATGTTCAGTGCTCTTTTCCAATACCATAGCTCAGAGGCATTAACTCTTCCTGTCATCCTTATTCATTGTCCAGCTATCATATGCACAGCAAGTAATTGAAAAGACCATGGCCTGAATCAGATGCACTTAAGTCCTCTAACTGACATCATTACTGCTTAATAATTTGGAGAGGATGTAGCCTTGAATGCAGTCACCAGTCAATGGCAGGAAATTTGAAGAACAGCTGTCTGGCCAACAGATTTGAAGATGTCCGTATTTATTCTCATTCCCTTGAAAGGTGATCTAACGGAATGTAGAAACTATTGAACACTATCATTAATTTCACATGCAAGCAAAATACTGCTGAAGATCATTCAAAAATGGCTGGAACATAGTACATAGATAGAGAATTGCCAGAAGTTCAAGCAGGGTTTTGAAGAGGCCGTAGCACCAGGAATACCATAGCTGATGTCAGATAGATCTTGGCTGAAAGTAAGAAATACCAGAAGAATGTCTATTTGTGCTTTATTGATTATGCAAAGGCCTTTAGTTGTATAGATCATAACAAGTTGTGGCTGACATTGAGAAGAATGGTAATCAGAGAACACATAATTCTGTTCATGTGGAACCTATACCTAGACCAGGAGGCTCTTGTGTGAACAGAGCAAGGGAACACTTCATGGTTTAAAATTGAGAAGGGAGTGCTTCCGGATTATATTCTGTCACCATACCTATTTCATCTGTATGTTGTTGTTGTTATGTGCCATCGAGTCGCTTGCGACTCATAGTGACCCTATGTATAAGAGCTCTATACACTCTTTTATCCTGTGCCAACCTAGCCATCTCAAACGAACTTATTCCCACCTCTCTAGTCACAGAATTGATCCATCTCATCAAAGGTCTTCCTCTCCTTTGCTGCCCCTCCACTCTGCCAAACATGATGTCCCTCTCCAAGGAGCAAGCAGTCCCTCCTTGCAACGTGCCCAAAATATGTCAGACGAAGCTTCAGAATCCTTGACTCCAGGGAACATTCTGGTTTCACCCTCTCCATGACAAACCTGTTTGTTCTCCTAGCAGTCCATGGTATATTCAACACTCTTCTCCAGCACCACAGCTCAAAGGCATCAATTCTCATTCTATCGACCCTAGTCACTGTCCAGCTCTCTGATGCGTAGTGTGTAATTGTGGAGACTATAGCCCGAATCAGGCGCACCTTAGTCTCCAGTCTGACATCGTTGCTCTTCAGTACTCTTGAGATTTCGTCTGTATGCTGAGCAAATTATCCAAGAAGCTGAACTCTGTGAGGAGGTGTGTGGCATCAGGATTGGAGGAAAAATCATCAACAACCTGCATTACGCAGATGACACAACCTTGTTTGGTCAAAGTGAGGGGCACTTGAAGCACTTGTTACAGAAGATCAAGGAACCAGCCTTCTATATAGATTGCATCTCAGTGTGAAGAAGATGAAGATTCTTACCACTGGACTGATAGACAACGTCATGATGGATGGAGAGGAGATTGTAACTGTCATCAGCTTCATATTGCTTGGATTCACAATTGACACCATTTGGACCAGCAGTCAGGGAGTGAGGAGATGCATTGCACTGGAAAACTCTGCAATTAGGGACTTCCCCAAATTATCGAGGAGTAATTAAGTCAGTGTGCTGCCTAAGTAACAGAATTTAATGAGATATTTCCATTAGATCTTTATTTCTAAGGAAAATCTTAGATGAGTAGGATATCCTGGATATAGACTTATTTATAACCTCAATTGTTTTAAGTTTCTTTCTCTTCATAACTCTTGCCAGATAGGCTCAATCTTTTAGTCAGTCCAGTTGATTTTATTAATTTCCTTATGTTCCTAAACCAAATGCTTTTCACACACATCAGCTACTTTAGGTCTTCCTATTTAATCACTTGGAACACAAATCCTTTACTGACCTTTTGTTGTAGATCTTACTAATTCTTAATGCTGAATGTCTCATCTATTTTTTGGTCCTAAACTGCAGAGTAGTGTTAGAGGACGAATAGATCAGAATTTACCATTTACTAATTCTTTCTTACCACTGTTATTGTTAAGTGCCCTGGAGTTGATTAGAAATCATAGATTCTATGAACAACAAGTCTTGCCCTATCGTGTGCCATCTTCATCATGTCTCTCACAAGAGAGCGCATTGTTCCCATAACTCTTATCTTGTTGAGGGTGTTCTCCTTCTTAGATCCTCTAGTTTTCTGAGCATGATATGCTTTTCCAACTACTGGCCCCTCTGAATAATCTATTCAATGTATATGAGAAGAAATTTCAGCATTCTTCCCCTAAGGAGCATTCTGACTGCACCCTTTTAAGGTCTACTTATTTGTTCTCTTGGCAGTTCATGGGATGTTTAGTACTCTTCTTGAGCACCATGATTCAAAGACATCAGTACATCTTTCATCTTTATTCACCTCTCAACTCTCAGATACATAACAAGTAATTGAAATTATCATAGCTTGGATCAGGTGCACCTTAGTCTTTAAACTTGACATCCTTATTCTTAAGCACTTTGGAGAGCTCCCTGACTACAGACTTTCCCTGTGCAACATGTCTTGATTTCCTGGCTCCTAGCACCAAAGTTGTTGATTGTGGATCCAAATAATAAGCAATAATTGACAGTTTCTGTCTTTTCTCCATCTATTATGATGTTGCCTATTGGCTTAATGAAGATTTTTGTTTTCTTTATGTTGAGCTGTATTCCATGTACTGAAGGCCAAATTTTTATCTTCAGCAAGTACTTCAAGGCTTCTTCACTTTCAGTAAACAAAGTATTATCAGCTAAAAGTTGGTTATTGATGAGTCTGCCTCTGATCCCGATGCCATATTCTTCCTCATAAAGTCTAGCTTCTTAAATATTCGGCATAAAAAAATATTCGGCATAGATGTGGAACAGGTATGAAGAAAGGATACCACCCTGATAAATGCTTTTCCTGATTTAGAAACCATTGTCATGTTCCCTTGCTCTGTTTAGACAGTTGTTTCTTTGTATAAATTTTACATAAGCACAATCAAATGTTCTGGGATTCCCATTCTTCTCAATGTTAGCCACAATTTATTATTCACACCATCAAATACCTTTGCAGAACCAATAAAAACCAAATAGACATCCTTCTGGTATTCTTTGCATTTACTCAAATCCATCTGTCATCAGAACTAATTTCCAACTCTGGTGACCTACTGGCAGGAAGCTGTGCTGCAGTCCCAAAGGCACGTAGTTCAAGGCCACTAGCTGCTCTGTGGGGGAAGGATGGGCAATTAACTGCCTCTGAAAACCTGCTGGAGGATCAGCTATGGGTCAGTGGTGACTTTATAGTATACATAGCTTCTAAATCCAGCCTGAATTTCTGGCAATTTCCTGTCAATATACAATTCTAGCTGTTTTCTAATAATCTTCAGCACGATTTTACTTGCATGTGCTGTTGACGATATTGTTGGTAATTTCCACATTTTGGAACTTTTTTTTTTCTTTTCTTTTAAATGGGACCCAATACAGATCACCAGTCTATGCACCAAATAACTATCTTCCAAACTTCTTGTCCTAGACTGGTGAGCACATTCAAGGCTGCATCTGTTGGTTGAAAAATGTCAATTGATAACAGTTTTATTTCCCCTAATGCCCTTAGTACAATTTGTACTTCTTTTTATTATCATTGGTTCCTGATAATATACTACTTCCTGAAATGGTTCAGGGTCAGCTAATTCTTTTTGATGCAGTTTCTTTATGTATTCTTTCTGTTTTTGATGCTTCTTGAATCATTCAGGATTTTGCCCATGGCATCCTTCAGCTTCAATTGGAGGCTTGAATTTGTGTTTCAGTTCTTTCAGTTTGAGGAATGCTGAATGAATTTTTCTTTTTTAATTTTCTGACTCCAGCTCTTTGCATATATCGTTATAACACTTTGCTTTGTTTTCTCAAACTGCCTTTTGAAATCTTTTGTCATCTCCCTCATTTTAGCAGTCCTTCCATTTGTTTTAGCCTCTCGTTATTCCAGTGTAATTCTTAAATATCTTGTAACATCCATTTTGGTCTTTTGGTTTATTCCCTTTTTTTAAAAAATTAATTTTAATGAGCGTTTACAGAGACTTAGGGTTTCTAGTCATTCATTGTTTTACTTTTCTCCCTACCCATCCCCTCCCCCCAAATTGACTCTTCTTGAAAAGAAAGAAAAACTCTCTCATTGTTATGCAATCCCTCCCACCCAAGTCCACTCCACTATGCAGTCTTCACTCTGGATATCTGTAATGACAAGAATATCTATTCATATATCCTTTTAAACAGTTCTCTCCCTCATCTGTTTCAATGCAATATATTTCATTTCTCCCCTCCTTTTCTGTCCTCCCACAACCCTGATGTGTGAGTCTTGTTTTACAACAGTGGCCCTATGCAATATTTGTCCTTTTGTGACTGAGATATTTCACTCAGCATAATGTCCTCCAGGGTCACCCATTTTGCATAATATTTCATGAGTTCCTTGTTTTTCAATGCTGAATAGTATTCCATTGTGTGAATATACCACAGCTTCTCTATCCACTTATTTGTTGATGGGCATGTGGGTTGTTTCCAGCTCTTTGCTATTGCGAACAAAGCCACAGTAAACATGGGTGTGCATATATCTGCTTGGGTGGCGGTGATGGTTTCTTTAGGGTGTATTCCCAGTTGTGGAATTGCTGGGTCAAATGGTATCTCTATTTGCAACTTTTTGAGAAAGCACTGTACATCCTTCCATAGTGGTTGCACCTTTTTACACTCCCACCAACAGTGAATAAGGGTTCCAGTTTCTCTGCAGCCTCGCCAACATTTGATGTTTGCTGTTCTGCTAAATTTTGTAATTCTTACTGGAGTGAGGTGATATCTTATAGTTGTTTTGATTTGCATCTCTCTTAGAGCTAGGGATTTTGAATATTTCTTCATATGTTTGCTTTTCATCTGAAGGTTTTATTTGGTGAAGTGTCTGTTCATATCCTGTGCCCATTTTTTAATTGGGTTATTTACCTTTATCTTGTTGTGGTGCTTGAGTTATTTTATATATTCTGAATGTAAGTGCCTTGTCAGACATGTCATTACCAAATATTTTTTCCCAGTCTGTGGCTTCCCTTTCTACCCTGTTGTAGAAGTTTTTGAATGTGCATAGAGATTTGATTCTTAGAAGGTCCCATTCATCTATTTTATCCTCTCCTGGTTGTAGATTTTCCAGGATGCTTGGGTGACTTTATATTGTGGATTATGACTTCTAGAGTTCTTCCAAGATTTTGTTTAATGAAGTTTATAGTCTCCTTGGTTTTAGTCCTAGGTCCATAATCCACTTTGAATTGGTTTTTGTGTGTGGAGTGAGGTGTGGATCTTGCTTGAATTTTCTGCAGATAATTTTCCAATTTTTCCAGCACCATTTGTTAAGAAGGCTGTTGTTTCCCCACTTAACTGATTTTATCTCCTTTTCAAAATCAGTTGACCAATGACTTTTTGCTTTCTTCATGGATCATGTCCTTGATATCATTCCATAGCTCATCTGGTCTTTGATCATTAGTATTCAGTACTTCATACCTTCAAACCTTTTCTTGAGATTGGTTTTCAGATTCAAATGGGATAGACTTACAATCCTTTTTTAGGTTTGTAGACTTATTTTAGTTTTCTTCAGCTTCAGTTTGAACTTATATGTGAGCAATTGATGATCTGTTCCACAGAAAGCACCTGGTTAGGTTTTGACTGCTTACATTGAACTTCTCCAGTGATTGTTTCCACATTATAATCAGTATGATTCCTTTGTAGTCCATTAGGTGAGATTCTTGTGTATGCTTACCACTTGTGTTTTTGAAAAAAGATACTTGATATACAAGTACTTGCTATACAACGAGGAGAGGATAACATTGATGAATGACACCTTCTAAAGATTAAGTCCCTGTGTTCATCAAAACTTTTACCAATAGGATGAAAAGAAAACCTACAGACCGGTAAAAAAGCATTTGGAAATGGCATCTTAGAGAGGGTCTCATAACCCTTGAAAGAAAGTTTACAGAATACTCCTGGACCTTCACAAGAAAGAGACTGAGAATCCAATTACAAAATGGGCAAAAACCATGAAAAGACTTTTCACAGAGCAAGACATTCAGGTGGCCCACAGACACATGAAGAAATACCCAAAATCAGGGCAATAAGGGAGATGCAGATCAAAACCTCAATGAGGTACCATTTCATCCCAATAGCATGGCCTCATTTAACATGGCAGCAGTCAATATCTATTGGAGAGTATGTAGAAAGATTGGAATTCTCATACACTGTTGGTGAAATTGTAAAATGGTACAACCACTCTGGAAGGCAGTTTGGTGTTTCCTCAAAAAGCTGAACATAGAAGTTCTATATGATGCAACTATTCCACTGATAGAAATATACCCCAAGGAGAATAGAACTGAGCTACAAATGGAGATTTGTACACTAATGTTCATAGCAGTGTTATGCACAAGCATAAGAACATAGAAACAGTCCATATGTCTATCAACAAATAAACGGATTGAGAAATTGTACATTCACATGATAGAATAATACTGTGTAGCACTCAGGATCAACAGTTTTGAAAAAAATTATGCAACATGAGGCAGGCCAGACAGCATTATGCTGAATAAACTAACTCAGTCCGATAGGGACAAATACTGCATAAGACCATTACTGTAAAAATAGAAAGATAACTAGCAATACATGTATAAATGTCCATAGAGAAAAGGGTAGGGAGTTAGGGGAGGAGAAGTCACAGGGTCTCAGAGTAAAGTGGGCAGAAGGAGAGGAGTGAAGGAATTAGGAAAGATCCAGTAGGATCTGGAAAAGACAGAGCATGGATCATGGATCAGTGGTGATTAATTTTATAAAAATTTGAATTCTTTTAAGTATGGGAATCATTGTATAAATCATAATATGAATAAAGGAATGTGTGAAATACAGTGTATATGAAAAAAAATGCTTTAAAATTTAAAAAATCCCCACAAACAAAAAAGATATTTGTAATGTATAAATTATTGATTATACAAAATTCAGTTGTTTTATCTCTGGGCCTTATTTCTGTCATCAAGTCTATTATTTCTTCTTTGTTTTTGACTTTTGTAGTACCAGTTATTACCAATGAATCTTGATTACACATTTGATCCATTTCAGACTGCAGAAGTTGGTAGAAATCCTCAATTTCTTCATATTTTACTTTAGTTCTTCATGTGTATATTTGAAAAATTATGTATTAACAGATCTTCATATATGTTGGTAGTATCTTATCACGCACAGCATTCAACTTCAGGATAGAGTTGGCCATGACTCATAGCATCTCTATGAACAACAGATTTTAATCTTGCCCTGTCCTCCCCAATCAACATGATAATGTTCAAGCCCATTGTTACAGTCACTGTGTTAATTCTTCTTGTTGAGGGTCTTCCTCTTATTTATTGACACTCTCTACTTTTCTAAGCATGACTTTTTTTTCAAGGAAAATCCCCTCCTGGCAACATGCCCAAAATACGGGAGATATTTTACCCTCTTTGTCTCTGAAGAGCACTATAGTTGCATTTCCTCCAAGACAGATTTCTTTGAATTTTTAGCAGTTCATTGTTGTTGTTATATACTGTGGAGTCTCCTGTAGCCCATAGCAACCCTGTATACAGCAGCTCTGAACCCTGCCCTGTCCTGAGCCAGCCTCGCTAATTTCAACTCACCAAAACCCCCATTGCCCCAGTTACTGTATCAATCTATCTCATAGGGGTCTTCCTCTTCTGTGTTGTCCTTCCACCCTTCCAAGCATGATGTCCTTCTTCAAGGACCAGTCTCTCCTGGCCACATGCCCTAAGTATGTATGATAGAGCTTCACAGTCCAAGCCTCCAAGGAGAGCCTTGGTTTCACCCTTTCAAAGACAGACCTATTTGTTTACTTGGCAGTCCATGGTATTTATGTTCAAGACGATTATCTGGCACCACAACTGAAGGTATCAATTTTTTTTTCTGTTATCCTTAGTCATTATCCAGCTCTCTGAGGCCTGGCAAGTAATTGCAAAGACTATGGTCTGAATCAGACACCCCTTAGTCTCTCCACTGACTTAGTTGCTTTTCAGCACTCTGGTGAGGTCCCTGGCAGCAGATTTTCCCAATGTAGTTCATCTTTTGATTTCCTGACTGTGGGTCTTAAGAGGGTGGAGCAGGCTGTAATTGCTAACAGCCTCAATAGTTTCTCCATATAGCATGATGCTACCAATTGGTACAGTGGTAAGAATCACTGTCTTCTTGATGTTGAGATTCAGTCCATATTGAAGACTATGGTCCTTGACCTTCTGCAGCAAGTGTTTCAGGTTTTGTTTAGTTTCAGCAAGCAAGATGTGTCACCTCCATAAAGTAGGTTATTGATGAGTCTTCCTCTAATCCTGAAGCCCAGCCTCCTGAATGATCTGTTCTGCATATAGATTGAAAAGTTGTGGAGAAAGGATGCATCCCTGACACACTCCTTTCCCGATTTTGAACCATATAGTGTTTCTCTGCTCTTTTCTGAGAACTGCTTCCTGGTCCAAGTACAGGTTTTTCATAAGTATAATTAAGTGTTCTTGGGTTTCCCATGATCCTTAACACCACAATTCTAAGGCCTCAGTTCTGCAGTCTTCCAAAGAAGGATATAATTTTGTTTATATGCTATCTTAATATCCCTCACTCATCTTTTACAGGAAAATTTGCAATCTCTAACATGAGTCCTTTATTTTAATCTCAATATCCACTTTCACTTGAGTTTGAAAATTCTCTTGTCCTGAATGCTTTCCTATTCTTTTGTACTATGGCCTGATACCCAAATGTGGGATAATCTGTAGCCTGTTGGGATGCTAACCAAAAAGTGATGGCTTTGGGCTGTCACCAAAAGCATAACTGTCTCAGTGTTACTCTGTCTGACTGTTAAATCCACCAGCAACTCTGTAGGAGAAAGATGGGCAGTGCCCTCCTATTAAGATTTGCAACTTTGGAACCTATGGATCAGAGTTGACTCAAAGTTAGTGAGTTAAGTGACCCAAACTCAAACCTACTCTGTTACTGTTTGGTCAGTTTTGACTCATGGTGACCCCATGTGATGTAGAGTGGAACATCATGGTGTTTTCTTGGCCATTTTATGGAAGATCACTGCTAGGCTTTTCTTTGTGGTACTGCTAGGTAGGGTTAGGTGCTACTGCTAACTGCTGGTGTAGGTATCACCATCAGCATTTAGTTTAATAATTGAGTGCACACCTTTTGTGCCACATAAAGATCTCTACTAACTCAAAATACTGATTACAAAAATTCCCATTTTAGCGTTCTCAGCCCCTTTTATGAACTTTTACCTTAATCCATTAGCCTTATCAATGTCATCTTCATTGTAAAACAAAGAACTGTTGGATCTTCTACCATTACTGCATTTCTAACTGCTCTCCAGTCTTTTGATTTTCTTTTTTTAGTCACATTTCTTATCTGCATGCCTTGTAATGAAGATATAACTACATGGTCCTGCTTGTTCTCCTTCTTATCAATAATTGAACCATGTGGCAGAGTTTACCATGGTACCTTGAATATACTTGGATTATAGAATTCTTGAAGGTAAAAGCTCTTTTGATTTTTTAAAATCACTGGTTTAGTGAGCTTCTTATTCAAAATTATTATTTGAAAAACTCTCATAGTTGCCTCACCTCCTCTTTTAACCTATTTTCATATTGTTTTTCAAAGTTCTTTGGTGTAAGTTTAGGTTTGGCTTTTTTTCTCTGCTGGTTAGCATAGAGTCTTGTGGATAAAAGATTTGTAAGGATTGTTTGAATGAATTACAGCATTTTTCAGTGTCCTACTTCTAACTGATCTCAATGAGGGTCATACCTGACTTAGTCTATTTCAAGTGTGTGCCAAATGAAATCTCCTTAACACGTTGCCACACACTTTTAAGTTTACGACCACGCTTAGAAACACATTTTGCCGTCATTTGCGGCAGTGTGTTAAAGCCCAACTTTGATTGTTATATTCTGGTTGGCACAAATGGTTTGTGATCTCATGATTCACTACCAACCTAGAAGTTGGTGGTTTGAGGCCAGCTGCTGTACTAAATGTTCAAAATCCCTAGCTCTAAGAGGGATGCAGTCAAAACAACTATAAGATATCATCTCACCCCAACAAGAATAGCAAAATTTAACAGAAGAGCAAACATCAAATGCTGGTGATGTTGTGGAGAATCTGGAACCCTTATTCACTGTTGGTAGGAGTGTAAAATGGCACAACCACTATGGAAGGCTGTATGGTGCTTTCTCAAAAAGTTACAAGTAGAAATACCATTTAACCCAGCAGTTACACTAGTGGGAATATACCCTAAAGAAACTGTAACTGCCACCCACGCACATATATGCACACGCATGTTTATTGCGGCTTTGTTCGCAATAGCAAAGAGCTGGAAACAACCCAAGCTCTAGTATATTCACAAAATAGAATACTATGCTGCATTGAAAAACAAGGACCTTGGAATAATGATAATAATAAAAACAAACAAAAAAAGAAGAAAAACAAGGAACTCATGAAATATTATATGAAATGAGTGACCCTGGAGGACATTATGCTGAGTGAAATAACTCAGTCACAAAAGGATATATATTGCATAGGGCCACTGTAGTAAAACGGCACTGACATCAGGGTTAAGAAAAGACAGAGGAGGAGATGAATGATGTATACTGCATTGAAATAGATGAGGGAGAGAACTGTTTAAAAAAGATATATGATTGGATATTATTGTCATGACAGGAGTCCAGAATGAAGGCTGCACAGCGCACTGGACTTGGGAAGAGGGTTTGCATAACAATGAAAGAGTTTTTCTTTTACTTTTCAAGGAGAAGTTAATTGGAGTGGGGGAAGGGAGTGGGCAGGGATAAAAGTGCAACACTGAATGAATGGAAACCTTAAGTCTTTGTAAACTGTAATTAAAATTAAGGAAAAAAATTAGATATGGAGAAAGAAAAAAAAAAAAGGCCTGGCAAAGTTCTTCTGTAAAAATTAAACAGCTCAGAATACTCCATGGAGCTCTGTAACTCATGGTCTTGCTGTGAATTGGGTATTGACCTGATGGATAGTTAACTACAGCAAAACACAACTTCGATCATGACATTCTTTCGTTTAAGAATATAATAGCTTTTTAAAAATGTGAGTAAAATTATATAGAACAAAATATTTTACCTGTTAATATTTTTTATACAATTCACTGATATTAATTAATGTTTATAATGTTGTACAGTCATTATTTCTAGTAGCCTGTCAGTATGTTAAATTTCAAGTCTTCCTTGCATTTTGATGTAATAAAAATTTCTTTCATATTTTGTCCTCTAGTCAGTTCTGATATTTTCATGTATCTCCATAAATTCTTCTTTCTTTTTTTTATTTTATTATTTTTGTGTGTGTGTGTGCCATTGAATCAAATCCAGCTGATACAAGAGGAGATTGCTCCTCCTTCAGCAGGGCATCTGGTGGATTTTGCTCCTCCTTCAGCAGGGCATCTGGTGGATTTGAACCATGTGCCTTTGGGATTGCAGGACAGCTTCTTGCCACTAGGCCATCAGAGCTCCCTTCACAAATCCTTATTTCTGTCATCAAGTCCATTTTTTCCAGTATGAAGAAAACAACCTAGACCAATTTTTTTATGTACCATTGAGTCACCCGCAACTCATAGAGATCCTATGTATAACAGCTCTTAACTCTGCCGTATCCTGAGCCAGTCTCACTGACTCTGACACACTTAATCCCATTTCCCCAGTTACTGTGTTAATCAATCTCTTCCGAGGTCTTCCTTTCCTGTGCTCTCCCTCCTCCCTTCCAAGCATGATGTCCTTTTCCAAGGACTGGTTCCTCTTGGCCACATGTTCACAGTATGTGAGACGTAGCTTCAGAATTCTTGCTTCTGAGGAGGAACATGATTTCACCCTCTCTAGAACAGAAACATTTATTCTATTAGTGGTCTATAGTGTGTTCAATACTCTTTTTCAGTGCCATAACTCAAAAGCATCAATTATATGGAGAAAAGATTGAGGCTATCATGGATTCATTTTACTGAAATTTTTGGTTTACAGTCAACACTCAAAGTAGCAGCAGTCAAGAAATCAAGACGTGTTGCATGATAAAGATCTCCTGTCGACAAAGAGAATACAGAGCTGGAGCTAAGAAAAACAATACCCTTCACAATAGCTAATCAATCACAAGATAAAATATTTGGGAGTAAATATAACTAGAAGCACAAAAGAGCTATTCAAAGAAAATTACAAAACATTACTACAAGAAACAAAAAGAGACCTGGAGAATTGGAAGAATATCCCTTGCTCATGGATAGGAAGGCTCAATATTGTGAAAATGGCAATACTACCAAAGACAGTTTACACGTTCAAGGCAATCCCAATAGAAATACCAATTCCATTCTTCAATGAGATGGAAAAGGCAGTCTCCAGCTTCATTTGAAATGGGAAGAAGCCACGAATAAGCAAAGCACTCCTTAAAAATAGAAAAAAGGTAGGAGGCATTTCACTCCCTGATTTAAAATCCTGCTACACTGCCGTGGTAGTTAAGACAGCAGGTACTGTTACAGTGACAGACTTATAGATCAATGGACTAGAATTGAGAACCCAGAAATCAACCCATCTATTTATGGTCAACTGATTTTTTGACAAGGAGATAAAATCAGTTAGGATGGAAAATGACAGCCTTTTTAACAAATGGTGTTGGCAAAATTGAAAAACTATGCAGAAGAATTAAACAAGATTCACACCTCACTCTATATACAAAAACCAACTCAAGGTGGATCATGGACCTAGGACTAAAACCAAGGACTATAAACTTCATTAAAGAAATGCTTGGAAGAACTTTAGTAGTCCTAATCCACAACATAAAGTGTCTTCCAAGTATTCTGAAAAATTTATAACCAGGAGAAGATAAAATAGATGAATGGGACCTTCTAAGAATCAAATCCCTATGTGCATCCAGAAACTTCTCCCACAGGGTAAAAAGGGAAGCCACAGACTGGGAAAAAGTGTTTGGTAATGGCATGTCAGATAAGGGGCTTATATCTAGAATTTATAAAATACTTGAGCACCACAACAAGATAAATGTAAACAATCCAATAAAAAAATGGGCACAGGATATGAACAGACACTTCCCCAAAGAAGACATTCAGATGGCCAACAAGCACATGAAGAAATGTTCAAAATCCCTAGCCCTGAGAGAGATGCAAATCAAGACAACTATGAGATATCATCTCACCCCAGTAAGACTAGCAAAATTTAACAGAACAGCAAGCAACAAATACTGGCGAGGTTGTGGAGAGACTGGAACCCTTA
>NW_006399755.1:29510644-29583762 GCF_000299155.1 Elephantulus edwardii
ATGTTGGTGAAGAGTGTGGAATATCTCATGGACAGCCAAAAGAACAATCAAGCCTTCTGTGTTGGAGGAAGTGCAAAAAAGTGCTTTCCTTAGAGGCAAGGATGGTGAGACTTAGTCTAACATACTTTGGGCATGGTGTTAGAAGGAGCCTGTCCTTGGAAAAGGACTTGATACTTGGAAAGGTGGATATGAGAAGATTGATTGACACAATGACTGTAACAATGGGCTCAAGTATATCAGAGATGATGAGGTTGGCACAGGATAGGGGATAGGGCAGGGTTAGATCTGTTGTTCATAGTGTCCCTATGAGTTATATTTGACTTGATGGCACATAGAAGAACAACTGTGAAGAAGGGCAATATGGAGGATGTGTGATACATTTCTTGAAGCAAGCTCTGATGGTTAATGGTAAGAAGTTACACTGCCAACCCAAAGCCATACAATTTGAATCTCCCAGCTCCTCCATAGCAGAATGATAGGCAGTCTCCTCCTACAAAGTTTACTACTTCTGAAAATCTATTGGATGCTCAATTATGGGTCGGTTTTGTCTCTGGGTAAATAATAGCAGTTGCCTCATCGGTGCTCCATTTCTAATTTGCTCTTAGATCCTATTAAAGTCTCTACTCTATCAACAAGATAATACTAAAAAGGGAAAAAACCCATAAACACACAAAACCCAACAAACCAAAACCCGAACTCAAACAAGCAGCCTCTAACAATCCAGTTGTTGGCAGGTTGATTGTTTTATGGTGTTTCCATGTGTTTCATTGAAGAATTAACACTTCGTAGGGTTTTCAATAGCTATGATGTTTTGAGGTAGATTGCCAAGCTTTTCTAAAGTAGTTCCTATGGATAGTGTTGAACTGTCAGGGGTTCACTTACTACTTGAGCACTTGTTTGTTTGCCTCATTCAGGGATTTTCCTATTAAAACAAACCCAAACCTAAGCCCCCTACTGTGGAGTCATTGGGGCATATAGCCATATAATAAGACAGCAGAGAGTTGGACAATGAATAAGGATGGTAGAAGAAGAAATGATGCCTTTGGATGGTGGTGCTGGAGAAGAGATTTGAACATAACACCATGGACTGTCAAGAGAACAAATAGGTGTGTCTTGGAGAGGGTGAAACCAACTTGCTGTCTGGAGGCAAGGATTTTGTAGCTCCCTCTCACATACTTTGTGCATATTGCCAGAAGAGACCACTTGGAGAAGGATATTATGCTTGGAAGAGTGGAGGGACAGAGCCTGAGAGGAAGACGCTGGAGGATTGGATTGTGACTGGGGTAATAGAAACAGGTCTTTCAGAGACAGTGAGATTGGCTCAGGATAGGACAAGGCTCAGAGCTATTTTGCATAGGGTTGCTATGAGCCACATGTGACTTGATGGTACATAACAACAACAACAACAATAGGACAGAGTGGGACCCATTGTTGTTGTTAGATACCATGAATGGAGTATGACTCATAGCAACCCTATGAGCAAAAGATCTGAACTCTTAACCTGTCCCATCCTCATCATCTCTGACACTTAAGACAATTCCTGCCTGTTCTGTGACAGTCCACCTGGCTGAAGGTCTTTGTCTCCTTTGCCAAGCATGATGTCCTCCTTTAAAGAATAACCTCTCCTAGCAGCATACCTAAAGTATGTAAGACAAAGCTTTATCATCTTTGCCTCTAAGGAGCTCTCTGGCCCTACTTTCTCCAAGACATACCTGTTGGTAGTTTGACAGTCCATAGGATAATCAGTACTCTTTTCCAACACCACAGTTGAAAGACATTATCTATCTTCCTTATTCATTGCCCAGCTCTCAGATGCCTAGCAAGTGACTGAAAAGACCATTGCACATGTTTGTCCTTACTTCAAACTGACATCATTGTTCCTCAGTATGGAGAGGTCCCTCCCTGACTGCAGACTTTCCCAGTGTATTGTATCTCCTGACTGCTGATACCAAGTGTATTGATTGTGGATCCAAATATGATGAAATTCTTGACAGTTTCAGTCTTTTCTCCATCTATAATGATGTTGTCTGTTGATCCAGTGTTGAAGATTTTTGTTTTCTTGACATTGAGATGCAGTCCATATTGAAGGCTGCAGTGTTTAACTTAATACAGGGCTTCCAGTGCTATAAATCTTTATGGAAGTGAACTGACACATAATTCTTCATTGGTGGGTTAAAGCTGTCAACATCTTTTGGTTAGCAGCTGAGCTCTTTAAGTACAGCACCTCTGTTGTTAGTTAGGTGTCATTGAGTCAAGTACGACTCATTGAGACCCTATGAATGAAAGGTCTGAACCCTGTTGTATTCTGTGCCATCCTTCCACTTCCTGACACACATGAAACCATTGTAGCAGATACCACATCAGACCTCCTTGTTGAGTGTCTTCCATTCCCTCCTCACCTCTCTACCCTTCTCAGCATCATGTCTTTCTCCAAGGAATGGCCCTCCTGGCAACATCATTCTTGCTTCCAGAGAGCACTCAGCTGTAACCTCTCAAGACCTATCTGTTCTTTTGGCCATCCATGGGATGTTTAGTGCTCTTCTCCAACACCACAACTCAAAGGCATCAATTCTTTTTCTGTCATCTTTATTTGTCCAGCTCTCAGATGTACAGCAAAATTATGGCCTGAAACAGACACATAATTAGTAGTCCTCAAACTGACATCATTACTCCTCAATAATTTGGAGAGGTCCCTAACTTCAGATTTTCCCAGTATTTTCTTATCCTCACCAGGGCACCTTATTCCTACGAAAAGATTAATAATACCACCACCACCACCACCACCACCACCACCACCACTACTACTACTACTACTAATAATAATAATAACTGGATACTTTAAGGGGAGTAGTATAATTTGAAAATGACTTTTTTGTTATTACTGCAATATTATTTTCACACATGATAAAAAATTATTGTTAATTATACTCGCTAGTGAGCTCTGATGACTTACTGCTAAGGAGCTATGCTGCCAAACCAAAGGCACACTACATGAATCTACTCCATGGGAGAAAGATGAGGAGTCTCCTTCTATGCAATTTGCTGCCTCTGAAAATCCACTGGAAGATCATCTTTGGGTTGGTACCAACTTGATAGTAACCAACAACAACAACAAATATTTGTAGATTTCACTAAGGACCCTTATCAGAGTTGCTGCACTGCAATCCCAAAGGCATGTGGTTTGGATCCACCAGCTGCTCCTAGGCGTAAGGATAGACAATCTCCTGTAATTTACTGCCTCTGAAAATCTCTTGGATGGTCGTTATAGGTTGGTTCTGACTTGATGGTACACAACAACAGTGGAGTAATCTACCATGCTAAGCAAAGGGCATGTGTCTAGCAATTTGTATTCACCAGTGCCTCTACCAGAGAAAGATAAGCCAACTCTTCCTGTTGGGATTTGTAGCCTCAGAAACCCAGTGGAGGGTCTCTCTGAATTAGAATTGATTTGATGAAAGTAAGTTGAATGTTTTTGAGTTATAAACATCAGTAAAAGAACTAAAGAAAACCAGATCCAACCCAACCCATGGTTGTCTGGCTCATTTCAACTTGTAAGTGACACTGGGACAGAGTATGATTACCCAGTACAATTTTCAAAAGTTATAGTTTTTATAGAAACTTAATGCCACATCTTTCTCCTGTGAAGTGCTGCACATTCAAACTTCAGACCTTTTGGTTAGTAGCTGAACACTTAAATCACTGCATCATCAGGGCTCTTTGCAGAAAGCCAAACAGGTGCTAAACCAAAGTTATAATATTTACCCTTTGCCCTTTTCCTCAAAGATTTTATTCTGTCTAGCTTTCAGCTTTAATTTTTTCCAAGTTCTTTTATTCTTCTCGTGTTTTCTCCAGTGTCTTTTAAAATACATACATAATCTTGTTGTTAGATGCCATTAAGTTAGTTCTGACTCGCAGAAACCTTGTGAACTGAGTGAAATGCTGCCCAGTCTTGCTCCATTTTCTTAATAGCCCCTGTGCTCGAGCACATTGTTAAACCTCTTTGTTGGTCCATCTATTATGTCTTTGTCTTTTTCATGGACTTTTTACTTTATGAAGCATGTTGCCTTTCTCCAGGGATTAATCCCTCCTGATAATGTGACTGCAGATTTATGTGAAATGATATCTCCTTTTTTAAAAAAAAGTTATTATTTTTAAATTTTACTTGTGTGCTGTCAAATCCGATCCAACTGGCCAGGAGGGGATTGCCCTTCCTTCTCTAGCTGAGCAGCGAGTGGATCCGAACTGCATACCTTTGAAATTGCAGTGTAACTTCTTGCCACTAGACCACTAGAACTCCCCTCCATAGATCTTAAGTACCACAGAACCCAAAAACATACCAATTGCTGTTGATTTGATTGTGACTTCTGGCAAACCTCATGGGCTGCAAAGTGGAATTGTGTGTTAGTGTTTTAGTGACCTCACAAAAGTAGATCACCAAGGCTTACTTCTGAGGTATTTTTGAGTGGGATTGAACCAGCAGCCTTTCATTTAATAGCAGAAAGGTAACACCTTACCTGTAAACACATTCCAGCTAATTTGGTGACTTGATCCTTAAAGTTATGAATGACAGACAGGTGGTGGGTGTTTTTGTTTGTTTGTTTCAGAATTTTCTACTAGAGGACTTTGCACATAATTCTGCTTAGTAAATGTGTGTAGAATGATTAATTATGAAAGAGAAAATTAAGCAGGAGAGAAGAAAAATGATTATATCGTATATCTGGATAATGAGGCTATCTTGATACTCAACTGGAAATTCTAATGGGGATCATGATAAAAGGGCTTTATATTAAACTGTTAGATTCAAGACCAACAATCTCCTGCTGTTGAGATAATTTCTATTCATTGTGACCCTCTATCAGGTTGCCATGGCTATAAATCTTTAAGGGAAGAGACTTTCCTTCTTTATCCCACAGAACAGCTGGTGGGTTCAAACTACTGACCTTTTGGTTAGCTCCCCAACACATTACACATTATGCCACCGTAGCTCTTTTACAAAACACACAAGAGTGCAAACCAATTGTCCAGTTGGCTCAAAAAATACACAGTTAGTTCAGTATCACTTTATAGAACAATGGGAAATGGAACAACAGGAAGAAATTAAAGTTTATGTTTTGGAAAATAATGAAAAAGCTAAAAGCAGGTTATAGAAAAGAAAAACATTGCCTGTTGATTTTCATCAGAAAGATCATAGCAGAAGATTTACTGAAACTGGTGTTTGCCATGGAGTCTGACTCGAATCATAGCCAATCCTCTGGTGGATTTTCAGAGGCAGTAAATTGCAAGAGAGGAGATCGCCATCCTTCTCCCATGTGGATTAGAACTACTTGCCTGTGAGATTGCAACATAGCTTCTGAAAGTGTATTTATTTTGTGTTCTTGAGTAATATCTATTCTAGGGTAAAAATGTTGCTAATTCAATGAAAAAGCTACTCAGTTACTGGATTTAGGACTAATGAAATATTCTGCTTTGTACCCATACAGTTGCTTGACACTGATTTCTGTGACAACCAACAATCATTCCCTCTGGATAGTTGGTTGTGAAGCTTACATAGATGTCTATATATACTAATATGAGTGTAGATATCTGCCAGATCTGTGCGTGGTTATGGAAGTAGTCCTTTTTATCTGCCCATATCTTGTGATCTTGGCTGTCATTCATATACAATATATCAAGATTATAAAGATTATAAAGATGTCCTACTGTAATAATAAACTTAGAAGGTATATAATAAAACATTTTATAAGTTTATATCTTTAATTGATAATGCTGTGATACTGTTATTCTTTAAAGGAGACTTTAATATGCTTAGTTTCTCCCATTTTAAACCAGAGTGTGCTTTTTCTTATTTTGTTTGTTTTAATATTGCATTTTTTGTCTTTATTATAGAACTGTGGCAGCTGAAGTTAGGAAGCAGATCTCTGGACAGTATAGTGGTTCTCCCCAACTGCTCAAAAACCTCAACATTGGTGGCAATATATCCCATCACACCACAGTAAGTAACATGTATAAAATAGAATGTATTATTAGTACTGTTGTAACAGAAGTAAACACAAGTGAATGATTACTTGAAAGAACAGAAATTTTTTTTTCATAGTATTATTTTAGATTGTGATGTTTAATGGGAAGTCCTTATTTTTACAGGTCTTCTCTCCCTCAGTTCCATCATAGCTGACCTTCCAGTGGTTTTCAGAGGCTGTAAATTGCATGGGAGTATATGGCTCATCTTTCTGTCATAGACAACTGGTGGGTACAGACCACCTGCGTTTTTGACAGTACAACTCCCTCTCTACTAGGCTATAGAGCTCCTGGCCTGTAGAGTCATTTGCATTTGTTCTCATTAGGCTTGTCTTCCTCCATTTGTACTAACAAAAATAATATTGTTTTTTTAAAATAAAATCTCAAAAGATATTATGTTGACTCTGTGTTTAGTGTACTCATGTTTTTCTAGTTTCTTAAGCTATAAAGTGAGATAATTGATTTAAGATTATTCTGACCACTGTCATCTACCAGCTTCCCTCTAGGAGGAGGATGGGGTAATCTGTGCTCATAAAGATTTCCATCCTTGGAAACCCTTTTCCCATGGAGCAGCTGGTGGAATAGAATTGTACCGTTTTGAGATTGCTTCTTACTCCTTGGGATTATTTCTTACTACTTAGCCACCAGAGCTTCCTAAAAGACAGTTAAGGAGATAATGTGAAATCACACAAAAGAGATAGCCTTTACAGCCTTGGAAACCTTCTTATTGATTAGTACACTGGAATCCCAAAGCAGCACAATTTGAATCCACCAGCTGCTCCATGGGAGAAGGATGGGCATTCTCCTTCCATGCAGTTTACTGCCTCTGAAAAGTTCCAGAGGGTTAGCTAGAGCATTCTAACTTGGCTGCAACCAGTAACAAAACAACTCTTCTGTTCACTATTTGTATGCAAAGCAGTCAGTCCTGAGGTTATAAATGCTGTACTTGCCCTTTAATGTTATGATTATTTGCCTTAACTTTTAAATTACTGTACCAGTCTCAACTCACAGCAAATTCATCTTAATCACCTTCACTTGCTGCATATGTAGCTTTGAAATGATTAAAAAGACTTTGCTTGCACCTTTTTTTGCACTAAGGAGAAATTGAATAAGAAATGTATGCACCTACAAATTACACCTAGACTTAATGACACAGTTAGGCAGGGATCTCATTTGTAACCCAAATCTGCCAATAATACCTTTTCCCTATCCTTCCACAGTTAACCTATTTTTGCCTTCTAGTCTCAAGTAGATATGATTTAAGCAGAATATATAGTTGGACCATGGTTGTTAAACTCTGTGAACTTTGATAAATGTTGATAGTTGTAGACAGTCTTCCGGCCTTTTGTTTATTGGGTCACTATGAGTCTTGCTCTACTCGAAAGCAAACAACAACAATAACAACAATCTACTTTGCTAATAATAACTTTTAATTGATAAGGTTAATAAACTTACATTTATAGTAATAATTGTGCTATTTATTTTATATATATCTTAAATCTTTTGTTCCTTTAATAGGAATTCTTTTTCAGTGTTGTATTTTTCTTCCCCCTTGGTATCTTTTGCAGTCTGCTTGTCCATAAAGAGTTAGCTGATACAAGATTGCTGTTAGTCAGAATTGACTTCATGAATGGAAATCCAAAATCTTTGTAAATGTTCATTGAAATAAAAAAAAAAAATTGACTTCATGGCAATGGGTTTTGGCATAGTTTTTTATTTTCTTAGTGGTTACCAAGGATATTTCTGTTTTCTTCCTAAATTTATAATAATTTTTATTATAACAACTTAGCTATGATAGCATGTGAATCAGAACCAACTTGGTGACAGTGATTTTTACTTGGAGACAGTGATTTTTACTTGGACCAAGAGGCAGTCATCAGAACAGAGCAGGGAAACACTGCATGGTTAAAAATTGGGAAAGGTGTACGCCAGGGATGTGTCCTATCTCCATACCTTTTCAACCTGTATGCAGAACAGATTATCCCAGAGGCTGGGCTGTATGAGGAGAAGTGTGGCGTCAGGATTGGTGGAAGATCTATTAACGATCTGTGTTACGCAGATGACACACCCTGCTTGCTAAAACTGAGGAGGACCTGAAATGCTTGCTGCAGAGGGTTAAGGACTGCAGCCTTCAATATGGATTGAGGCTCAATGTCAAGAAGACAAAGATTCTCACCACTGGACCAATTGGCAGCATCAAGATGAATAGTGAAGAGATTGAGATTGCTCACAGCTTTAGTCTGCTTGGCTCCACGGTCAACACTTTTGGCACGAGCAGCCAGGAAATAAAAAAAAACATATTGCCATGGGAAAGTCTGCTGTTAGGGACCTTTTCAGGGTACTGAAGAGCAATAGTATCAGTTTGGAGACTAAGGTGCATCTGATACAGGCCATGGTCTTTGCTATCACATGTTATGCATCAAAGAGTTGGACAATGACTAGGGAGGAGAGAAGGGGAATTGACGCCTTTGAGCTGTGGTGCTGGAGAAGAGTATTGAGGGTACCATGGATTTCCAAGAAAACAAACAGATTCATCCTGGAGAGGATTAAACCAAGCAACTCCTTGGAGGCAAGGATTCTGGGGCTTCCTCTGACATACTTTGGACATGTTGTAAGGAGGGAAAGGTCCTTGGACAGGGATATCATGCTTGGGAGGCTGGAGGGACGACTTAAGAGGGGAAGACCCTTGATGAGGTGGATTGATTCAGTGATTTGGGATGGGTGTGTCAGAGGCAGTGTGATTGGCACAGGATAGAGCAGGGTTTAGGGCTGTTGTACATAGGGTCACTGTGAGTCGCAAGCGAGTTGACGGCACATAACAACAACAACAACAACAGTGGTAAATATTGCTAAACATCTTTTCATATACTGCTTGCCTTCTGTATCCTCTTCAGTGAAATGTGTGTTATATTTGTTAATGTCTTGCCTGCCATCTAATTTGACTCTTTTTTTTTTTTTTTACTTGTTGAGTTTTGAATTTCCTTCAAAATATCCTTGTTATGCATGCTAGTGAATTCCACTGACATCAAATTATGTGGGAATGGTAGAATCCTGTATTCTGTCCTTAACTATGAAGATATAACAGGTCTTCATGTTTTCATTTCTTTGGAATCAGCTGCCCATGCAGCTCTGTTCCTTTGACACTATCTGGAGGTAGGTGAGATCACACAAGTTTCAGTGCTCTGACAGGGCATTAGCTGTTAGCTCAAGAATTCAGATACCACCACCAGTATTTGTAGCACTTCTTTCTCTGTCCTTCATCACTTGGACCTGCAAGTTAAATGGAACCATTTACCAAAAAATCAAACACTAGCCACAGCTTTGGAAGTCCACATGACATTAACATTTTGTCTGCTGGTCACAGATTTGGATGTTCCCTCTACCCAGTTACTTAAGAGAATTCTGTCTCACTAAGCTGCCCCTGTTTCTTTAGTTAGGGAGAATAGGCTTTTGTGGGGCTGGATTTTTTTGTTTGTTTCTTAATTTTGCCTTTGGGCATTTAGGGTTGTGGACTTCTCTAGCTTCAAGTCAGGAATATATTAGATAAAATGAAAATCTGAGGAACTCACTTCTTTCTTTATCATTCTTGGGTCCTGAGTTATCTAACTTGTGTCCCTTTTTCAAACCTACATCTTTCAGATTTCAGAGTCTTCCTCTGTTTGTTACAATGTTTAGGGTCTTTTGTTGTGCTTAGTTTGGTGCAGTGATTGTTCTTTTGGTTCTTTCTCTACCCTTCAATATTTTACCCATGGAATTTTTCACTACTGCAGCTCGAGGCTTGACATTTTTCTTCACTTATTTCTTCTTGAACAATGCCAAACTGTCCTTTCTTTTTGATTTTTCACCCCAAGGCTTTGCATATTTCATTATAATAGTTTACTTTGTCTTGAGCTGTCTTTAAAGTCTGTCCAATTCTCTTTTTTCATTATTTCCTCCATTTACTTTAGCTTCTCTGAATTCTAGAGGATGTTTTCCAGTCTGTTCTGACATACATTTTGGTAATTTCTTTAATATATTTTTAATAATTTTTGGTTTCTTTTTAAAAAATAAAATGTCATTTTAATTGTGATATTTTGTTTTCTTTATGTAACATGGCCTTACATCATCACAAAACCTCATCTAGTGTATAGTAACTGGGTTTTAGTGCATCAAATCTGTAGAGGGTTTCAGAATTCAAATGTGATATAGTTAATTTCTGTTTTACTCAGGTCAGCTAGTTTTAGGATTAGTTTTGGGTTTTTTTTTTTTAGCTTCAACAATGGTGTCAATAATAGGATCATGTCCATAAAAGGAAGCTCTGTTAGTATGACTGTCATTCAGATTTATATCCAAACTGGTAAAGCCAAAGATGAATAAATTAGGAATTTCTACTGACTTCTATAGTTTGATATTAATCAAACTTGCAGAGTTCATTAATAAGAAGGAATGAAAAAAAAAAGGAATGATTGGAATGCAGAATTTGGAAACAAAGAAGATAGATTGGTGGTTGGTAAAACAAGGCTAGGGATAGGATGATAGAATTTTTTTATGACCAGTGACTGATTCATGGCAAATACCTTTGTAAAAACTATTGTTAAAAAATTATCTTTAGGAATCCATTATTTTATTGAATATGTTGGAAATGTTGTTCTCTGACCATTTATTAGTCTTTCACTCTAAATGTGCATGTATCAAGGCCCCTTTTCTATACAAAAGCAGGCTTCTCTCCAAAATATTGGCAGTGGTGTGTCAGTCTGAAGACCGATGTGTCCCTGATTTAGGCCATGGTCATTTTAATTACTTGCTTTGCATCTGAGAGTAGGACAGTGAATAAGGATGATAGAAGGATTTATGCCTTTTAATTGTGGTGTTTCAGAAGAGTCTGTGAATATCTCATGAACTACAAAAAAACCCAGATTTGTCTTGCAAAAAGTGCAACCAGAATGCTCTTTGGAGGCAAAGGTGGCAAAGATTTGTGTTTTTTGGAGAGGCGATTCCTTGCAAGGGGACATCATGCTTAAAAAGGCGGAGGGTCTGTGAAGGAGAGGATGACCTCTAATGAGGTGGATTGGTGCAATGACTATAGTAATGAGCTTAAGTTTGTCAGAGACGATAAAGATGGCACAGGATAGATAGGACAGGGTGCTAGTGTGTTGTTCATGGGGTTGCTATGAGTCATGCTTTACTGGATGGCACCTAAAAATAACAACAGCATACAAAGGTAGAGCTTAATGTATTTAAACCTATTTGCAGATCTTGATGAATAAGTTCTTATTTCATTGATGTATGACCATACATTTGTTATAGTTCCTCCGTCTTTTCCCCAACTATTTGTTCTTTCTTGAATTAGACAAGAAATACTGGATCTTATTAAATAGATTGACTGAGATTGTGATGAATATTCTATCATTACAGATACCTTCAATGGAGTCTTGTTAAAAGGGCAAGGGCCACCAGTTTCACAAAGGAACTGTCCCAGTCAACAGCATCATCAACACAAAACCGAGTCCCAGGAATTCGGTCATGTTTCCCATGATCCACACCTCTTTCTACTCATTCCAGCACCAGTTTGACTGCTTTCCTGGGTCTGGAATCCAATGCAGTAACTCAAAGACCACATAGAATCACACTCGAGAAGCCAAAAGGGTATAGTTCATGTTAGTAGCAGAATACAGCTTCCAAAATGTGCTCACAGATGCCTCAGCCTTGAGTCTTGCAGCTTTATGCCAATGTTTTCAAAGTTCTCAGTCCTGCAAATTGTGGTCCGCCTCTCCCAATTATTCAAGAAACTTGGGCAAAGGCTGTTACTTCCAGTTCCAATGATGCAGCTAGTTGCTAAGTCCCATCTCATGTCAGGTCTCTGACTCTCTGTCCCATGTAAGATCACTTGTTCTCTGCTGTGGCTGTTAAAGCTGCTGCTTCCGCAGGTCCTCCTAGTCTGTCTGGTGCAGATATCTCTGGCTATGAAGAGCATACTATTTGCTCTTGCTTGCTCTTTTCCTAATAGGGAAAATCATCCTTCTGTTACTGGATCCACTCAGTTTAATGGCAGGCCATCTTGTGGATTGGTCAGACTAGCCAGTCCCCTTGTGGATTGGCTGTTGTTGTTAATGTGCTATCAAGTCACCTGTGACTCATAGCTAGCTATCCTCTGTACAGCAGCTCTGAAACCTGCCCTGTCCTGAGTCAGTCTCACTGAGTCCAGCACAGCAACCACCATTGCCCTAGTTACAATATCAGTACATCTCATCCAGATTCGTCCTCATGTGTACTGTCCCTCCAGTCTTCCAAGTATGATGTCCTTCTCAAGGACTGGTGCATCTAGGCTATGTGCCCAAAGTGTGTGAGATGAAGCTTCAAAATTCTAGATTCCAAGGAGAAGCTTGCTTACGCTCCCTTCAAGACAGACCTATTTGTTTTGTTGGTGGCCCATGGTATTTTTCAAGACTTCTCTAGCACCATAACTCAAAGGCATAGATCTTCTTTTGTCATCCCCAGTTGTCCAGCTCTCTGATTCTTTGAAAGTAATTGCAAAAACCATGGTCTGGATCAGGTGTACCTTAATCTCTAGATTGACGTTGTTGCTTTCCAGTACTCTGCAGAGATCCCAGACAGCATATTTCCCCAGTGCCATTTGTCTTTTGATTTCCTGACTGCTGGTGTCAAAGAGTGTTGTTTGTGGAGATGAGCGAGCTAAATTAACAACCTTAATCTCTTCTCCATCTAACATGATGCTGCTAGTTGGCCCATTGGTGAGAATCTTTGTCTTCCTGGTGTTGAGCTTCAATCCATATTGAAGTCTACGGTCCTTGACCTTCTGCAGCAAGCACTTCAGATCTTTTTCAGTTTCAGCAAGCAAGGGTGTGTCATCTGCCTAATGCAGGTTGATGACCTTCCTCCAATCCTGATGCCACATTCTTCTTCAGAAACCCCAGCCTCCTGAATGATCTGTTCTACGTATAGATTGAAAAGTTGTGGAGACAGGATGCATCCCTGACACACTCCTTGCCTGATTTTGAATCATAGTGTTTTCTTGCTTTGTTCTGAGGACTGCTTCCTGGTCCATGTATAGGTTTCATATGAGAACAGTCTAGTGTTATGGGATTCCCATTCTCCACAAGGTTATTCACAATTGGTTTTGATCCACACAGTTAAAAGCCTTTGTATAGTCAGTGAAACACAGATAGATATTCTTCTGATATTCTTTGCTTTGTGCCAAGATCCATCTGATGTTGGCAATAATGTCTACTGCCATGACCTCTTCTAAACCCAGTTTGTATTTCTGGTAGTTCTCTGTCAATTTATTATTCCTGCTTTTTATAATCTTCAGCAGAATTTTGTTTGCATGTGATATTAGTGATATTGTATGATAATTTCCACACTCTGTTGGGCCACCTTTTTTTGGAATGGGAATAAATATGGATCTCTTCCAGTCAGTTGGCCAGGCAGTTGTTCTCCAGATTTCTTGGTACAAGCTGGTGAGCATGTCCAGGGAAGCGTCTGTTGAAATATGTCAGTTGGTATTCCATCAATTCTTGGGGCTTCCCCCACCTCTAAGTCCTTCAAGAGCAGCCTGCACTTCCTCCTTCATCACCATTGACTTTTAATCATGAAAATTTCTTGAAATTCTGCTGTGTCAGCCAATTCCTTTAGGTACAGTGACTCTGTATACTCGTTTTATCTTCTTACAATCATTCAATATTCTTCCCATGGCATCCTCAAGTATTGCAACTCATGGGATCAATTTATTCTTTAGTTTCTTCAGCTTAAGTAATGCCAAGCGAGTTTGGCCCTTTAAATTTTCTGATTCCAGCTCCTTGCACATTTCATTATAATACTTTGCTTTGTCTTCCTGAGCTTCCTTTTGAAATCTTCTATTCAGCTCCTTTATTTTTTTTAAACTTTGGCTTCTGGTGCTCTACAGCAATATTCAGTCTCTTCTGACATCTATTTTGGTTTCTTTTTCTTCCTTCGTATTTGTAATGACTTTTTGCATTCTTTGTGGATGGTATTCTTGATATCTTCCTATTGCTCATCTGGTCTTCATTCATTGGTGTTCAATGCCTCAAACCTGTTTGTGATTTGCTTTTTAAATTCAGGGGGAATAGACTTAAGATGAAATTTTTATTCCTGTGGATATGACTTCACCTTTTTTAGCTTTAATTTGAACTTAATGAGCAGTTGATGGTCTGTTTGTTCCACAATCAGCACCTGGCCTTGTTTTTACTGCTGATGATGAACTCCAGCCATTCCTTACACACATGTGCATACCATCAGGTGAAATTCATAAAAGGTATTTGCAATGAATAAATAATTGATTGTACATAATTCTATCCCCAGCCTTATTTCTGTCACCAAGTTCATGTTTTCCAATTACTGATTCTTCTTCCTGGTTCCCAACTTTTGCATTCCAGTCACCCATTATTATTGCATCTTGGTTGCATGCTTGATCAACTTCTGACTGCAAAAGTTGGTGGGTGGGGACAGATGGGCGGGGAGAGAAGTGCAGCAATGAATGAATGGAAATCCAAAATCTCTGTAAATGCTCATTAAAATTATTTAAAAAAAGTTGGTTGAAATCTTCTATTTCCTCCTCTTTGGCTCTGGTTTTTGGTGCATAAATTTGAATGATAGTGGTGGTAATAGATCTTCCTTGTATGCATATGGATATTATCCTGTCTCTTACAATACTGTATTTCAAGATGGGTCTAGAAATGACTTTTAAACTATGAAAGTGATCCTGTTTTTTCTCACCTTTTCATCCCTGGCATAGTGGATCATATGATCCTCTGATTCAAAATGTCCCATGCCAACTCATCAGTACCGAATATGTTTCAGTATTTAGATGTTTCATTTATTTCTTAATGATATCCAGTTTTTCTACATTCATGCTTCCTTCTTACGTTCCATGCTCCAGTCATTAGTTTCTGCTTACAACTGTTCCTCCTCCTTTGTGTTTCCAAATTTGAGGGCTCAGCCTCAGTTGCCATATCTTTTAGCCTATTCTGAGAGTGTTCTATGGAACAGAGGGTTTTCTAATGCCTGTAATATTTTTGAAGTGGATGGCTAATCCTTCCTAGTCTATCTTAATTTTTATGCTTAATTTTAGAACAATACCAGTTAGACAAGCATTTTACTGAAAAGAGTTGATGAAAGAAGACTTTTCCCCTTACAGAAATAACCATTATATTCGGTGTCCCCTCACCCTGACGTGTGTGTCTTGTCCCTTTCCTTTCCCTGATATATCAGCATCTTTTGCACTCCTGCCTACCCCATCCAGCACCTCCTTCCCCCCAGCCACTCCTTGATATGATGGCTTAGGTCACAAGTCACTTCTGCGATGTCTTGTGCCTGACAATGCTGCTGGTCTCATTCTGATGCCTGTCTCATGTTTAGGAGGAACTAAGTCCAAATCCCATGTACCAGGTTCAGGGCAAGATTTTTGTCTGAGGCAATATTGGAGAAACGTTCGTGCTCCTGAGCTTCTGCTCCATAAATTTCGTTTTGTGACTTAGTGTCTCTGCTCTTCCTTTTGCACCACACTACTGTCACAATACAATAATGCCCATGGTGAGGGTTATGTCTCTTTTAAAACTGGTATGCAGGCCTTGGACTGAATGTCTTGCTTTGGATGCCTGATTATTAATGATGCCGGTGGAATTAGGGGAGAATGGGCGTTACCTGATTAGGAAGATTAGAAGGCAGTCTTAGATCCTGCCATGTGCAAAGCTGACCCTGAATTTTGGGGGCAGAAGGTGAAACCCAGACGTGCCCTATTCACATATTCTTGTCTGTCCACATGTCAAAGTCTGGCAATGGCTAGGGAAGCCATTTTGAATAAACTCTTAATTCCACAATTCTGTAATAGTAACTTGTGGCTACCATTGCATGTTATCACCAACTAAGAGTGACTTAAAGCAAGAGAGATTTATTCTTTCACAGCTCTGGAGGTCAGAATTTTTTACTTTATTTGCAGTGCTCGAAATCAAGGTGTAGTGGGATTGATTATACTCTTTTTGGAGTTTTTAAAGGGGAGTTTATATCTTGCTGCTGTCTGCCAGCCTTGGCTACATTACTCCTATTTCATAAGCCAGTGTTTTAAGTCTATTTTCAATGGCCTTTTCCTTTTAGGCATAGTACAAATCTCCTTCTGCCTTTTTTAAAAGATGCATATGATTTTATTTCAGGCATAACAAAATAATTCATTTTGGGGATCTTTAGTGATATATGTAAGAATCTCCCCTTTTCAACCATGATATATAGTATAGCTTTCACAGGACCCATTAATTAGGATGTGGTTATCTTTTGGAGAGAGTTTTTCAGCCTATTCTTGTGTTTCACAGAATAATCAAAATAACTGTAAATAAAATAACAACGTGGTTTAGAAATTTAGCAGGGAACATACCAAAAACACTTAAAAAGGAAAATCTTCCAGTAAGACTTTTTTCAAACTTTAATGTATTATAAAAACTGGTAAATGATTATTTTTATTTTAGAAGCATGAACAAGGTCTAAATGTTAAAGATAATAGAACCAAAAACATAAGTGATGAGAAGACTAATGCCTTAAAGTTTCTTTATTGCATGTGATTGGCAATCTGTTGAAATTTTAAAGATAAAATTTAGGTTAAAGAAAACATACAGTCTTTTGAAAAATGGTACCTTTTCACTGCTCAAAGTTTAGATATTCTTATATCCCTTTCTTTCTTTCTGTCCATCTCTCATTCCCCTTTTTCATCTCCTGTTTGAAGGTGCCCCTTACAGAAGCAGTAGAGCCAGTGGACTTGGAAGATTACCTCATTACTCATCCTTTAGCTGTGGATTCTGGGCCTTTAAGAGATTTGGTTGAATTTCCTCCAGATGATGTTGAGGTTGTTTATAGTCCAAGGGATTGCAGAACCCTTGTTTCAGCTGTACCAGAAGAAAGGTAAAGGGAAATTATTTATGTATTTTTATTTTAGTATAAAAAGGATACTTTCTGTTATTTTGTTGAATTTCTGTTTTTTGTGGTGGTGGTGTTTCCTACTATAATAAGAACTTCAACAATCAAAACTACGCCAGTGCTGTTCTTTGTAAATGACAAGTGTATTACTCTCTTTTTTAAAATAGTGAAATGGATCCACATGTTAGAGATTGCATAAGAAGTTACACTGAAGACTGGGCAATAGTGATCAGAAAGTAAGTTATTTTTTATTGTAATATTTAAAAATAGTGATTAACACTAGGGTAACTTTCCTGCAGTGTGGAGGTGTGTGAAGGAATTGTTGTTGTTAACTGCTGTCAAGTCATAGGCGACTCATAGGAACCCTACTTTCATCCTTTCTCCAGGTTCATAGGGTTTCTGGAGTCAAGCTGTTTACGGATGTGGATGCTACTCCTGCTTCCAAGCTTATGTTTTTATTATAATATTTAAAAATACCGATTAGCACTAGGATAACTTTCTTGCAGCGTGGAGGTTGTGTGAAGGAATTAGAGAAGGTTAATGAAGATCTGAAAAGATAGTATAATGGTAGGCGTAGACAGTACAGTATGTATGAATGCTCTATAAAACACAGTGTGAATGAAGGAATGAAACAAAGTGTACATGAATGAAGCACAATGTATACAAATTTTATATCCAAAACAATATAAAAAAAATGACTAGGATTTAGAATTGAATTAAAATACATTAAAAGTGATGACCTGAAAATTAATTTTAAAAAATAGAAACAAAAACCTCCCTTTTTTTATATAGACTTTTTTGGTGGAATTCTTTACTTTTCCTCAGTACTAGGATTACAGGAATAGGGTTTTTTAAATTTTATCATACTTCACAAATAATAAATGATATTTGATGACAAGAGTTCTGTAGTCAAAATTAGTTTTGGAAATTAGGGCTGGGTATTGATAAATAAGAAACCTTTGGTGGCCTAGTGGCAAGAAGCTGTGCTGCAATCCAGAAGGAACACGACTCAAGGCCACCAGGTACTGCAGTCTCCTCCCAAGTGATTAACTTCCTCTGGAAATCCTCTAGTGGGTCAGCTCTGGGTTAGTTTCAACTCATTGGCAGGCAACAATATCAGTAAATTTTGTGCCACTATCTTTCTGATGAAAATCAATAGGCAATGTCCTTTTTTTTTTTTTTTTACAGAGGTTTTGGATTTCCATTCATTCATTGCTGCAATTTTCTCCCTTCCCACCCCTCCCCACCAGCTCACTTCCCCCTCTGAAGAGAGAAAAAAGAAAAAAAATTCCTTCATCAGTACACAATTCCCACGTCCCTTCCCCCCACCCCCAACCCCAAGTACACTTCTCTATGCAACCTTAATTCTGGATTCCTGTGCTAACCATAATACTCAGTCATATATCACTTCTAATCTGTTCTTTTGACACTGTCTAGTGGCGACTCTCTGGTGGTTTGAATCCACTAGCTTCTCTGAGGAAGAAGGATGAACGTTGTTCTTCTGTGCAATATACAGGCCTCTGAAAAGCCACTGAAGGGTCAGGCATGAATTGGTATTAACTCGAAGGCAATTAAATGTTTTTATTGGTTGAGAAATAATTTATATTTTTCAAAGGAAAACAATATAGTGAAACCTGAATAGTTAAGTTAAAGTTCTTAGCAAATTTTCCAAATCTAGCTGTTTGCCTGTTATTAACTATCTAAATACTTACAGGACCTGTATATCGTATCAGCTTAATATTGATAAAAATGGTATTTTTTCCATTATCAAATTAAAATATGAAAAAAATTTAAATATGAGGTCAGATTAGGAAATAAATAGAACTCATTTTTCTTTACTAATTTTAATAATGGTCTTCATATTGTTATTTCTCTATCTTTGATTTTTTAAATAAAAGACTGATGTAGTGAAGAATACTGTTACAACATTATAGGTTCTACAAAGGAAAAAATCTGCTAAACAGCAGGAACAACAATATGTCCATAATGTCTTGTTTCCTCCTGTAACATCTGTCTTATTTCATTGGGCTTCATATTGTGATAAGCATCACTCAAGGGGATACTGCTGGTATGGTTTTTAGGTTTAATGTTACCTAATAAAAGCACTTACCTAAAAGTGTTACTTAAATAAAATAGCTCTTTATAACAAGCAATTGTTTTATGAACTCAGAATTTTTATAAGTATATTGGAGGTCATTACTAAAGAAGAGTATATTCTTGTCATGTAATTCAAGACATCTATGCACACATGTTGAATGTCAGTGTTGAGAATTTTTAATAGAAAGGGATTAGTTGAAAAATTAAATATTGACTTAGAATCATAGAACCTGATATTTAGTTTTAGTGTGAGGTTACTGACTTTATTTAGGTAAGAGGGAAGGAAATTAGCTTTCATTGAGTACTTACTATGTCCGGAGCAATTTACTAGTAATTTTGAACTTAAGATTTAGATAGATATGATAGATCAATTTCAAGGATTACTAAGTAACTTCATTGAGAACCCTCAAATCTAAAAAGTGAAGTAGCCAGGATTAGAACCCAGTGGTGGTAAATTCTAAGGCTCATATTTGCATTTTGGTACACTAGTCCTTATTCATCATTAGTCATGATAAATGAAAGACAAAAGGACTATGTTAATGAACCTACAGTTATGAAGTGTACATGAAAGATAGATGATAGGTGTGATTAGAAAAGAAGAGAAAAGCATCAGTTACAGATATTCTGATGACAAGATTGGTACAGAAGTTTCACTGTTGCTTTAAGTTCAGAAGCAGTGAATACAGGCAGTGGAGAGATGACTTGGGGCAGCTGTTGACAGAATTTTTTTTTCCTTTCCAACATCTGTACTACTTATGCACAGTAGTGGCAATAGGGGTGTCTGCCTCCATTAGTAACAGTATTTATGAGTGTTGTCCAAAGTGACTTGTAAGCCAAAAGTGGCACCTCTTTAGAGGTTCAGTTCTACCAGTGGCTCTTTAGGAGAAAGATGGACTGTCTTCTCCCATAAAATTCACAGCCTCTTAAAAATGCATTAGAGGATCAGCTGTGAATTGGTTCTGACTCAACAGCAACGCGTTTGGGGGTTTTATTGACTGTCAACAGAAGAGTGCCTGACATTGTTGGCAGTACTATGGAGGAAGAAGAAACTTTCTTACCTAGAAGACTTATCTACTGATTGACTTCCTGGCAGCATGAGTTTCCTCTTGACTATAATCACTGGATATACACTGGGATAAACAGATGCTGAGTTCTGGCCTAGGCTAAGGAGCAGTGCTCCTCACTCAGAGACATGTGGTTCAAATCCACCAGCTACTTACTCTGCAGGAGAAAAGGTGGGCAGTCTCCTCCCGTGCAGTTTACAGCCTCTGAAATCCTGCTGGAACGTCAGCTATGAGTCAATCCTGACTTGTTTGCACATAACAACAATAAACAGATAGTATTTCCAGATGATATGTGGAGTATACATAGTTAAACATAGAATCCAATTTCTTCAAGTATTTGATGAAAACTAGTACTCTGGTGGCTTATTGGTAGGGAATTGTGCTGCTAACCCAAAGGCACATAGTTGTAATCCCACCAGCTGTCTCTGCAGGAGAAAGAGGAACCATCTCTTTAAGCACAATATACAGCCTTTGAAAACCCACTGGAGAGTCAGCTATGAGTCAATTCTTTCTGACTTGATAGTACATAAAAGCAACAACAATAGCAACAGCAAGTACATAAAAATTATTAAACTACAAATAAAAGAATTAATAGTTTAACAATTAAGCAGTAGATAAAGATATATAAGAGTTATTAATATTCTCAAAGAGATGTCAAAGAACACTGTGACTATAGAAAAATCAACTAGTTATTTTTGGAAATGACTTCATGGATTTATTCAACACATTGAGAGTCTAGCATGTGTCAGGTACTAAGCAGGAACGAGACAGCAGTCCACACAGCAATTCCTACCCTCATGGAGCTTACATTCTAATGGGAGATGAGGGCAACCAACAACAAGCACTTGTAAACTTAAAATAGATATGATTTCAGTTAGTCTTATGGAGAAGATGAATTAGGATTTATTTCAGTACAAAAAGAAAGGAGTTGGGGAAGAAGAAAAATAAAATGAGATGAGAGAGGGATGAACAAGAAGAAAGTCTGAACTTTCTATTTTATTTAAACGTCAGAGAAGTCTTACTGATTAGATTAATTTGAGCAGAGACCTAAAGGAGGTATAAGAGTAGCTTTGTAGATCCTGGCGGAAAGAGTATTAGGTGGAGAGAAGAATAATAGATACAAAACCTCTACAGTGCAACTTCATTTGGAGTATTCAAGGAATAACTAGGTCACTGTGGGTGAAGTAAAGTAAGTAAAGGTGAGAAGGCCAATAGATGAAGTCAGAGAAATGGTAGTCTAGGATTGGATGAAGAATCTTGTA
Source organism: Elephantulus edwardii (assembly GCF_000299155.1). Lineage (NCBI taxonomy): Eukaryota > Metazoa > Chordata > Mammalia > Macroscelidea > Macroscelididae > Elephantulus > Elephantulus edwardii. The sequence goes on from NW_006399755.1 coordinate 29,532,003, forward strand.
GGACCTTATAGAGACTGGTGATAACATGAAAAAGGAGTATGATCATGAATTATTTTTCACAGCTGACCTTAATTCCATGTGTTAGTTTTTCAGGATATAAAGGAGGCCATATGCAGCATTCTGATTCATTACAGCAACTTAGATAATTACCATAAAAAAATTAAGTTACTTTTTGCCCCCTGAAGTCTTTTTTTTTATTTACTTTTTTAAAATTAATTTTAATGAAAGTTTACAGAGACTTTGGATTTCCATTCATTCATTGTTGCACTTTTCTCCCTGCCCAACCTACCCCCCAATTCACTCTTGAAAAGTAAAAGAAAAATTCTTTCATTGTTATACAATCCCTCCCCCCAAGTCCACTCCACTATGCAGCCTTCGTTTTGAAAAGTAACATTCTTTTATTGTCATACAATTCTTCCCCGCAAGTCCACTCCACTATATAGCCTTTATTCTGCACTCCTGTCATGATAATAATACCTAATCATATATCCCTTTTAAACAGTTTGCTCCCTCATCTGTTTCAATACAGTAAACATAACTTATCCCATCTTTCTCAGTCTTCCCCCAAACCTGATGTCAGCCCCGTTTTACAACAGTGGCCCTGTGCAATATTTGTCCTTTTGTGACTGAGACATTTCACTCAGCATAATGTTCTCCAGGATCACCCATTTTGTATATTATTTCATGAGTTTTTTGTTTTTCAATGCAGCATAGTATTCCATTGTGTGAATATACTAGTGCTTCCCTATCCATTCGTTTGTTAATGGGCACTTAGATTGTTTCCAACTCTTTGCTATTGTGAATAAAGCCGTGATAAAGATGGGTGTGCATATGTCTGCTTGGATAGTGGTTATGATTTCTTTAGGGTATATTCCCAGTAGTGGAATTGCTGGGTCAAATGGTATTTCTATTTGCAACTTTTTGAGAAAGCGAAATTAAGGTACTTTTAATACCTTTTTCTGATAAAAACACTCACCAATATAGGAATGGGGGGGGCAGCGAATTTTCTTAACATATTTAACAGCCTGTACGCTAAACCAGTAGTCAGCATTATTTTCAATGGAGAGGGATTAAAGGCATTTCTCCTGAAAACAGAGACTACATAAGGATACTCACTGTCACCACTCAGTCTATTAATATTGTATTGGAAAGCCTACCAAGAGTAATAAGACAAGAGAAGGAATTAAGAGGCATCCAGATTGGCAAAGAGGAGGTAAAACTATTCCTGTATATAGATGATACGATAATATACATAGAAAACCCCAAAGATTAAACAAGAAAACAGTTGGGCATAGTTGACCAATTCTGTAAAGTAGCACTATCCACGATAAACATACAAAAATCAGATTTCTCTACAGTAGCAAAGAGAACATAGAAAATAATAAAAACAAAACCAATTATATAATAGTGAACCACAAGATGAAATACTTAGAAACAAATTTAGCTAGAAACACAAAAGACCTCCTGTATAAAGAGAATTATAAGAAGCTCCTACAAGAAACAAAAATAGATCTAGATAAATGGATGAATTCCATACTTACGGCTAGGAAGACTCAGTCTTATGAACCTGACAATTATGCCCAAAGCAGTCTACAGATTTTAAGCAAGCCCAGTATGAATACCTACAGCATCTCCTGAAGACAAAAGATATCTTTATATTAGATTGAGAAGAAGGGCATTTGCTCTGAATTTATAAGCAAACCTTCCCTGTTCCCATCCCTCAGTCTCCTCTTCAGTTGCTTCCTGTCACCAGCATCCTTGGCTCATTTGACACATTTTTAAACATCTAGGATAAGTCAGAAACAAACTAGTAAAATGTATGTAACTCTTAAAAAAACCCAAAAAACAACAAACCAAACCCACCAAAAAACCAAATAGAGACAACAATTTCCAATTGTATCTAGAAAGGAAAGAGACTCTTACAATAAGCAAAGCACTACTGAAAACGAAAAACGAAGAAGGAGGTATTGTCCTCCCTGACCTCAAAACTAACCACAAAGCCATAGTAGTCAAGACAGTATGGTACTCGTACAATGACAAACACATAGGACAATGGAATAGAATCCTGAATGCAGAAATCGACTCATTTTCCTATGGCTGACTGATCTTTGACGAGGAGATGAAAGCAGTTAGTGGGATGATGCTAGCCTCTTTAACAAATGGTGCTGTCAAAGTTGGACAACTATCTGCAGAAAGCTGAAACAAGATCCTCACCTCACACCATATACAAAAACCAATTTCAGATGTTTCAGGGACCTTTGAGTTAAACGAACAAACAAAAAAACCCCTGTAAAGTTCATCAGAGAAAAAAATAGGAATAAAATTATAAGCACTGGTATGTAGCATTAATAGACTTTCAAGTGTAACTAATATCCTACAACAAGGAAAATATGAATGAGATCAATAGGACTTTCTGAAAATCAAATCCTTGTGTACATCAAAAAACTTACGCAGTAGAGGAAAAAGTAAGACCACAGACTGGGAAAAAATATTTGCCAATGCCATAAGTGATAAGAGACTCATAACTTAAATTTATAGTCTACTCAGGCACGTCAACAAGAAAAAGACAACCCAATCTCACAATGGGCAGAAAAAGTTAATAGAAGCTTCACTAAAGAAGAATGTAACATGGCCAGCAAACACACAGAAAAATGCTCAAAATTGCTAGGAAGTAGAGAGATGCAAACAAAAACAACATTGAGATATCATTTCGCCCCAGTAACAATAGCAAAGTTTCAACAGGGCAGCAGACAACATATACTGGTGAGGAGGGGAAGAGATCTGAACTCTCATACATTGCTGGTGGGAATGTAAAAAGGTACAACCACTATGGAGGGCAGTCTGGTACATCTTCAGAAGGGTGGAAATAGAAATACCATTTAACCTACCTCTCCTACTGATAATATACTCCAGAGAAATCAGAACTACAACACAAAAAAGATATATGCACACTCATGTTTATAGAAGCATTATTCACAATAGCAAAGAGATGGAAACAGCCCAGATGCCATCAACAGCTGAGTAGATTGAGAGACTATGGTACATCCACGCAGTAGAATACTAGACAACATTGAAAAAAAATGAACTCCTAAAACGTCAGTGTGGATGAATCTGTAAGATATTATACTGAATGAAATATCTCAGTCATAAAAGGACAAATACTGCATTAGTCTGTTATTGTAATGATAGAGTTGAGATGAGTCCGTGGGGGAAGAGCAGGAAAAGAATGGATAGATAATGAATATGGCACTGGAATGAGTGAAATGAAGGGCATTCAGAAAAGACTGGATGATTAGAAACTATGGTATAATAATTAGTAGTCTTATAAGGGGTATTGGAGGGGAAAAGGGAAGTAGAAAATTGTGCCCCAATGAACAAATTTTAAAAAATGTTTAAAAAATTTAAGGCATTTAAAATATTTCAGGAAAGATTAAAACATCTTCTGAATAATACCTTTCATGTTTTAGGCTGTCTGCAGGTTACAAATGTCTGACTTATGGACAACTTATATGTACCCTTTGTTGTTGTCATGTACTGTCACATTGGATTCATAGCTGACTCTCCAGTGATTTTTAGGAACAGTCACATGGGAGGTGATTGTCCATATTTTCTCCTTTAGATCAGCATGTGGATTCAAAGCATGCACCTTTGAATTGGAAATCAGTTTCTAACCACTAGGCCACCGGAGTTCCCTTTTTGCCCTTTGTTGTTATGTGCACTTGAGTCACCTGTGACTCATAGTGACCCAATGTACAACAGCTGTGAACCCTGTTCACTCTTGAGCCAATTTTATAGTCTCTCTACTCTCATTACACTGAGTCAATCCAGCTCATCAAGGGTTTTCCTCTCTTGTGCTGTCCCTCTACCCTTTCAAGTATGATTTCTCTCTCCATGGTCTGGTCCCTTCTGGTAACATGCTTAGAGTATGTCAGACAGAGCTTCAACCTCCTGCAGCCTGATTTTTCCCTCTCCAGGATGAACCTGTTTGTTTTCTTTGCAGTCCATGGTATAGTTAATAAACTTCTTCAGCACAACCCAAAGAAATGAGTTCTATCCTTCTTGGTTATTATCCAGCTCTCTGATGCATAGCAAGTAATTGTGAAGACTGTGGCCTGGACCTTAATTTCTAGACTTACATCCTTACTCTTTGGTACCCTGGAGAGGTCCCTGACAGCAGATTTTCCCCAATATAATTCATCTTTTGATTTCCTGGCTGCGGGTACCAAGGATGTTGATGTAAATTTGCCCTCATTTTGAAGCATTTGAACATCCCCTACTCTAAACTGTGTTTTTCAACATAATTGGTTTCTCACATTACATATAAAAAAGCCTTTAATTTAGGAAGTAGATAGCCCATCCTGCTTCCTAGTGTGTCTTAATCAGGAAGCTCCACTAAAAACCATCCCTATCCAGATGGGGAACAGTGGCAAAGATTCCAGTATCACAGCAACCTCAGGTTGTCTCAGTAAAGAAAACTGTCAAACAAGTGCTTCACCACTTAGAACAACATTCCCTCCAAACACAATGAATAGCAGGCCCTAGGGCTCGCCCTTAGGCACAACTAACTTAAATACAAAGGCCTGCCCACCAGATCCTATTTGCCCACACAGAGGCTTCCCACCCAAGCTGAAAGTGAGGAGGACTTGAAGCATTTGTTGCAGAAGATCAAGGAATGCAGTTTTCCGTATGGATTGCATCTCAATATCAAGAAAACAAAGATTCTTACCACTGGACCAAAAGGCATAATCATGATGGATGGAGAAGAGATTGAAACTGTCAACAGCTTCATTTTGGTTGGATTCACAATTAACCACCTTTAAACTAGCAGTTAGGAAATAAGAAGACATATTGCATTGAGAACATCTGCAGTTAGGGATCTTTCAAATCATTGAGGAATAGTGATGTCAGTTTGAGGACTGAGGTGCGTCTGATTCAGGCCATAGTCTTTCTCATTACTAGCTATGCATCTGAGACCTGGATAGTGAATAAGGATGACAGAGAAAGAATTAATGCCTTTGATCTGAGGTGAGCACTGAACATCCGTGGATGGCCAAGACAATGAATAGATATGTCTTGGAGAGGGTGCCACCAGAGTGCTCTTTGGAGGCAAGAATGATGAGGTTTTGCCTCATATACTTTGGGTATATTGGTAGGAGGTGCTATTCCTTGGAGAGGGACATGATGTTGGGAGAGGTTGAGGGTTGGTAAAGGAGAGGAGAACCCTCAACCAGGTGTATAGACATGGTGAATGCTACAGTAGACTCAGGAATTGTGTGTCAGGAAGTGTGAGGATGGCACAGGATAGGACTAGGTTCAGATTTTGTTCATAGAGTTGCTATGAGTCATACTCGACTTGACGGCACCTAACAAGAACAGCATTGCATATACAGTGTTTAAATCATTGCAGAGACTTTGAACCTTTTTTTGCACTCACTTACCTCATCTGCTGCTATTAAGTTGATTCCGTCTCATAGCAACCCACCGTTCTTGACTAGTTGGAGGATTTGAAACCCAAGCCTATCAATCAGTTAACAGTCACGTTCTTTACACTGCCAGGACTCCTTTCTTGTACTAAAATAAGATGAAAGAAAAAATACACTCTTGTCTAAATTTGACTTAAAAGACTCATTTAGAAATGAGTCCCATTCCTAACTTGAAGACTGAATTATTGAGTATATTTATAAATTAATTCTTCCTGAGGGAAGTATTTTTACTTTTGAAAGTATGCTGTGATATTAACGTTGTGTTGCTGTTACTTCATTAGTTTTAGTAACAAGACAGGATATGAATGATTCATATATAATATAATTTTTTAAATTACTTGATTGCTAGAAATAGCAAGAACTAAACTGTGTTCTGAAGTCATAACTAATTTTTTTTTATTGTAAAGTTTTCTTTTTTAAAATGTACAGTTGGTTGAACCTGTTTATGCATCTTCTCCAGCAGCGGGGGGCATCGCTACCTTTGGTGTTTCTGGTGTGAATCACTTGAGCTCTGTTGTTTTGAAACCAGCTTGATAAGCCCTTTACTCAGCAGCTCCTGAAGGGCTGCCCTGGCCTGGGAACCCCGAATCTTCAGTCTCTCAAGGACAACAGCTGGGTTATAAACTTATAGTTGGGAACTTTTTTACAAAGTATATGTGGCTTTGTCAAACAAGACCAGCCTATTGAGCTTGTCCCGAACTTTGCCTTTGGACCACTTCTTCTTGGCCTTACCCGCAGATTTCTTCACTAGGTCTTTGTCCTTCTTGGCCCACTTTCCGGTGTCTGTCGTCTTCTTGTTGTCATTGGTTAGCATCATGAAGCTCAGAGAGAAGCTACCACAAGTGCAGCCTTGTTAAGATGTTGGATAAAAAGCAGTCCTAACTATTTTTGCCTCATTTAAAGTTTTCTCACCTTTTGGCTCTTCAGTGATAAATAGTGAACAGAATTTTTTTTTTTCTGTTCTTGGTGTTTTCATTTAATGTTTTTAAATACTGGGTTATTAGAAAAGGTTACATTCATTTCATAGTTCTTCATTTTATGTATGTAAGTATATGTATACAATGATAAAGAAATTTCTTCCTTTTCGTTATGTAATTTTCAGCTTTAGGCAAAGATCTTTTATACATCCTAAGTTATAGTAAGAAAAACATATCTCTTTGACAGTTTAAAGTTTTAAAATGCAATTTAAAAACTTGTGTTATTAATGATGTGTATATTTTTTTCTCTCATTTTATATTTTAATTGATTCCTCAAATTTTGTTTTTACTAACTTGGTTGCTGAGTAGGAAGTGCAGTTTATACTATATTCACATGATAGACATGAAAAAGAGACTATTATTTTCTTAAGGAAACTGGTGGTCTTGTGTCTAGCTATAGTAAAGGATTTTTGAATGGAAGTTTTCTTAAACCTCTGGTTAAATGTTTAATATACTTGATACTCTGTTGGAATAAATTGTTATGTAAAGGCACAATGGAGAGAAAGATCTGCAAGGTTATAATATGTAAACCATATAGGAAAAGTCAACAGCCAAAAGAGAAATTGAGTGTAAAAAAATTCCAAAAGAACAAAGGACATGAACAGGCAATTTATCGAAAAAAGATACTTGAATAACTAACAAACCTGTAAAGTGAGACTCATAATTGTTATCTATCAGACACCTACAGTGAGTTACAATGATCTCTCATCTCACCTTTGCAAGAATATCACAGGCCTTTGCAAACCCTATGAACAGGAGAGGAATGCAGGTAGTTATAGTAGGGTAGTGGTAGAACCCAGATTGGATATCACTTGAAATGAGGAAGAACAATGAGAAACATTGTTTACTAGTTGGAACATGGAATGTGCATAGCTTAAGTGTTTGAAAACTGGAAATTGTAAAAAAATGAAATGAAACACATGAACATATGAACATTGACATACTAGGCATTAGTATAGTGAGATAAGATGGACTAACTTTGTTTGGCCTCTTTGAATCAGATATATGATATACTATGCTGGGAATGTTGGATTCATATTGAAAAAGTCAAGTTCAAGTTCTATCCTGAAATACACTGTTTTGAATGATAGAATATTATCCATAAGCGTACAAGACAGTTGTTGATTGCCTTTGAGTTGAGCATGACTTATAGCGAACCTTTGAACAAAAGGCCTTAGATCTTTCTATAACTGTCAAACTTTATCGAAGTTCATAGAGTTTCCAGAGACATGTTGTATAGGAAATGGATGCCACTCTTGCTTCCAAGTACAAGACAGTAGTAGGTATATATTAATTCTGAGGATAGGAAATCAATACAGCTCGATAACTGAAGACCCTGAGAGGTATGGGAGAATAAAAGAACTACAGTAAATACACTAACATATACAATTTTACAAAAGCAATAATAAGCAAAAATACGTGAGTGGCTACCTAGGTAGTTGTATATGCTGTGTGCCATGGGAAGGCATATGAGAATATATGTACATATATATCTAGGTGTATTTATGAGCATATGCATATAAATTCATGTATACAATAAAGTGCATGGTTCTATATACTTTGTAGAGAATCATCACCTTGTGTGATTAATGTACTGGATTTAAAGATTCAGGATCATAGTCTTATGGCACAGCCCAATTGTTGGCATAATTTAGTTCATAAAGACAAAGTTCTGCATCCTAGTTTAGAGTGTTAGGGGTTTTAAAAGTAGCCATCTTATATCTATTGTTATCTATTGGTCTGGAGTAAAGAATGTAAAGGAAACCAAAGACACAAAGAAAAAACTTAATCCACAGGGCTAATGACCCTTGTTCAACACAGTCTTTGGTAGCCTGAGACCAGAACTCAATAGTGTCCAGCTACCACTGCTGACCGTTTTGAATCGGAGAAAGATCTAGAATTCAAATAAATAGAAAAGAGCAGACTCATTAGACTGATAGAGACTAGAGGAAACCTTGAGACTTACTGTCCTAAGACCTTTTTTTTTAACCTTTAACTCAATCCAATTATTAGAAATAACCTTTCGGCTAATAACTGTAAACTATAAGTAATAATACTTACAAAGAACATACTTTTTAAACAACCAACTATATGAAATTTAGCAGTCAACATTTACATGAAAGAAACGAGGAGGCAGGCAGGGCCAAGGAAAAGGAATGGATGGAAATGAGGTAGTTGAGATGGAAGTTGTGAGGATGCCAAGACATTACAGGAGTGATAACCAGTGTCACAGAACAATTTGTGTATTTATTACTTGTTGAACATATTTATTACTTGTTGAACATAAATGGGAATATTTTACTATGTAAACTGTCACCTAAAATGCAATACATAGTAAAAAAGGGTAATTTAAAAAAGAAAAATTATTAAAATAGTGAGAATGTTTCAAAATTGAGATTTATTTATTTTATTTTGAATAGGTATCACAAGCTGGGAACAGGATTTAATCCCAATACATTAGATAAACAGAAAGAAAGGCAAAAAGGGTTGCCAAAACAAGTCTTTGAATCTGATGAAGCTCCGGATGGCAGCTACCAGGATGAGCAAGTAATAGTTTTTTAAAAAATATGACTTATGGTATTTTAAAGCCATTTCTGTTTATCAATTAATATATTTAATGTTTTGCATGACAGGATGATCTTAAAAGACGTTCAATGTCAATAGATGATACTCCAAGGGGTAGCTGGGCCTGCAGTATTTTTGACTTGAAAAATTCGCTTCCTGATGCTTTGCTTCCCAATTTACTTGATCGTACTCCTAATGAAGAAATAGACCATCAGAATGATGACCAAAGGAAATCAAACCGCCACAAAGAACTGTTTGCTTTGCATCCCTCACCAGATGAGGTACAATAAGAAATACAAAAGTAAATCATGATTATTAAGATAAATATTTTAATCTGAATATAAATTGTATATCAAACTCAGAAATGCAAACTCACCACCATCTAGTCAGTTCTGACTACTAACCTAGCACCATGTTTCTGAGGTGATAAATCTTAATGGAGAAAATTGCCCATCTTTCTCTTTGGGAACAGCTAGGGGATTCGAGTCCCTGGAGAAGTGCAGCCTGTTGGTTAGCAGTGCAACTTGCTACAAAACACTGCCCAGAACTCCTTAAATTATGTGTGTTGTTACATACCATCAAGTTGGAACCAACTCATAGCTGACCCTCCAGCATGTTTTCAGAGGCAGTAAATCACACTGAAAAAGACTGCCCATCTTTTCCTCAGAGAGCAGCTGATGGATTTGAAACACATGCCTTTCGGAATGCAGCACCATTCCTTTGAAAAATGGTTACCTTTTCTAGAAATTAGATATGCCTCTCATACTAATATATTTAAGGGAACTCTCGTGGTGTAATCAGAAGTGAATTACACTGCTAACTCAAAGGCTGCTTTTCTCTGCCTGTTCAAATCCACGAGCCATTCTGCATGAGAAAAGTTTTGTGCTGTCAAGTTGCCTGTAACTCATAGTGACTCTGTGTACAACAGCCCTAAACCCTGCTCTATCCTGTGCCAATCTCACTGTCTCCAACACACCTACTTCAGTTATCCCAGTCACTGAATCAGTCCATCTCATAGAGGGTCTTCCTTTGCTGTGCTGTCCCTCCACTCTCCCAAGCAAGACATTCCTCTCCAAGGACTGGTCCCTCCTTAAAACATGTTCAGAGCTTCAGACGAAGCTTCAGAATCCTTGCCTCCAAGGAGCAGCCTAGTTTGATGCCTGTATAGTTTATAACCTTTTCAAAACTACTCAGGGGTCAGAGAGGAGTTGTTTCAAACTTGATAACAATAAATGAGTTAGTTGATTTATTATTGTTAATAAATAACTTCTGAGTTAAGCATATTTATGATCTAATGTCTTCTGTTTCTGTATATGTTTTTCCTCTATTTAAAATTGTGAGGATAAGAGGTATTAGATTTGTAAAATAAGTTCTTAAAGAATAAATGATAAATGATTGGAATATTATAAGGATATTAATTTTGATGTTTATCAATTGGTAGGAAGAACCAATAGAACGACTTAGTGTTCCTGATGTACCCAAAGAACATTTTGGTCAAAGACTTCTTGTAAAGTGTTTATCACTCAAGTGAGTATATATTTTACTCTATAGCTTTTCTTTTCTGGAATGATAGCTTAAATATAATAATTCTAGTAGTTATTTTATTTGCATGTGTGTACTTTTGAGGTATATTCTTCTGTTCCTATTTTTAAGCGCTATTAAGTATTTAAACTTATATATGAAGTTGAATTTTAAAGCCTTTTTTGTCTCACAGGTAAAGATAGCTCTTTGTTAAAGTTGAATAGTCTTAAAGTTTGAAAGAATATCCAGTAGAATCTATACAATTTACCAGACAATATTCAAGACATAATCAGATATAAAGAAAAGGGATCATTTTCCTGAAGGAGTTGATTTTTTTTGTTTCATGGTAATCTGTATTTTTGTCTAAGTGTATATACTTTCTTCTTAAAAAAGTAATTTAATTGGCATCTGATGTAGTATTATTGTAATCATGTATCTTCCATTTATATTCTGCTTTACAAAAATGCTTTCATTTGCTTCAATGTGTAGATTGATTTATGAAGTATATATATCTATGTATTTTGCAAATGAGGAAACCAAAGTTCAAAGGAATTATCAAGGCTTAATTGGCATGCTCATTATTATGGGCAAGCAGGATTTGGAAGACAAACTGTTATACTGCTTTATGTCATGTTAGTATTTTAACTACTATTTGTTTGTTTGACTTAACAAAAACGGTATTTCAATTCTTAGAGCTTTTTTAAAGGAGCAGTTTATTTATTTGAATAACCTAGGTAATTTATCCAGAAACTTGTTAGAAGATTTAATGTGTACAGTCTATTGAATATCATTTTTTTCTTAATGATCTTCTTTATTTTTGTAATTATTTTAATTGAGATATAATTGATATACCTTAAAATTTACCCTTTAAGTTGTACAAGAAAGTATTTTTAGTACATTCAAAGTCTTGTAACTATTCTCAAACCAGTGATAATTAGTAGCCATTGAGTTCCAACTTGGTGACCAAACTTGTATGTCAGAATAAGTAGGAATGTGTAGGGTTTTCAGTGACTGACTTTTGAAAGTAGATCCCTATGTCTGTCTTCTGAGGTGTCTGGTTAGACTTGAACTCAGCGTAAACTCTTGGTTAGTAGCCAAGTAAGTTAACCATTTATACCATCCACGGACTTCCTACCATTGTCTAATCCCAGAAATCAGAAATAAACTGTTTTCTTTTTTTTTTTCCTGATTTTTTTTTTATTAATTTTAACGAATATTTACAGAGATTTTTGGATTTCTATTCATTCATTGTTGCATTTTTCTCCCTGTCCACCCCTCCTCCTCCCCCGTTTGCTCTTCTCTTTGAGTAGTAAAAGAAAATTCCTTCATTGGTATACAAATCTCCACCCCCCAAAAACTGTTTTCTTTATCAGTCATTCCTCATTCTAGAAACAGAAAGCTAGTTCTGGCAGCAGCTAATCTACTTTGTTTCTATCAGTTTGCCTCTTTCTCCATTTTCCACTGTAAGAAATTATACATGTGAACTTTTGTGTCTGACTTCTTTCATTTAATGTAATATTTTCAAGATTTATTGATATTCCCAAATATTGGTATATCAGTACTTTATTACTTTTGTGTGTGTGTATGTGTGAGAGAGACTATCAGTGCTGCAGGAAACACAATTATTTCTTCAATAAAATATTTTTCTTTTAAAAAAATGTCACTGTGAATCATATTATTTTCCTAGTAGAGAGGAAAGACCATGGTCATGTAGTGTAATCTTGGGTTAGGGTTAGGGTTAGGGGGTGAGATTAATTTCCATGTGCTGCACAGCAGAGGGAGTGTGGGTACCAGGAACTGTGGTTGTGTTCTCAATTGAGGGGACTAAGGGTCTGTCCTTTGCTGTACAGTCACTGAAGCTGTAAGTCTGGTACACCTGGAACAATTTGTCCAAGCTGGTGATGCAGAATTGTCCAGGGCATACCACATTGTTGGATGTAACCCCATTGTAGTTCCCTCAAGCCATCTAGATGTGTCCTTGAAATGCCAGAGAGGCCTTACTGGAAACCCAGAATTCTTTCCTTAGTATAAGGTCCTTGAAGAGTAAAGGTAAAATACACCCATACCTGACTTACTATGTCATTATCTGATACTTCACAGTAGTGAATGTCTGACTTATTTTGCACAGTTTTGAATGCCAAGGGAGAGTAGCCCTGGTTGTGTTGGTTGAAGTTATGTGACATTTTGGCCAGGTCATGATTTCTAGTGGTTTGGCACTTGCAGAAGCATCTTATTTGACATTATGTAATCAGATAGTTAAATTCCATTTTGTAGTCTGATGTGATCACAATGTTTTAACATAATGCCAGTTTTCACTGATGACACTGAGTTGACCTGACCTGGACATTGTCTAGAGATGTTTTCACTCAAGTACCAGTTGTATTGTTTTCTTTTGAGTCATAACTGACCCTCTAGCAGGTTTTTAGAGGTAGTAAATCACACAAGAGGGGAGGGCCTCGCCTCTCTTGGAAAAGCTGGTTGGTTTGAACCATGTGTGTTGGGGATTGCCAAGCAGTTTTTACCATCAGGCTACTCATGCTCCCTCAAATAACAATAGAGAGAGAATTTATTAGTTGCAGGCCTAGCTCAAGGAATCCATAAGGGTTGTTCTTTAATTAGAAGGAAAATGAGCCAAATGGAAGTTCTGAGATGCCAGAAGAAATGAAAACATTGAAAAGGTAAATTTGAATAAATTTGACTATCTAAAGCATAAATAAGGATCTATTTCCTTATTTACATTACAGCAACAATGAACAAACCCAGTGTCTTTTACTCAGAGTGAGTTCAGAACCATCTAATATTTACAAGTAAAAATCAGTAAAGTCTTAAAAGTTTTTACAAGAAGAGGTTGCCTATATTTTGTCAGACTGCTTATATACTTTCTCGATGACTTTCAAATTGTGACTTTTGGTTAACACTGTTCCTTTTCATTACAGCAGTGCCATGTATATTGAGAGAGAAATATCATTAAAGCTTTTGAAAGTCTGGGAGCAGGATAAAATTATCAAGTAACATCAACTTTTGAGACATTGTAAATAAAGTATAACTACATACTTTAAAAAGTACATTACTGCATGCTAACATGTTATTATATATGGTTGAGTGGTAACCCTCTGATAGCTGACCCTCCAGCAGGTTTTCAGAGACAGTTATTGCCTGGGAGGAGATTGCCCATCTCCTCCTGCAGAGTGGCTGGTAAATTCAGACTATTCAAGTAAGAGAAAATAATCATTAAGAAGGAAGAAATGAAAGACAAAGTAGATAGAGCACACAAGAAAAATAGAAAACAATTGTAGATTTAAGCCAAATACATAAATAATTATGTGAAGTGTATTACTATTAGCTTTAAAGATATAAAAAAGTTAAAAAATGAAAATGGTAAGTTATGTTTAAGACTAAATCACTGCAGGGTATAGACAGGGGTGCTTTATAGTACCTGGAAAGTCTAAGTAGTTTTACTCTGTAACACATGAATTGCCATTGTTTAAGGCTAACTTGATGGCACCTAACAACAATAGTAATATAAAATCAAAATACATAAAACAGACTGTAGAGCTATAAGGAAAAAAGACATTTACAGTAATAATGAAAGATTTTAGTGTAATTTAATTTTCATATTAACTGAGAGGAAAACAGATCACTAAGGATGTAAACATTTATCATGTGATTAGCAAAATAGACTTAGGGATCATAGTCAATTCTTTTATAACTGTTTTGAAAATGCTAATTATTTCAAATGGCTTCACTGATAAGTTCTGTCAAACATTTTAAGAAATGACATTAAAATGAAAACTTCAGAGGAAAGAACAAGAAGAAGCTGTTATCTACTTGCTTTATGAAATTGTATAATGTTATCTATAAGCCAATAATGTCTTGGGGATGCTATGATAAATGAGCACACATTCAGTGTCTTCAAACAGCAGAAAGTTGAGTAAAAAAAAACACAACAAAACAGCAGAAAGTTATACTTCTTGCTTCTGGAGATGAGAATTCCAAATTCAGAGCCACCTTATCTAAAGGTTGTGAATGAAGATAATTTCTTGTCTTGTCTGAATCCTGATGGCCCCAGATTTTTCTTGACTTCCAGCAGGATAACTCCAAAATCTTCCTCTGTCTTCCTCTTCTCTCTGTATTTCTCTCCTCCTTTCTTTTTTAAAAAAATAATTTATATGTATGTGAGTGTGTGTTTCCTCTTCTGAGATCGGTAGCCTAATTGGATTAGGCACTGTCATAGTCCAGTATGACTTCACATTACCTAAATACATATGTGAAGATCTTACTTCTAAATGAGGTCAAATCCATAAGATTTAAACTGATCTCTTTTTTGGATGTTGTTGTTGTTTGTTGTTATGTGCCGTCGAGTCCTTTCCGACTCATAGCGACCCTATGCACAACAGCCCTAAACCCTACTCTATCCTGCGCCAACCGCACCGCCTCTGACACACCCATCCCGATTACCCCAGTCACTGAATCAATCCATCTCATAGAGGGTCTTGCCCTCAGTTCAATTTTGAGACATGATTTTATACATGAATCTCAATCTTGGATGTAATTGTAGAAATTCTAAACAATATGTTAGTAAATAATCTGGTTTTCCAATTCAATAATACAGAATCTAGACTTCCAGGCTGGGTTTAGAAGAGGTCGTGGTACTAGGGATATTGTAGCTGATGTTAGATGGATCTTAGCTGAAAGCAGGGAATACCAGAAGAATGTCTATCTGTGTTTCATTGATTATGCAAAGGCGTTTGACTGTGTGGATCATAACAGACTGTGGCTGACTGTGAGAAGAATGGGAATCCCAGAACATTTAATCATGCTAATGCGAAACCAATACTTGGACCAAGAGGCAGTAGTCAGAACAGGGCAGGGTAACACTGCATGGTTCAAAATTGGGAAGGGTGTACGCCAGGGATGCATCCTATCTCCATACCTTTTCAGCCTGTATGCAGAGCAGATTATCCACGAGACTGGGCTCTATGAGGAGAATTGTGGCATCAGGATTGGTGGAAGATTTATTAATAGTCTGCATTATGCAGATGACACAACCCTGCTTGCTGAAACTGAGGAGGACCTCATGCACTTGCTGCGGAGGGTCAAGGACTGCAGCCTTCAGTATGGACTGAGGCTCAATGTCAAGAAGACAAAGATTCTCACCACTGGACCAATTGGTAGCATCAGGTTGGATGACGAAGAGATTGAGATTGTTCACAGCTTCAGTTTGCTTGGCTCCATGGTCAACACTCTTGGCACCAGCAGTCAGGAAATAAAAAAAAATTTATTGCGATGGGAAAGTCTGCTGTTAGGTACCTCTCTAAAGTACTCAAGAGCAACAGTGTCTCTCTGGAGACTAAGGTGCGCCTGATACAGGCCATGGTCTTTGCTATCACTTGTTATGCATCAGAGAGTTGGACACTGACTAGTGAGGACAGGAGAATTGATGCCTTTGAGCTGTGGTGCTGGAGAAGAGTATTGAATGTACCCTGAAAGAGTATTGAATGTGCCAAGAAAACAAACAAGATTCCAAGATTCATCCTGGAGAGGATTAAACCAAGCAACTCCTTGGCGGCAAGGATTCTGGGGCTTCGTCTGACATACTTTGGGCATGTTGCAAGGAGGGACAGGTCCTTGGAGAGGGACATCATGCTTGGGAGGGTGGAGGGACGGCGCAAGAGGGGAAGACCCTCTATGAGATGGATTGATTCAGTGACTGGGGTAATCAGGATGGGTGTGTCAGAGGCAATGCGATTGGCACAGGATAGAGCAGGGTTTAGGGCTGTTGTACATAGGGTCATTATGAGTCGCAAACGACTTGACGGCACATAACAACGACAGACTTCATTTTTATATATTGTTGTTGTTAGGTACTGTTGTGTTAGCTTCGACAACATTGACCCTGTGTATAACAAAAACAAAATCCTACTCAGTCCAGCAAACCATACTTCTGATCCTTGTTATTTTAGCTCAGTGTCTCACTCAATATGCCATTTAATCTTCTTGAGATCCTCTTTTTTTTTTTTTCCACTGACCCTTTGCTTTTCCAAGCATGATGCCCTTTTCCTAAAGACTTACCTCTCGATAATGTCCCAAAATATGTGAGACTAAGTTTCATCATGTTTGCCTCCAAGGAGATCACGGTATTTCTTCCAGTACAGACTTGTTTGTTCTTTTGGCAGCCATCACTACCACAATCCAAAGGAGTTTTAAAAATTGCACACTTTTAGGCCAAACATTGCACTTCTTTTGTGGTGATTTTAAAGGTTAATATAAAAAAAATAGTTATCTTTAAAAGGTTTATAATTTGGTAGGAAAGTCAGTAATCTGCTCATGCATCAGTGGAGTGTAGGACCGTATAACTATGGTTGATGGGTCAGATCCAGGCAGCTGCTTTTTTTGTGCTGGATTGCAAGTTAAGAATGGTATTTGCAAAAATTTAAAAAATATTTTGTGATATGAAAAGCTGATGTCAAATTCAAATTTTAGTTCCCATAAACAAAGTTTTATTGGAGCACAATTATGGTCCTTTATTTACATATTTATTATCTGACTGTTTTGCTATTACATTACTCATTCGTGTTAATCGTGACAGATTGTATCGCTCAGAAATCTTAAAATGTTTTTGCTGGCTTTTTATGGAGAGTTCTAGTGGCACACTATTTTGTAGTTGTTAGGTGCCAACAAATCAAGTATAACTTATAGTGACCTTATGAGCAACAGATCTGAATCCTGTCCTGTTTTATGCCATCACATCATTTCTGACATACTTGAGCCCATTGCTGCAATCACTGTGTTGATCCATATGGTTGAGGATCTTCTTTTTCACTTACCCTCCACCTTTTTCAAGCATGATGCCTCTTTCCAAAAAATAGCGTACCTAACAACATTCCCAAAGAATGTGAGCTGAAACTTCTTTATCTGTGCCTCCAAGGAGCACTCTATTTGTTTATTCTTTTGGCAGTCCATAGGATACTCAGTACTCTTTTCGAACACTATGGCTTTAAAGTGATGCCAAGGCCTTAATTCTTCTCTCGGACTTATTCACTGTGCAAGTCACAGATTAAATTATTTGACAATTTCTAGAACAAATACATATGTCTTGAATAAGTACAGCCAGAGTGCTCCTTGGAGGCAAAGATAATGAAACTCTGTCTCTTTACTTTGGACATGTTAATAAGAGAGGCTTTTTCTTGGAGAGAGACATCATACTTGGAAAGGTAGAGGAAAAGCAAGGAAGACCCTCAACAATATGGATTGACAAACTTACTGCAGCATTGGGCTCAAAGTGTGTCAGGGGTGATGAGGATGGCACTGGATAGGACAGAGTTTAGTCATGTTGTTCATAGGGTTGTTGTGGGTTATATTCAACTTTACAACAACTAACAGCAACATGGGATATAAATTTCATTTCTATATGTTGTTGTTAGGGATCTCTGGTGTGGTGGTCTAGTGGCGAGATGCTGCACTGCAGTCCTGTAGGCACAGGGTTTGATACCACCACCTGCCCTGGAGGAGAAGAATGGGCAATCTCCTCCATGCTTTAACTGCCTTTGAAAACTTGCTGGAGGAGCAGCTGTGAGTTGGTTCCAATTCTGCAGTACACAACAACAACAACAACAACAACAACAACATATGTTGTTGTTTGTGACTCACTGTGACCCCATATTCAAGCTCTGAATCTTCATCTTGAGCCAATTTCATTGTTTTCAATACACCTACCCCCATTACCCCAGTCACTGAGTCAATCCATCTCATCCAGGGTCTTCCTCTCTTGTGCTGTCCTTCCACCCTTCCAAGTATGATGTCCATCTCCAAGGACTGGTTCTTCCTGGCAACGTGCCCAAAAGTACTTGAGACAGAGCTTAAAAACCCTTGCCTTGGAGGATTTCATCCCGTCCAAGACAGACCTGTTTGCTCTCTTAGGAGTCCATGCTATGTTTAATACTCTTCTCCAGTACCACAACTCAAAGGCAGATGTGAAAGTGGGGTTTAGAAGAGGCCATCATACTAGGGACGTTATAGCCAATGTTAGATGGATCTTGGTTTGAAAGCAGAGAGTACCAGAAGAATGTCTATGTGTTTCATTGACTATGCAAAGGTATTTGACAACAAATAGTAGCTAACCTTGAGAAGAATGGGAATTCCACAATACTTAATTGTGCTTTTGCAAAACCTATACTTGGACCAGGAAGCAGTCATCAGAATTGAGCAAGGAGACACTGCATAGTTCAAAAAACGAATAAAGTGTTCGTCAGAGATGCATCCTATCTCCATAGCTTTCCAACCTATATGTGGAACAGACCATTCGAGAGGCTGGAGTATATAAGGAGGAATGTAGCATCAGGATTGGAGGAAGACTGATCAACAATCTGTGTTATGCAGATGACATAAGATTGCTTGCTGAAACTGAGGAGGAACTGAAGCGTTTGGACTGTCATCTTCAGTATGAATTATGGCATAATATTAAGAAAACAAAGATTCTCACCACTGGGCTAAATGGCAGCATCATGTTAACAGGTTCAGCTTGCTTAGTTCCTCAATCAGTGTTCTTGGTAGAAGCAGCTAGCAAATTAAAAGATGAATTGTATTGGGAAAATTTCCTGTCAAGGACCTTCTCAGAATACTGAAGAAGAACCTAAGGTGCACTTGATCCAGGCCATGGTCTTTACAATTACTTGCTATTTATTAAAGAGCTGGATATAGAAGAAGAATTGATGCCTTTGAGTTGTGGTGCTGGAGAAGAGTCTTGAACATTCCATGCAATGCCAAGAGAACAAACAGGTCTGATTTGGAGAGGGTGAAACAAGGCTGCTCCTTAGAGGCTAGGATTTTGAAGCTCTGTCTGACATACTTTGGGTACGTGGCCAGGATGCACCAATCCTTGGAGAACGACATCATGCTTGGAAAGGTGGAGGGGCAGTGCAGGAGAAGACGACCCCAGGTGACATGGATTGACACGGTAACTGGGCTACTGGGGTATATGTGTCAGAGACAGTAAGATTGGCTCAGGATAGGACAAGGTTCAGTGCTGTTGTACATAGGGTCACTGAATTGCAAGTAACTCGACAGCATGTAACATAAATGTTGTTCTTTGTGATGTCCATAGAAAATTATGCTTGGAAAGATTGAGAGTTGGACTAAGAGGAAGACCCTCAACTAGATGGATTGACACAGTGACTGCTGCAGTGGATTCCAGTCTATTAGAAAGTATGAGGATGGCACAGGTTAGGATAGGGTTCAGATCTTTTGTTTATAGGGTTGGTGTGGGTCATTCTTGACTTGGTGGCATCTAATAACAACAGTATATATAGAAATACTCATACAGACATTATCTTGCTGAAAGAAAAGCTGTGTTACCTTTGGTTTTGCAAAGATTTTTTTGTGGGTGAAATCATGACTGGTTAACATGCACAATTATGAAGAAAAAAATTAATATTACAGATAGAAGATAAGTAGTGGCACAAAACAGAAATAACAAAATACCATTGAATTATTAGGCAATTTGAGATTATTTTTAGCTGGAGATATCAATGATTATCAACTGGAAGATGTAATGGCTGATTTATACTGTGAAAGATATTTGTGGAAACTAATTCTAGGATAAAGACAATAGAATAGACAGTGAATAGACAGTGGCACAGATGGTGACTTTTTGGCATGAGAATTTTCTTTTAGCTATATTGTTTACATTTATTTTGAAATTGTTATATCTTTTTCCTTCTTAAAGGTTTGAGATTGAAATTGAGCCTATCTTTGCGAGCTTGGCTTTATATGATGTTAAGGAAAAGAAGAAGGTAAAGTTACATAATTTAAATAAAGGTTATAATTTTAGATTTTATAAATTTAATTTTATAAATCTAATTTTAAATTGTTTTGTAAGGTAGCTATTGTTTGAAAATTATTGAGCAAGGATATTTTAAAAATGAAAATTGAAACATTATTTAATGTTGTTTCAAAACCAATAAGCAAAAGCAAGTTTCTTGAAAGAAATGGAAAAGTATTTTAAATGGTATAGAACAAGAGATTAATTAATGACAGTGAACATATATTGCTGCATGTTTTAAAGTTTCACCAGCTAAAAGATCACTTGGATGTATCTCAAATGTTAAAAGATTATATATATTTTTGAAAATACTAGTTCATATCTCAATTTATTATTTCAAATAAACTTAAAGTGTGGATTTTTTTGGTTAATATATAAAATAAAGATTTGTGTATTTTAGCTCTGCAGTAGCAACTTGTATTTTTTGAAACAAAAGCTGCTGAAATTATTGCTGCTATTCATGTAATTTTAAAATATAAGTTTGGAGGGGTGGACATAAATTATTTTTTATGTTCATTATTTTTTTAAATTTTTTTATGTTCATTATTAAAGTTGATTTTTAATAATGATTCTCTACACTATTTTATTTTTCAATTTATTAAATTTTTTTTGTTTTGACTGGGACAAAGATGCCACAAATGATGTATAAAGCTATTGGTGAGAGTATTGTATGCTAATATCTACTGTTTTGAGGGTATATATGGGTTATTTTTGTGAATTTTTAGAACATGAATTAATTAAAAAAATTAATATTGAATATATTTTTTAGATTTCAGAAAATTTTTATTTTGACCTTAATTCTGAGCAGATGAAAGGATTGTTACGTCCACATGTACCACCTGCAGCCATTACTACCCTGGCAAGATCAGCTATTTTTTCTATAACTTATCCTTCCCAAGATGTTTTTCTTGTAATTAAGGTGAGAATAATGATAAATATTACTTATTTTCTGTTTATATATACTTGCCTGTCTATATTGCAAACTTTTTAAGGATAAACATTTTACATTATACTCACTCCGAGTTTATTAACTATCTTGTTTCTCTACATTTTGCATTTATGACATTATTTAAAAATCTACCCAGATATTTTACTCATTAACCTCATGTGTCTGGCAGGGATAAATACTAAGATGCCTCAAGGCAAGGATAACACTGCATGTGATGGTTAAGGATATGTGTCAGCTTATGTAATGATAGAATTTGTCAATTATAGAATGCTGTCATCTTCCACCATTTTCTTTTCTGATCACCTTCCATTTTTGTGCAGTGCCAAATTTTGCCTAACATTCTGGTCTTCAGAATCTTATGCCAATAAGTGAAGGTGACTGTACTTTCTGTTGTTGTTATCACAGTACTGGGCATACAGATTTTTTTTGGGCTGCTTAAGGTTTTTCTGTACTTTTGTTTTATAATTTAGTTTCCATATCATAAATATTGAACTTGGGTAATGAAACAATAGAAAATTATAACTTTGACTGCTAGCCAGTTAAGAGTAAGAATTAAAAATTCTAAATCTGAATCTTGTTCAGCTGTAGAATCTTGTTCATCTGAGTAACTTAAAAAATAATTTACCATAACTAAAAATAATACATCATGGGGATTCTTTGAGGGTAGCTTAAAATATACTCCTTAATAATTCTATCTTTATTTATGTAAAATTATCGTAAAATGATAATGAGTTTTATAATAAGGTTATATGAAATGGAGTGTCATCAAATGAATTCTGTTTACCCCCAGGAATAATGTCCTAATTTATGCTTACATTGGGGTTAAAGTTTATCTTAGTTACAATTAACTCTTTGTCCTACAAGCAAAGGTTTAGTAGAGGTCTAGTTGTTCATGAATTAGCTCTGGTGGTCTACTGGCAAGAAGCTGTGCTGCAATTCTGAAGGCACACAGTTTGTGGCCACCTGTTGCTCCACAGGAAGAGGATGGACAGTCTCCTTCTGAGCAATAAACTGCCTCTGAAAACCCGCTGGAGGGTCAGCTATGGGTAGATTCCGACTTCAGTGGTCCACAACAACAAAAATGAAGTTGTAGTTCTTAATATAATTGACAGAGGTAATACACTTATTTTTTTAAGCTTGCATATATTAGGGGAAATGAGCTGGAAAGATAAAAGGTGATAGTTGGAATATTGACCATTTTAAGGTGTCCATCAATGCAACTTAAATATGTCTGGGACTACCTGTATAGAATATTTCAAAAAAGTTAAATGAATTGGTATTTTTGATTTCAAGAAGAGGGATGGAAGTGGTTGATGACAGGACAATGTGAGGAATTTTTGACTGTACTTATTTGTACATTTAAGTTTGGTTTGGGTTGGGGGTGTGTGTGTGTGTGTGTGTGTGTGTGTGTGTGTGTGTGTATATGTATATATTTGAACCATAATAAACTTGATAATAAGGTGTTTGGTTTTAATTTTTGTTTTTTGTTATAAATCTGTCATTAAGTTGGAAATGACTCAGAGTTGGCCATCTAGTGGATTTTTAGAGGCAGTAAATCGCATGGGAGAAAATGCCCCATCTACCACCACCTAGCAGCCGGTGAATTTGAACTGTGATTTCAGGTTGGCAGTGCAGCTCCTTACCCTGTAGTCACTATGCACGACCAATTATTTAGGGAATATAAAATAAAAGCAAAAATTTCTCAAAATTATAACATGTAGAATTATTGTTAACTGTTGGTGAATATGTTCTAATAATAATCTTATGCATTTATAAACATATAGATCATTCTTCATATCCTCTTTTTACCTACTTTTTGTTGAATAGTATTTCATAGACTGCTAGATTTCTGTACTTCCAGTCTGTTTTATTTAGCTATCTTCTTTATAAAAAAACCTTAAAATTTTACGTGTGCAAGTGGGACATATTGGAGAAATGTGTTAAGTGGGAACTATTTTATCCTCTTAGGAATATTATTCTGTGAGTTGTGTTTCTTAATTGTAATTTTTCTTTTTTGTAATTACACTCAGTAGTGATTGATCTGTAGTTGTCTAATTTTTCAAAATCTAGTTAATCTTGACATTTTTATCATCAATAGCTAGAAAAAGTCCTACAGCAAGGAGACATCGGAGAATGTGCAGAACCATATATGATTTTCAAAGAAGCAGATGCCACCAAGGTAAAATGTGCTTTCCTTACCTGCTCCTTATTACTATTATAATTTGGGAGAATGGTATACATGACATGTTAAAAAATTTTACTACTAATTCCTTATTTTTCTATTGACTGGGTTAATTTTTTTGGTCACCTAGCTTTTGTTTGTTCTATTTTACTCTTTATTTTGTGGAATATGTTTCCGTCTTTTCCTTTCAACTCATTCTTGTACTTAGTTTTAAGAGGTAGGTTCTGTAAACAGTATATAATTAATTCATGTAATTTTCCTTCTGTTCCTATTATCTTGACGGCTCTTATCAAGAAAGGGATTTGAGTTTTAATAAATAATTTTTCTACATCCACAGAGATGATCATGTTGTTGTTATGTGCCATTGAGTCACTTGTGACTCATAGTGACCCTTTGTACAGCAACCCTAAACCCTGCTCTGTCCTGTGCCAATCGCACTGCCTCTGACACACCCATTCCAGTTACTCCAGTCACTGAATCAGTCCACCTCATAGAGAGTCTTCTCCTCTTGCGCCGTCCCTCCAGCCTCCCAAGCATGATGTCCCTCTCCAAGGACCTGTCCTTCCTTACAACATGTCCAAAGTATGTCAGATGAAGCCTCAGAATCCTTGCCTCCAAGGAGCAGCCTGGTTTAACTCTCTCCAGGATAAATCTGTTTTCTTGGAAGTCCATGGTGCAGTCACTACTCTTCTTCAGTACCACAGCTCAACAACATCAATTCTCCTTCTATCCTCCTTAGTCATTGTCCAACTCTTTGATGCATAACAAGTGATTGCAAAGACCATAGCCTGTATCAGATGCACCTTAGTCTCCAGAGTGTCCCCATTGCTCTTCAGTACTCTGGAGAGGTCCCTCACAGCTGACTTTCCCATTGCAATACGTTTTTAATTCCTGGCTGCTGGTGCCAAGAGTGTTGACCATGGAGCCAAGCAAACTAAAGCTGTGAATAATCTCAATATCTTCACCATCCATTCTGACATTGCCAGTTGGTCCAGTGGTGAGAATCTTTGTCTTCTTGACATTGAGCCTCAATCCATGCTGAAGGCTGCAGTCCTTGACCCTCTGCAGCAAGTGCATGAGGTCCTCCTCCGTTTTGGCAAGCAGGGTTGTGTCATCTGCATAATGCAGATTTTTAATAGATCTCCCACCCATCCTGACGCCACACTTCTCCTTATAGAGCCCAGCCTCTCAGATAATCTGTTCTGCATGCAGGTTGAAAAGATATGGAGATAGGACACATCCCTGGCATACACCCTTCTCAAATTTGAACCATGCAGTGTTTCCCTGCTGTGTTCTGATGACTGCCAATCAAGCATGATCAAGTGTTCTGGTATTCCCTTTCTTCTCAGAGTCAGCCACAGTTTGTTATGATCCACACAGTCAAATGCCTTTGCATAATCAAGGAAGCACAAGTAGACATCCTTCTGGTATTCCCTTCTTTCAGCCAAGATCCATCAAACATCAGCTACAATATCCCAAGTGCCACGACCCCTTCTAAATCCATCCTGGACTTCTGGCAGTTCTCTGCTGATATGCTGTTCCAGTTGTTTTTGGATAATCTTCAGTAGAATCTTGCTTGCATGTGATATCAATGATATTGTTCTGTAGTTTTCACACTCTGTTGGGTCACCCTTCTTTGGAATGGAATCTCTTCCAGTCAGTTGGCCAAGTGGTTGTTATCCACATTTCTTGGCACAACTTGGTGAACACATCCAGGGCAGCATCTGTTAGCTTAAATATGTCAGTTGGTATACCATCTATTCCTGGGGTCTTATTTTTTGCTGTTTCCTTCAGAGCAGCTTGAACTTCTTCCTTCATTACCATACGCTCTTTCTCATATGTTATTTCATTTAATTCTTCTGTGTCTGCCAATTCCTTTCGATATAGTGATTCAGTATATTCTTTCCATCTTCTTTTAATACTTCCTGGATCATTTAATATTCTGCCTAAAGCATCCTTGATTATAATGACTCGAGGTTTGAATTTGTTCTTCAGTTCCTTGAGCTTAAAAAATACTGAAGGCGTTCAGCCCTTTTGATTTTCCAACTCCAGCTCCTTGTACATTTCATTGTAATATTTTGCTTTGTCATCCTGTGCTGCCTTTTGGAATCTTCTTTTCAGCTCTTTAGTATCTTGAATTCTTCTTTGTGCTTGGGCTTCTCTGCGCTCCATTGCAATCTTAAGTGTTTCTTCTGACATCCATTTTGGTCTTTTTTTTCCTCTTCTGTCTTTGTAATGACTGTTTGCACTCTTCCTGTATGATACATTTGACATCTTCCCACAACTCATTGTGTCTTTGCTCATTGGTGTTCAAGGCCTCAAACCTGTTTCTGAGATGGTTCTGAAATTCAGGTGGGGTGAACTCAAAATCATATATTGGTTCCCATGGATTCGGTTTAATTTTCCTCAGCTTCAGCTTGAACTTCCATATGAGTAGTTGGTGGTCTGTTCCACAATCAGCTCCTGGCCTAGTTTTCACAGCTGATATTGAGCTTCTCCAATAGTTTTGTCCACAGATATAATTGATCTGATTACTATGCATACCATCAGGTGAAATCCATGTGTATAACCTGTGTTTATGTTTCTTATAAAATGTATTTGCAATGAAAAAGTCATTGATTTTACAAAATTCAGTAGCACTTAATTTTTTATACATAGATCAAGAAGCAATTGTCTGAGCAGGACAAGAGAACAATGCATACTTTAAAATCAGTAAAGTTGGATGTCAAAGTTGTATCCTTCGTGGTTACTAAGTCTGTATACTGAGTAAGTATTTCAAGAGGCTGAACTGTGTGAATAAGGATGCAATATCAGGATTGGCATAAGACTTATCAACAATCTACATTATGTAAATAACACAGCCTTGCTTGCAGAAAGTGAAGAAAACTTGAAGAATTTACTGCAGAAGATCAAATATTATATATATATATATATCTCCTTATATATGGATTATATCAACATCAAGAAAACAGAAATGCTTACCACTGGACCAGTAGGCAACCTCATGATAGGTGGATAAAAGATTGAAGTTGTCAAAGATTTCTTTTTACTTGGATCACCAATTAACACCTATGGTAGCAGCAGTAAAGAAGTGAAAGATGTATTTCATTGGGCAAATCTGCTACCAAGAACCTCTGTGAAGTGCTCAAGAGCAGGGATATCAATTTAAAGACTATTGTGCACCTCATCTGAACCATTAATATTTTTAGTCCTTTCTTATGCATCTTTGCATAATGAATAAGGAAGAACAAAGAAGATTCTGTGTTTTTGAAGTATGGTTTTGGAGAAGAGTATTGGATCCCATGTGCTATCTATCAGAAGAACAAATCTGTCTTAGAAGAATTGCAACCAATACCCTGCTTAGAAGCCAGGATGATGAAACTTTGTTTCATGCATCATGCTGGGAAAGGTAGAACATCAGTGAAGGAGGAAGCCCCCAAGGAGGTGGATTGACACAGATGGGATAAATTCCAATCTGTTGTTTTTAAAACTGCTATAAGTTATATATTGGTCAGTAGCATGAGGCAGGAATCCATTTTGAAAGCTATCTGCAGGAGCTGGGTTCTGCAGGAGCTTGGTGGCCAAGATTGGTGAGCATTAGGGTGGAAAGTTGATTTGTTAAGGGGAGTGAGGAGAGAGGATAAAGCCTCCTAGTTAAAAAGCCCTTTGGTCAGCAACATGAGGCTGGAATTAATTTTGGAAGTCATCTACAGGAGCTTGGTGGCCAAGATTAGTGAGCATTGGGATGGAAAGTTGATTCGTTAAGGGGATAAAGGCTCCTAGTTAAAAAATCCATTTAATCCCGATTAAAACAATCTTGGAAGCAGGAATGGCATTCACTTCCAAAATGGCTTGCCTCCAGAAACTCTATGAACAGTGCTCAGGTCTTTTGTTCATAGGGTCTCTATGAGTTGTCTACGACTCGACTCTATGGCACCTAACAACAACAACAATAACATAAGTTATAGTTTCCATGACAACAGTTAACAACAAATTATCACTGACCTCACTACCACCTAAGATTGTTATAAATTCACTTCATCGAAGAAGACATTCAGAGGCTAACAAGCATATGAAGAAATGTTCAAAATCCCTAGCTCTAAGAGAGATGCAAATCAAAACAACTATGAGGTATCATCTCACCCCAGTCAGAACTGCAAAATTTAAAAGAATACCTAGCAAATGCTGGTGAGGTTGTGGAGAAACTGGAACCCTTATTCATTGTTGGTGGGAGTGTAAAATACTGCAACCACTGTGGAAGGTGGTATGGTGCTTTCTCAAAAAGTTGTAAATAGAGATATTTGACCCAATAATTCCACTACTGGGAATATAGCCCAAAGAGATCATAACTGATATCCAAGTAGATAAATGCACACCCATGTTTATCATGGCTTTGTTCACAATAGCAAGGACTTGGAAACAACCTAAGTGTCCATCAACAAACAAATGGATAGAGAAGCTGTGGTATATTCACACAATGGAATACTATGCTGCATTGAAAAACCAGGAACTCATGCAATATTATTCAAAATGGGTGACTCTGGAGGACATTATGCTGAGTGAAGTATCTCCATCACAAAAGGACAAATACTGCATGGTGTTACTGTTGTAAAGCAGGACTGACCTCAGGGTTGGGAGGAGACTGAGAAAGATGGGTTCAATAATGTATACTGCATTGAAACCGATGAGAGAGAAAACTGTTTAAGAGGGAAAATTAATAGTGATTTTTGTCATGACAGGAATCCAGAGCGAAGGCTGTATGGTGGAGTGGACCTGGGGGGAGGGCTTGTAAATCAATGAAAGAATTTTTCTTTTACTTTTCCAAAAGGATAATGTACTAGGGGAGAGGGTTGGGAGGGGAGAAAAGTGCAACAATGAAAAAATGGAAATCCAAAATCTCTACAAATTTTCATTGAAATTAATAATAAAAAAAACTGTCTTGCAAATCAAACAAAAGAAATTGTTCTAAAATTTTTTATATGGATCTAAAGTTTACAATGCAGTTGGCGCCATGCTCTTTAACACAAGTTAAAAAACACATTGAAATAAATTCACTAAAAAATAATCCATTGAATAATAAAAAAAGATTGTTATAAGTTAAGAATTACTTCAGATTGACTCAACAGATTTCATCTTTTTCATTATTACAAAATTAGCACATCATACCCTTAAATTCTGTTGTAGTTGGCAGTTACTAACTATAATACAGTAACATGTGTTTTTATAATTAAACTTTAATATTATTTAGTAATTTGTCTCTTGATGTGATAAATAACATTTTGAGATGTAGCCCTGGTGGCTTAGTCTTGGCTTTGGTGGCCAAGAAGCTGTGCTGCAATCCCAAAGACACATGGTTCAAGGCCACCAGCTTCACTACAGGTGAAGGATGGGCAGTCTCCTCCTGTGGGATTAATTGTTTTTGAAAACTTACTTGAGGGTCAGCTCTGAGTCAGCTCCAACTCTTCAGCACACCACAACATCTGTACACATATATTTGCTGATAATGGTAGGACTGCGCTATGTTAATTGACATTCGAGTGATGCAGGTTATTTTTCTATCCTGCCAAAAATTATGTATTTTTAACATGTTCCTTTAAATAGTGTGAAATACTTTTTAATTGATTTCTTTCGAGCATAATCATATAATGTGTAAAGTTTTGTTTTTCAGAACAAGGAAAAACTGGAGAAGTTGAAAAGTCAAGCAGATCAATTTTGTCAAAGACTTGGAAAATACCGCATGCCTTTTGCTTGGACTGCAATTCATTTAATGAATATTGTTAGCAGTGCTGGAAGTTTGGAAAGAGATTCTACAGAAGTTGAAATTAGCACTGGAGGTAGGGGTGCTTTATATAATAAAATAATTAAAAATGTGTGTTTCTCACTTTGTTTCATGGACGTATTTTGCGGTGAGATGCAGTGACAGCCTAGTTCTGTAGATTTTGGAGTGAGATGAGGCATAAAATTGTTTTCTTTTATGCTTTCATTTTTGTGATTAATAAATTTCTCTTCTTAAGTTTTTAAAAATTGTGATTTGAATGAGTGTTTACAAGGCTAATGGGATTTTGTCCGATTAGTAATTCATGCGTATTAAGAATCACAGTATACACAATTGATTACCCATCCATTCCCTACTGTCGTTCCCTTCACCCATTCCAGTTGGTGCTGTTGTCTATAATTTTCTACTTTCCCCTTCCTCTCCCTAGTAACTATATTAGATTGATTTTCTATGTATGTAAACCTTTCTCATGCCTTGGTCATATTTGTTCTCTTGTGCTTGACTTACTCAGAATAATGTCCTCTCTACTTACCTATGTTATATAGTTTTTTAGGACTCCATCGTTTTATCAAGGCTGCATAAGACTTCATTTGAATGTAGCATTGATTCTCTCTTAATTTATTTGTTGATGGATAAGTTTGTTGTTCCTATTTCTTTGCTGTTAATAGTGGTGCAGTAAACATGGATGTGTTCTTCTTTGTTCTTGTTGCAGCTGTGACCAGCTGGAGTAAATAGTACTTCTGTTTTCAACTTTTTAAGGAAACATCAAACTTATTCCCCCTTAAAGTGTTAGAGAAGTCTAATCTTACTGCATCTTCGTCAGTATTTGTTGTTTCTTTCCTTGTTGAACTTTGCTATTATTGCTAGAGCAAGATGCTATCTCATTGTTGTTCTGGTTTGCAGCTCTCTAATGGCTAGTGAACTTACCCATAGCCAAACCTCCAGTGGGTTTTCAGAGGCAGTGAATCACAGAAGAAGAGATTGCCCAAACTTTGCCTGTGGAGCAGCTAGTGGATTTGAAACATGTGTCTTTGAGATTGCAGTACAGCTTCTTATGACTAAGCTTAAAGATGTCTAGAACAGCATATCAACACTGAAATACAGGGTGGGTGTAGAAGAGGCTGTAAAACTAGGGATATCATTGCCAGTGTCAGGGATCTCAGCTGAAAACAGTACCAGAAGAACGTCTGTTTGTGTTTTATTGACTGTGTAGATCACAGCAGATTGTGACTAACATAGAGAAGACTAGGAATTGCAGAACACATGATTGTATTGTGCTGATGTGAAACCTAGACCAGGAAGCTGTTGTACAAACAGAGCAAGGAAACACTGCATGGTTCAAAAACAGGAAAGGAGTGTGTCAGAGATGTATACTTTTCCCATACCTTTTCAATCAATATGTGGAACAGATAATTTGAGAGGCAGGACTTTATGAAGAATAATGTGGCATCAGAGTTGGAGGAAGATTCATCAACAACCTATGTTATGCAGACGCCACAACCTTGCTCGCTGAAACTGAAAAGGACTTGAATATAAAAGGTCCAGGACTGAAGTTTTCAATATAGATTACATCTTAACATCAAGAAAACAAAGATCCTTACCACTGGACCAGTTGGCTGCATGATGAATGTAAAAGGAGCATTGGAAACATGTGGATGCCTGAACCTGACTTCTACCCACTTTATAAAGGGGAACTGTTCCCATCAATAATATCCATAGCACCATACAAATAGCTACATGGTCAGACATGCCACCCCGCATACTCCTGTATTTATTTCTGTGAATCATTAGGCCCAATGTTGGTTGCAGCTCAACTCATTGATTTTACTTACAGTTGTGAGGTTTATCAGGGCAATAGATTGAAGAGTAGGGGAGGCAAAGAATATCACATAATGCAAATTCAGATTTAGTCCAGCAGTTCCAAGCTAGTTTGTTGTTGTTATGTACCATAAAGTCGCCAGTGACCCATAGCGACTCTTATGCACAGCACTTCTGAACACTGTCCTGTTCTGAGCCAATCCCATTAATTCTGACACACCATCCTCTGTTGCCTCAGTTACTGTATCAGTCCATGTCATCTGGGGTCTTCTTCTCCTGTACTGTTGCCCATGATGTCCTTCTCCAAGGACCCGTCTCTCCTGGTCATGTGCCCAAAGTATGTGAGACAGAACTTCAAAATCCTAGCCTCCAGGAAAAACTTGGTTTTATTCTATCCAAGACAGACCCATTTTTTTTCTTGCTGGTTCCTGGTATGTTCAAGACTCTTCTTCAGCACCACAATTTGAAGACATCGATTCTTCTGTCATTCTTTGTTATTGTCCAGCTCTCTGATGCATAGTAAGTACTTGCAAAGATGATGGTCTGGATTAGTTGTACCTTAGTCTCTAGACTAACATCATTGCTTTTCAGCAGTCTGGAGAGGTCCTTGACAGCAGATTTTCTCAGTGCAATTCTTCTTTTGATTTCCTGACTGCTGGTGTTAGTAATTGTGGAGCCGAGCAAGCTATAATTGTTAATAACCTCAGCCTATTTTCCATCTATCGTGGTGCTGCCAATTGGCCCAGTGGTGAGAATCTTTGTTTTCTTGATGTTGTGCTTCAGTCCATATTGTGGAGTATAGTCCTTGACCTTCTATGGCAAGCACTTGCAATCATCTTCAGTTTCAGCAAGCAAGGTTGTATCATCTGCATTACGTAGGTTGTTGATGAGTCTTCCTCCAGTGCTGATGCCACATTCCTCCTCATCAATCAACAAGGCAAATTCCTCAACCAGTGAAAGTCCAGGTTCCATTCAGCAGCCCAAATATAAGAAGTCTGTAGTTTACTAAGTCATCCAGCAAACTTTATCTCAGAGCAATTTCAAGTCAGCTTTTCCTTCAGTCATGCAGGAAGCAGAACCTTTAACTGTGGTTCCATCTCCAGGGTTCCTCTAGCTACGCCTTGCCATGGTCTCTTCATAGCAGTGCCAATCTCTGCACCCTTTCTCCACCCCTGTTTTTAATAGTGTGGAAAATATTCTCTTATATTGGTCCACAGCTGTTGATGATTTGAAAGACTGTGTCTGCAGTTAAGGTAGCTGGAGACCTTACTCCCAACAGTGTCTAACAGCATGGATAGAAAAGCTTATTTTCAAGATTTCTGATACCACAATGACAAATGGAGAAAAGATTGAGGTTATTAACAATTTCATCTTTATTGGATAGACAATCAACAGTGTTGGCACCAACAGCCAGGAAATAAAAATATGAGTTATTTTAGGGAAGTCTGTTGTCAGGGACCTCTTCAGAGAATAAGGCCACGTCTTTTCAATTACTTGCTGTGCTTCTGAGAGCTGGACAGTAAGGATGACATAAGAATAGATGCATTTGAGTTATAGCGCTCAAGAAGAATACGGAATATCTCTTGGACAGCCAGGAGAACAAACAGACTGGTCTTGTTTAGGGTGAAACCAGGCTTCTCCTTGGAGGCAAGGATTTTGAAACTGCACCTCACATAGTTTAGGCATCTTTCCAGGAGAGATCAGTTCTTGGAGAAGGACATGAAGCTTTGAAGGATGTAGGGTCAACACAAGAGGAAAATGAGATAGATTGACACAGTGACTATAGCAATGGAGATAGGTGTCTCGGATACATTGAGATTGGCTTAAGATAGGGCAGAATTAAGAACTGTTGTTTATAAGGTTGCTATGAATCCTCGTTGACTCAAAACATACAAGAGCAGTAGCTAATGAGCTTGAGCATTTCTTTGAGTGGGGTTTGTTTGGTTTTTTTCTTTTTTAAAGTTTGCTTTTCGTATCTTCTGCTCATTTTGTAATTGGATTTTTCTTTTTCTATACTACAATTTTCTGTAAACTTTAGGTATGACCTTATCAGATATATCTTTACCAAATATTTTTCCCCACTCTGTAGACTCTCTTTTTACTCATTTGGAGAATTTATTTACTTTTAATGTAAATAGGGATTTAAATTTTAGGTCTCACTCATCCATTTTGTCTTCTCTTAGTTGTATGTTTTTGGCTATGATTGAAAACCTCTGTGCTGTAAATCAAGACTTCTAATTTTTTTCCTTATTTTTCTCTGATGATCTTTATATTTTTCAACTTTTGACCCTAGACTTTTAGTTCACCTTCAGTTAGGTTTTGAATATGGTGTGAGATATGGTAATCTTGTTTCAGTTTTCTTCAGGTAAATATTCAATTTTGTCACCAACATTTGTTAAAGAGGATTTTACCCTGTAGCCGTCATTTACTCATCAGATATCAGTTGACCATAGGTGTATGAATTGATGTCTGGATTCTTGGTTCTATTCCATTGATCTCTGTGTGCTCTTTTGAGTACTGTGGCTGTGTAGTAATTAGAAAGTAGAAGGCCTTCTCTTACATTTTTCTTTAGTATGTTGTTGTTGTTGATTGCCTTTGAGTTGAGCACAACTCATGGCAGCCCTGTGAACAAAAAGCCTGAAGACCCTCTACAACTATCGACATTTATCAAAATTCATAGAGTTTCCAGAGGCATTTTATTTAGGAAGTGGATACCACTCCTGCTTCCAAACCTGTCATAGTATGTTAATTGTTGTTATGTACCATTGAGCTGCCGGCAATGTGTAGTGACCCAATGTGCAGCAGCTCTGAACCCTTCCCTGTCCTGAAACCAGTCTGACTAATTCTGACACACCAACCCCCATTGCCCCAGTGACTGTATCAAACCATTTCATCCGAGGTCACCCTCTTCTTCGCTGTCAGTCCACCCTTCCAAGCATGATGTCCTCTAAGGACCAATATTTCCTGGCCATGTGCCCAAAGTAAGTGAGATGGAGCTTCAAAATCTTAGCCTCCAAAGAGAGTCTTGGTTTCACCCTCTCTAAGACAGACCTATTTGTTTTCCTGGTGGTCCATGGTATGCTAAAGACTCTTCCCCAGAACCACAACTGAAGGCTTCTTCTTCTGTCATTCTTAGTCATTGACCAACTCTCTGAAGAATAACAAATAATTGAGAAGACCATGGCCTAGATTAGGTGCATCTTTGTATCTAGACTGATGTCATTGTTCTTCAGCATTCTGCAAAAGCTCATGACAGCAGATTTTCCCAATGCAATTCATCTTTTGATTTCCTGACTGTTGGTGTTAAAAGTGTTGATTATGGATCTGAGCAAGCTGTAATTGCTAACAACCTCAATCTCTTCTCCATCTAATATGGTGCTGCAAATTGGCCCAGTGGTGAGAATCTTTGTCGTCTTGATGTTGAGCTTCAGTCCTTAATGAATACTACAGTTTTTGAACTTTGTAACAGGTCTTCTTCAGTTTCAGCAAGCAAGGCTGTGTCATTTGCATATCATAGGTTGTTAATGACAGTTCCTCTAGTCTTATTGCCACACTCCTACTCATAGAGCCCCTGTTTCCCGAATGATGTACCAGAAATACCTGCTGGGTTTAGAAGAGGTCATGGCACTAGGGACCTTATTGCCAGTGCCAGATGGATCTTGGCAGAAAGCAAAGTACCAGAAGAATGTCTATCTGTGTTTCATTGATTCTGCAAAGGATTTTGACTGTGTGCATCACAGTAAATTGTGGCTAACATTGAGGAAAATGGGAATTTCAGAACACTTGTTCATGCTTTTATGAAACTTATACTTGGACCAAGAAGCAGTCCTCAGAACAAAGCAAGGAAAAACTGCATGGTTCCAAATCAGGAAAGGAGTGCATCAGGGATGCCTCCTGTTCCTGTACCTTTCTTTAGTATAGCATTGTTTATCAGAGT
Source organism: Elephantulus edwardii (assembly GCF_000299155.1). Classification (NCBI taxonomy): domain Eukaryota; kingdom Metazoa; phylum Chordata; class Mammalia; order Macroscelidea; family Macroscelididae; genus Elephantulus; species Elephantulus edwardii. The sequence goes on from NW_006399755.1 coordinate 29,567,031, forward strand.
TGTCTTTCCTCTCCATTCATATTTGGTGATCTCTCCCCCCACCCCATCACATAGAAGAATGATGTTGGGATCTAAATTGAGATTGCATTAAACCTATATGTTGGTTTTGGTAGTCTTTCATGAGCATGGTATAGACTTCAATTTATATTGGTTTCTTGTATCAGTGTTTTGTAGATTTTTATTGTATGGGACTTTTGTTTCTTTGGCTAGATTTATTCTTATGTATTTTATCTGATTTTGACAAAGGAGGATAGAAGGAGAATTGATGCCTTTGAGCTGTGGTGCTGGAGAAGAGTATTGAGAATACCATGGACTGCTAGGAAAACAAACAAATTTGTCCTGGAAAGGGTTAAACTGGGTGGCTCCTTGGAGGCAAGGATTCTGAGGCTCTGTCTAACATACTTTGGACATGTTGTGAGGAGAGACCGGTCTTTAGAGAGGGACATCATGCTTGGGAGGGTGGAGGGATGGCGCAGGAGAGGAAGGCCCTCTGTGAGGTGGATTGATTCAGTGACTGGGATAATTGGGATGGGAGTGTCAGAGACAGTGAGATTGGCACAGGACAGAGCGGAGTTTAGGGCTGTTGTACATAGGGTCGCTATGAGTCGCAAGCGACTCGACGGCACATAACAACAACAACAACATTTTATCTGATGGATTACTATTAGAATTTGTATTGGTTTCCTTATTTCTTTTTCAGTGTTTTTTTACTTTTTTTTTTAATAGCAAATATGCTTTATTTAAAATGTATGCTTTGGCGAAAGAAGAATGAAACTCATTTGGGTTCAGTCCTGAACAAACAAAAGAGTAGGGTATTTATCTGTTCTGTGTTGGCTGGTTGGAGGTAGTCACAGCAGTGTCAAGAGCCTGAGGCTGGTTTTCATCATTTTAGCATTCTCTGTTTTATCTCTTCTTGTGGATCATAAAGCCATGTTAAGGGGTAAACATTGATCAGATTATTTATTATTTCTTGAAACACAGGGATCTATTTGGGTAGGGTCAAAAGTTCAGTAAAATGCAATTCCTTTAGTTTCAACCTTATATTTCCAATTTAAAATGAAAGGTAAAAGGCATGAAGACCTTCTAAAAACTACTTTCTGCTAAAATGGAACAAAGCCAGGGGAGGGGTCCTATATCAAAGAGGCCTCAGGTGGAATTGTTTAATACTGAAAGTTAGTTAACAGGTCCCATTAGCCAGGGTAAGGATTCAATTCAGTGAGTCAGATGGTCATGTTAAGAGACTCAAAAGCAATATATTATAGGGTATTATGACTATCATAGAAGTCTGGAATGAAGGTTGCAGAGTGGAGTATACTTGGGGTGGCGAGTGGGGGGTGTAGGGGGATTGTATACCAACGAAGGAATTTTACTTTTCAAAGAGAAGAGCAAATTGGGGGGGAAGCGGGGAGAAAAGTGCAACAATGAATGAATGGAAATTCAAAATCTCTGCAAATGTTCATTAAAAGTAATAATAAAAAAATAATTTAAAAAAGAGACTCAAGTTTCAGAGTTTTTTGCTTCTGAACTTCAGTGAGAAGAGGTCTGTTAAAGATCTCTCGAATATGGGTCAACAACTAAAAGGGACATACAACAAAATCCAAAAGCAACACCTGCTGAATGTATTGCAAATATGCTTTATTTAAAATGTGTGCTTTGGTGAAGGTAGGCTGAGGTGCAACTGGAATCAATCTCTTTTTTTACTTTTTTAAAATGCCTTTTTCTTTTCATCGTTTTTGTGAAAATATATATAGCAAGTAAACTCTTGTTCGATAATTTCTAAATTTCTAGGCATAATGTTCAGTGACATTGTTTACATTCTTGATGTATATCAACATTCTGCTTCTTTTTGTTTCCAGCTATTTCACTCACATTAACTTAATCTCATTGCCTCATGTTTTCATCTGTACTTCTGAGTAGGTGATGTCCATTTATCATTACTGAATAACATAACATTAAATTACATAACTTGTTTTTAACGAGCATGATACTCAAAGATGACAATCTTTGCTTTTGAGCTAACCTATTATTTAGTTAAAAGTTATATTCTGAGGCCAGTATTTTTTTTCCTTAATGGCTTAATATTGCTAAGATGCCAATGCTTTCCAAATTAATATCAGATTCAGTACAATCTTTATTAAAATCTCTGTTGGCTTTTTACAGAAATTGAGAATTCATCCTTAAATTCAGATAGAAATGCATGATATCTAAAATAGCCAAAACAACCTTCAAAAAGAACAGAATTGGAGAATTCACAGTTTATGATTTCAAGATTTACCACAAAGCTACAGAAATAGAGTATAATACTTGAATAAGAATATAGATCAGTGAAATAGAACTGAGAATAAAAAAAACCCTCATATATGTTTGGTCCAGCTCTTTTTACATTTCGTTATAATACTTTGTCTTGTCACATAGCCTTTTGAAATCTGTTCAGCTCCTTAATGTCTTGATTTCTTCCTTCTGCTTTGTCTTCTTGGCGCTCCGGTGCAGTATTCAGAGTCTCTTATGACATCCATTTTGGTCTTTTCGTCCTCCTCCATCTTTGCAATGATCTTTTGCACTCTTCCTGGGTGATATTCTTGATATCTTCCCATAACTCATCTGGTCTTCACTCATTAGTGTTCAAGGCCTTATACCTGTTCCTAAGATGGTTCTGAAATTCGGGTGGAATAGACTCAAGGTCATATTTTGGTTCCTGTGGACTTGATTACATTTTCCTTAACTTCAGCTTAAACTTGCATATGAGTATTTGATGATCTGTTCCACAATCAGCACCAGACCTAGTTTTCACAGCTGATATTGAGCTTTTCCAGTGATTCTTTCCAGAGATGTAATCTATCTGATTCCTATGCATACCATCAGGTGAGATCCATGTGTATAGCCTGCGTTTATGTTTCTTGTAAAATATATTTGCAACGAATAAATTGTTGATTGTGCAAAATTCTGTCATCCTATCTCCCACCTCATTTCTGTTACCAAGTCCATGCTTTCCAAATACTGATCCTTTTTCTCTGTTCCCAACTTTTGCATTCCAGTCACCCATCACTATTAATGCATCTTGACTGCATGTTCAATTGATCTCTAACTGTAAAAGTTGATAGAAATCATCTATTTCCTCAGCATTTCTTAAAGTCAAGGAACTGAAGAGGGAATTCAAGCACCGAGTTGCAATACTTAAGGATACTTTGTGCAGAATATTGAGCGATCCTGCAAGTATTAAAAGAAGATGGAAGAGTATATAGAGTCATTATACCAAAAGGAATTGGCAGACACAGAAGAATTTAATGAAACAACATATGAGCAAGAGCCTATGGTGATGAAGGAAGAAGTTCAGACTGCTTTGAAAGAATTGTCTACGAATAAGGCCCCAGGAATTGATGGTATACCAATTGACATATTTCAACTAACAGATGCTGCCCTAGATGTGCTCACTAAGTTGTGCCAAAAAATCTGGAGAGCAACCACTTGGCCAACTGACTGGAAGAGATCTGTATTTGTTCCCATTCCAAAGAAAGGTGATCCCACAGAGTGTGGAAATTATCGAACAGTATCATTAATAGAGCAGCGGTGTCTCTCTGGAGACTAAGGTGCGCCTGATACAGGCCATGGTTTTTGCAATCACTTGTTATGCATCAGAGAGATGAACAGTGACTAGGGAGGATAAAAGGAGAATTGACGCCTTTGAGCTGTGGTGCTGGAGAAGAGTATTGAATGTACCATGGACTGCCAAGAAAACAAACAGATTTATCCTAGAGTGGGTTAAACCAGGCTGCTCCTTGGAGGCAAGGATTTTGGGGCTTCGTCTGACATACGTTGGACATGGTGTAAGGAGAGACAGGTCTTTAGAGAGGGACATCATGCTGGGTACAGTAGAGGGACAGCGCAGGAGGGGAAGACCCTTTATGAGGTGGATTGATTCAGTGACTGGGGTAATCGGGATGGGTGTGTCAGAGGCAATGAGATTGGCACAGGATAGAGCAGGGTTTAGGGCTGTTGTACATAGGGTTGCTATGAGTCGCGAACGACTCAACGGCACATAACAGCAACAACAGCAACAATCATTAATATCATATGCAGGCAAGATTTTGTTGCATATTATCTAAAAACGTCTAGAACAGCACATCAGTAGAGAACTACCTGAAGTGCAGGCTGGGTTTAGAGGTGGCCGTGATAGTAGGGATATTGTATTTAATGTTAGATGGATCTTGGCTGAAAGCTAGGAGTATCAGAAAAATGTCTATCTTTGTTTCATTGATTATGCAGAGGCATTTGACTGTGTGGATTGTAACAAACTGTGGCTAACTCTGAGAAGAATGGGAATCCCAGAACACTTGATTGTGCTACTTGGACCAGGAGGCAGTCATCAGAACAGAGCAAGGATACACTACATGGTTCAGAATTGGGAAGGATGTACACCAGGGCTGTGTCCTGTCTCCATACCTTTTCAATCTTTATGCAGAACTGGTTATCTGGGAGGCTGGGCTCTATGAAGAGAAGTGTGGCATCAGGATTGGAGGAAGACTCATCAACAATCTGTGTTATGCAGATAACACAACCCTGCTTACTGAAACTGAGGAGGACCTGAAGTACTTGCTGTGAAAGGCCAGGGACTGCAGTCTTCAGTATGGATTGAGACTCAATATCAGGAAAACAAAGATTCTCACCACTGGGCTGATTGGCAGCATCATAATGGATGGTAAAGAGATTGAGATTGTTCATAGTTTTGGTTTGCTTGGATTCGCAGTCAACTCTCTTGGCACCAGCACCCAGGAAATTAAAAGACATATTGCAATGGGAAAGTCTGTGGTTAGAGACCTCTCTGAAGTGCTGAAGTGCAAGGATGTCGTCTGGAGACTAAGGTGCCCCTGATACATGCATGGTCTTTGCAATCACTTGCTATGCATTAGAGAGCTGGAAAATGACTAGGAATGATAGGAGAATTGATGCCTTTGAGCTGTGGTGTTGGAGAAGAGTATTGAATATACCATGGACTGTTAGGAAAACAAACAGGTTTGTCCTAGAGATGGTGAAGCCGGGCTGCTCCTTGGAGGCAAGGATTCTGAAGCTTCATCTGCCATACTCTGGACATGTTATAAGGAGGGATCAGTCCTTAGAGAGGGAAGTCATGCTTGGGAGAGTGGAGGGACAGCACAGGAGAGAAAGATCCTCGATGAGGTGGATTGATTCAGAGATTGGGGTAATGGGGGCAGGTGTGTCGGAGATGGTGAGATTGACACAGGATAGGGCAGAGTTTAGGGCTGCTGTCTTAGGGGACTTGACGGCACATAACAACAACAACAACATGTGTGGTCAGTTGAAGACGAATATTTTTATGACAGCTATGAATATATTACTTTATAGTTCTTTCATAATTTCAATTTTTAAAAAATTTATTATCTGTTTTATGATTTATCACCTTCTGGGGAATGTTCTGTATATACTTGTGAAGACTCTTGCTGCTGTTTTGTGAAATATTCTATTCTCTAAATATGTTAGATTCAATTTGTTTATACTCTTGTTCAAGTTTTCTGTTTCCTTCTTGGTTTCTATAGTTCTGTTGGTTTTAAATAGAGGTTTGCAGAGAATTTGCATGCAAGTTTATCTTATAATTCTTTCAAACTCAAGTGCTGAGATTAAAGGAAAAGTGAATAATGTTTCAGAAGTGATAAATATTTCCTAATATGCAGTTCATCTATATGTGTTCTGTTTTGCCCATTATTAGCTATACGCGTATATCATTGTATAGTTCAGACTTCATTTTACCTTGGTAGAGTAGAATAATAACTAAAAGATTAGTAGTAGTACAACATTGTTATTTTCTCCCTAAAATATATTTTTTTCTAATCAGTTTGTTGACTGTATAATTTTCAACTTTAGTGAATTCTTTCTTGCATTTGAATAGTTTATTTAAATGAAATGTTACGTAACATGACAATAAAATACATTATTATATTTCTTGGTAGAGAGAAAAGGGTCTTGGTCGGAGAGGAGAAACTCAAGTATTGTTGGTAGACGATCACTTGAAAGGACAACGAGTGGAGATGATGCTTGTAACCTAACCAGCTTTCGACCTGCTACTCTCACAGTGACAAATTTTTTTAAACAGGTATAGTTCTGTCATGTAGTAATTTAAGGAAATATGTTTGAGAATTTTTGGTTTCACAAAGCAATTACATGTAGATACATGTAATTATGATTTCAAGGAATTAAAAGAAAACTTGAAGGATAAAAGAAAAAAATAGTATGTGATGAAGGACTTGAAATCCATTTAAATTGCAAGTAGTATAGTTGAATAGGTCTTTAACTCTGGAGGAGAGAGTCATGAAAGATGCCTCGAGGAAATGACATGCGAAGTGGTGGAGTGGTGGTTTTGAAGGTCCACACACAAAGTTAGAGTATTCCATTCCAGGCAGGGGGGCCAGCAAATGCAGAATCTCAACAATACTAAGTAGTTTTGTGTATTTGGAGAACTCTGAATGAATTATAGGACAACATCAAGAAAACGAAAATCCTCATCACTTAACCAATAGACAAGATCATGATACAGAAAAGATTGTTTTATTCTTTATTTTACTTGGATTCATCCCTGCAATATCTTGCAGTAGTCAAGATATCAAAAGATGTGTTACACTGGACAAATCTCCTGTCAAAGGCCTCTCTCCATCGTGCTAAAGAACAATGATGCCAGTTTAAAGACGAAGGTGCACCTGATCCAAGCCATAGTATTTTTCAGTTGCTTCCTATGTCACTGAAAGTTGCATAGTGAATGACAGAAGAACTGACGCCTTTGAATTGTGGAATTGGAAAGAAGAACACGGACTATCTTTTGTTGTTATTGTGGTTGTGGTGTAATCCTGAGTTGGAACTGACCCATAACTGGCCCTCAGGTGGATCTTCAGAGACAATTTTCAGTCACATTGGAGGGGATTGAACATCTTTATCCTGCAGAGCACCTGGGGGATTCTAACTGCTTGCCTTTAAGATTGCAGCACAGCTTCTTGCCACTAGACCACTAGAGCTCGAAGAATATCCCATAAATTGCCAAAAAGTACAAACAAACCTGTTTTGGCAGAAGTACAACCAGGTTGCTCCTTAGATCACGAATGGTGAAACTTCCTTTCACATACATTGGACATGTTACACGAAGACACGGATCCTTAAGAAAAAAGAAATTGTACACCAGGGATGTTTCCTGTTGCTGTACCTTTTCAGTCTATATGCAGAACAGATTATCTGGAGGCTGGGCTCTATGAGGAGAAATGTGGCATCAGGATTGGAAGAAGACTCATCAACAGTTTGCATTATGCACAAGATGGAACCCTGCTTGCTGAAACTGAGGAGGACCTGAAACTCTTACTGCAGAGGGCCAGGGACTATAGCCTCCAATATGGATTGAAGCTCAACATCAAGGAAAACAAGGATTCTCACCACTGGGCTTATTGGCAGCATCATGATAAATGGTGAAGAGATTGAGATTGTTAACAGCTTTAATTTTCTTGGATTTATAATCAACACTCTGGGTATCACCAGTCAGGAAAGTACTATTTGCATTGGAAATTCTGCTGTTAGAGACCTCTCCAAAGTACTGAAGAGCAACAGTGTCAGTCTGGAGACTAAGGTGTGCCTGATCCAGGCCATAGTCTTTTCAGTTACTTGCTTTGCCTCAGAAAGCTAGACAGTGACTAAGGATGATAGGAGGAGAATTGATGCCTTTGAGCTGTGGTGCTGGAGAATAGTATTGAATATACCATGGACTGCCAGGAGAACAAAAAGGATTGTCCTCTTCTTGGAGGCAAGGATTCTGACTCTTCATCTGATATACTTTGGACATGTTTCAAGGTGGGATCATTACTAGGAGAGGGTCATATGCTTGGGAGGGTGGAGGGTCAACTTAAGAGAGGAGGATCCTTGGTGAGATAGATTGCTTCAGTGACCAGGGTAATGGGAATAGGTGTGTCAGAGACAGTGAGATTAGATAGAGCAGGGTTTAGGGCTGTTGTACATAGAGTCTCTGTGAGTTACAGGCAACTCAATAGCACATAACAATAACAACAATCTGAAAAAGTAGAAGGTCAGTTTGAAAAGAGACAGGACTCTATGCTGACAGCCTTATTTTACCTTTACCAGCATCACAAAGGGAAATTCTCTTTGCCAATTGCATCATCAACACAAAACGGATTTCCATGAGGTCAGACATGTCCCCCACACTCCCATAGTTCTTTCTGCTCATCCCAATACCAGTCGTACTGTTTTGTTCGGTACTAAATCTGATGTAGTGGTAGCTCACAGATCACAAAGAACCACGTTCAAGAAGTCAAAAGACTATGATTCAGGTTAGTAGCAGAATACAATCAGTCAGGACAGCTTCTGAAATATGCTTGCAGGCACCTCAGCCCTAGTTTCATGGCCTTTGACCAGAGTTACAAAGCTGTCGTTTTTTCCAATTATGACTCTTCCTCCCACCTGGTACCCACACCATAGATATCCAGCAGACTTGGGCAAAGGCTCCTAGTTCAGGTTCCATGGGGTAGCAGTCCCAAGATTCACGCTTTCTCATGTTATGTCTGTGGTTCTCTGCTTTGGCTCCCATAGCCCCTGATCTGACTGGTACAAGACTTTCTGGCCCCTAGGAGTTGTTGCTTTCTCTTTCTCCTCTTTTTTGTTAGGTTCTCCAATTCTGCTGCTAGATCTACTCAGTTGAATGGTGAGACTGCTTAATCCCCTTATAGATAGGTTAACACACCCTATCTGCATATCCTGGCTCATCCACATGGCAAAGTTAGTTAATGGTCAGGGAAACCATTTTGAACAATAGACCCTTAACTCCACAGTTAGCCAAGGAGAGGAAGATCCTCAACGAGGTGGATTGAGAGTGATTACAACAGTGGGCTGAATACAGCAGAGATACTGAGGATGACACAGGATAGGGAGAGATTTCTATCTTTTGTTCATAGATGTTGCTGAGTCAGCTTCCCAACATGTGATGAGAACAATGAAATTAGCACAAATGATAAGAAAATCAAGATGGTATTTAGTTTTTGTTAATTTAGCTTTATTTTGTATTTTGATTCCATTTGAAGAAGTCAGATGGAATTATTAACAAGAATTATACATTTAAAATCACTGTTATATTGAATACTTTTTTTTTTGTATGTGTGAAACCAGGAAGGGGACCGCTTAAGTGATGAAGATTTGTACAAATTCCTTGCTGACATGAGAAGGCCGTCTTCTGTCTTACGACGACTGAGACCTATTACAGGTATTTTTTTTATTTTGAGTAGACATGATTGAAATTATTATCATCACTTATAAAATGTATTGTTTATAATGTGTGTTCCTGTCCTACTCAGTTCTTTTTATTGTCAATTCTTATCTGTTTGCTTTCCTATCTAATATTATGTGATTTAGATGTAGGATCCAGTCCCCTTAATAATTTGAGTACTGAAATTCTTTTCTCAAAACTTAAGTATATGGAATGATACTGTGAAAAAATTATTATAATGTTGAATCAAAGTATTCCAAAGTAAACTGTTTTGAAGTGGGCCATGTCTAAATTTAACTTTTGAATGTTAACTGTTTCCTAGGCTAGAGCCCTCCTTGTTTTCCTTCCCTCATTCCCATTCCTTAGTTTTATAACCTTTTATTTCTGCATCATAATTTTATAGGTTTGAGACTTGGTAAAAGGAAATAATGTAAGTGGCCTGAGATAGTGGTGATTGGTCTGTGTGGTGTTCTGGCTTCTAGCAAAAATAAGGACTAACTCCTTCATAAATATTTTATTATACATTTTAAAAAATTATTGTTTATACCATTTTCCTCATATTGTTTTAATGTGTAGCTCAGCTGAAAATCGACATTTCTCCTGCACCTGAAAATCCTCATTACTGCCTAACCCCAGAGCTGCTTCAAGTGAAGCTTTACCCTGATAGTAGAGTTAGACCTACCAGAGAAATTTTGGAGTTTCCTGCTAGAGATGTATATGTTCCAAACACTACTTATAGGTAAGACTTTTCACATTTTGGAGAATTATGAAAGAAAATAAAAAGTATTATAATATTAAAGTAGAACTAGAATTAAAAGCTCTGAAAGACTTAGGTGACTTTGTTCCTTACTTTAGTTATTAGTGTTTAATTAATTTTGTTTATTAATAGCTCTCTTGTATTAGATATTTACTGTGTTCCTGGGTTGATGTAAATTACTTTTACATTTTTATCCCATTTAATCCTTATTTTCTGAAGCAGATGTTACTTTCATTTTAGAAATGAATAAACTTAAGGGATAGAGAGTTTAAATTTTGCTGTCCTTCACATATTTAGTGAAGTGAATTAAACATTTGAATTCTGATTTGTTAGGAAATAAATATGAACGCTTAAATTTTTGTTCAGATCTTCTTTCTTGCAGAATATAGTATGATTTATGACTTGTATTTACATGCCTGCATTATACTGTAAGTTAATTAACAGTTTTTATATTGAGTATATATGACCTACAAAGTACTGGACACAGTGCTGCTTGGTACAGCTTTTTGGATTGAACACCACACCACTTTATGAGTATCATATATATTTCTTCTGAATAATATTGTTAAGATTTGTGAATACCATAACCATAGTTTAGTATGTCTTCAGATACTTAACAGGGTGTTTTAAACATAAGATTCTAAAAGAGAACTCTTTTATTTTCACTTTCATTTCACTATTGGCATATGTAGCACCATTTACCCATCTTCTCTGGCCAAAATTGTAGGACTCTGAATAATTTCTTTCCTTATCGCTCACATTTACTTTGTCAGTAAGTTTTGTTGACTCTTGTGATCTGTCCCAAATTCAGTACTGTGTGCCACATTTGCCTAATCCACTTTAGGTCACCATCATCTAGATCACTTCCCAGTAAAGCTGTAGGGAAGTTCATGTCAGTAAGTTTTTACTTGCCTCTTTTTTTTTTTTACTTGCCTCCTTTTAAAAAGTGAGAGGATTGGGCCATTTCAAGATAGAGATTTAAAAAAAAATTACTCGTGAAATAACGTTCCTTTCTTCTAAAAATCATAAAAATTTGTTGTGTTCTTTAAACTTAAAGCATACCTCAGTTTAGATGAGCTGTGTTTCAAATGCTCAATATTGTATAGTTTCCTAAGACATAATTTGTTTTGATGACATATCCTGGAAAGTCCTGTGCTTATCACCTTAATTAAAGATGACCAGTGCCACTTTCTTCTAGCTGTTTACTGTTTTTTTATATTTACTGTTCTGATAGATTTATTATCTACCATCGTCTGCTGTTACAATATTTAATTATATGATTGCTGTTTTTTTAGTTTTCATTAGAGTATAATTAATGTCAAATAAGGACTTAATATGTTATTATCGTTTTATTTCTGTCATTTAAGCTATTGTTTTAGCACATGGAAGTAAATATTATTTTAAAGATGAAAGAATTAAAGTTCATCCCATAAAGATGTTTACTTTTATTTTCGTAACATTATGAAGAAAGGAAGTTCGTGACCACTTGTTTTTGCTCGTGTGGAATGTGTGTATGGATCAAGAGGGAGTCAGTCATTCTAACAGAAGAAAAGGATACTATATGGTTTAAGATCAGGAAAGATATGTGGCAGAGTTGTATCCTTTCACTTTACTCTTTCAGTCTGTATGCAGAGCAAGTAATCTAAGAAGCTGGACTATATGAAGGAGAATGTGGCATTAGGATTAGAGGAAGATTGGTTAGAGACCTGTGTATGCAGAAGACAGTCTTATTTGCTAAAAGCGAAGAGGACTTGAAACACTGTTAGAGGTAAAAGATGACAGTCTTCATGTGGATTACATTTGAATATAAAGGAAAACAAATGCTTCACTACTGGATCAATAAACAACATAATAATTAACAGGAAAAAATTGAAATTGTTAAGGATTTCCTTCTATTTGGATCAACAGTCAGCATCTACAGAAGCATCAGTTGAGATATCACCTCTTGTATTGGGTAAATCTATAGCAAATGACCACTTTAAAGTATTCAAAATGAAAGATAGGAGTTTGGTATCTGAGGCCTGTCTGCCACAAGCCATGGTCTTTCTGGTTGCTTCATATGCGAATGAAAGTTCAACAATGATTAAGGAGGAATCGATATAATTTGAATTATGTTATTAACAAGAAATAATGACTGCAGTGTCAACCACCAGAAGAACAAACATTAAGAGTCTTTGAGGAGATATAGCCAGAATACTCTCTAGACATGAGGATAGTGATAATTAGTCTTGCATACTTTGGATCATCATCAGTAATGACCGACTGCTAGCTAGGAAGAACATCCTGGCTGGCACAGGAGATGGTCAGCAAAATGGACGAAAAGCCTCAATTAAATGCATAGTTGTAGTAACCTCAGTAGTGATCCCAAACTTATCAGAAAGATCCTGGAGATTGCACAGGGCCCGGCAGCATTCCATTGTATCATACTTCAGGTTATGATTTAGAACCAACTTGATGGCAATTAACAACATAATGGTAGGAGAATAGAGGTAGGAGTAATATAGATGAGAGTATGATTTTTGATACCACTCTTGATTATTTGAATGACTTAGAGAATGTTAATTAATTTATGGACTATTCAGTTTCTGTATTGAAATGTTATCAATACCAGCCATATTTAGTGAGAACAAATTGTGAATCTTTGTATGTGGTTCACGACAAATATGAGTTAAATTCCTGGATCTTATTCCTAACAAACATGCTATCGTTTTTAAAAGATACAAGCATAAGTTCTTATGTATTCTACATTCATAACTACTTAAAAGGACTTGTAAAATCCACTGTTAATAGTGAGAAAAGTTTGGAAACATTCCATCTAAGATTAGGAAAAAGACAAATGTGCCTTTACCCACTATTATTCAGTATTCTAGAAATAGTAGGCAAATCATTAAAAAGAAAAAAGGAATCCAAATTAAAAAGGAAAAAAAAAAAACCAACCCATCACCAAAACTACCTTTGTTTACAGATGCTATCATCTCTTATAGAAAAGCTCAGTGGATTCACAGGAAAGCTACTCTCACTAATAAATCAATTCAGCAAAGTTGTTTTAAGATCAACACAAAAAATTACTTATGTCTCTATTACATAGCAATGGACAATATGAAAAGGTAATTAAGAAATCAGTTCCAATTCCAAAATCAACTGAAGATTAAAATATCTAGGAATAAACTTCATAAAGGAGATGAAGAATTTGCACACTGAAAACAACTAAGTATTGCTAAAAGAATCTAAAGAAGACTTACATGAATGGAAAAAGAGCCTGTGTTCATAATGTTGTTTAAATACAATTTACAGATTATCAGTAATTTATAGTAATCCCTTTTAGAAATAAAAAAGCTCATCCTCAAATTCATATGAAATTGCTTAGGGCCTCAGATGACCAGAGAACTAATGAAAAAAAGAAGAAAATGGAGGATTCACTTGATGAGTTTAAAATGTACTATGAAACTACAGCAACCAAATGGCTCGGACTTTTTGTCTTGTTTTCCCTCTGAAAGCTTTTGAGTTGTTTGTCCCTGGTTTTCTAAGATTTCCTGTTGATGTGTTGATATTCTCATGATAAACATAGAAGCATGCATAAACTTAGGTATAAAATTTGGGTTATTCCTACTTAACATTTATTTAGTATAAAAAGATACTGTTTTAAGTTTGAATATTTTCCATGTAAATAAGTTTCAGGTTGGACTTTTGCATAATCTTTTTTCTTCTTTTGCTTGTACTGGATTTATTTATTTAAGGTGCTTTAATCTGTTAGCAGACATTAATACATTTCATATAGGATTCCAGAGTTAACTAAACTTCATAGCTAATATAAGCGATTTTGATGCTTTTAAAGTAATATGCTAACCAAGGAATGCTGTTAAAGCGAGGGTAAATTATTTTATTTATTTACGAAATAACATTGATTATTTTGTGTTCTGAACAATGTTTTAGAATTAGCTGAAATTTCTGTCAGTGCATAACAGTGGTTATTTTATAAATCTATATGTATGCATTTTCCCAATGAATGATAATAAGAAATGAAAATAGAGTTTTCAGTTAAACTTCTTTAGGTTTAGTTGTAGCTATACTTTTTTAGCTTTTTATAGTAGTCTACAGGTAAATATGATTATTCCTGTTTTGTAGTTGGTAACACTGCATATCTAAAGCTTTAATAATATATCTGAAAAAAACTAGGAATATAAGCTTTTTCAGTGTGGGCTATAAGGAAAAAGATATATTTTTATTAAGAAGATTGAGTATATTATAAAGAATCTCATGGGGAAAAGATTAAAAATTGTCAGAAGAATGGGAGCGAATGACAAGATCTCACTAAAGCAAATAATAGACTGAGGTGAAAGGATAAAATGCTGTCTTCTTAAAGTGATAGTGTGTTTTTAGTTTTTGTGATTGTTATCTGAAAATTCAGAGACAGCTGCTAAAAAAAGAATGTTACTACTTAAGTGTATATCGTGTCTAAAATAATTATTATACAATATTGAGTACCTTAGATACTGAAACTAAATATAGTGCACTCCACCATTTTTAATTTTAATAGCTGTGAATAATCCGGTCTAGTCAAGTTAAAGGACTTGCAATGAAAAGTATTAAAAATGTAAAAATATTAAAGATAGAAAAGTTGGAATATATTGCTAATTGTTTATGTATGCTATGTTTATATATGATCCTAATATACCATCTGTCTTATCTGTGGCTTACTCATTTGTTAAAAGCACCAGAGGGCTTATATATTTGCTCATAAGGTACTATTTAACAGTAAATAGCAATAGAATTTAGCAAATTCTGTTTGTACTTTTCATGTGTGCTACCTGAAGCCTGTTTTCTAAGGTAACGTTTTCATGCATGGTATCTAGAGCCCCTCTTCTAAGATAACATTTTCATAAAAAACGGACTATTATAAAATTGAGTGAACATTTAAAAAAATATACTGTGCTTTTCATACTCCTGGAATGCTGAATCCTGTATGCCTACAGAAGAGGCTTCCCACCCATAGCTGATTGTAAATGAAGTAGAGACAGTAAATCAGCTTCCACCCACAGCTGATTGTAAATGAAATCAGAGACAGTTAATTAGATCACACCTCACATACTTTGGACGTGTTGCTAGAAGGTGCTATTCCTTGGAGGACATGATGTTGGGAAGGATGGAGGGTCAAAGACCCTCAACCAAGTGGATTGATACGGTGACTGCTGCAGTGGGCTCTTGTGTGTCAGGAAGTGTGAGGATGGTGCAGGATAGAACAGGGTTAGATCTTTTGTTCATAGGGTTGCTATGAGTTATGCTTGACTCAGCGACACCCAACAACAATGACAAGATGCTGGAAGGTTTTCTATTTAATGTGATGATAATGGTGCTATTTTTGGTCACTGTCCTGATTTTTAATTATTTAAGTTGAAATGAGATCAATCTTTTGCATTCCATGTTTCATTAAACCTGTTCATATGATTTTGTTAGAATCCTAAAAAAAGTTTAATTCATTATTTTTATTGTTGTTATGTGCTGTTGAGTTGCCTGTGACTCATAGTGACCCTATGTATAATATCCCTAAACCCTGCTCTATCCCTTGCCAGTCTTAATTGTCTCTGACATGCCTATCCCAGGGACTGAGTCAGTCCATCTCATCGAGGGTCTTCCTCTCCTGCGCTGTCCCTCCTAAGCATGACATCCCTCTCCAAGGACGGATCCTGCCTTGCAACATGTCCAGAGTATGTGAGACAGAGGTTCAGAATCCTTGCCTCCAAGGAGCAGCCTGGCTTTATCCTTTCCAGGACAAACTTGTTTGTTCTCTTAGCAATCCATGGTATATTTGCTACTCTTCTCCAGCACAACAGCTCAAAGGCATCAGTTTTCCTTCTGTCGTCTCTAGTCATTGTCCAGATACCTGATGCATAGTAAGTAATTGCAAAGACCATGGCCTGAATCAGGCACACCTTAGTCTCCAGCCTCACATCATTGCTCTTCAGTACTTTGGAAAGGTCTCTGACAACAGACTTTCCCAATGCAATTAGTCTTTTAATTTCCTGGCTGCTGGTACCAAGAATGTTGATTGTAGAGCCAAGCAAACTAAAGCTATCAAGTCTCAAGCTCTTCATCATCTTATCATGATGCTGCCAATTGGCCCAGTGGTGAGAATCTTTGTTTTCTTGATGTTGAGCTTCAATCCATATTGAAGGCTGCAGTTCTTGACCTTCTGCAGCAGGTGATTCAGGTCCTCATCAGTTTCATCAAGCAGGGTTATTTTCATTATATAATAAAAAAATACTTAGGAAGCCATACTGAGAATTCCCAAAGACTTAAAATCTGTTATTAAGCTTTAGAGACTAACACTTTTAAAAAGAAACCTTCATCTTTTAAATTTTTTCAATATTGTGTGCTTAATTAGTTGGGTAAGATTAACCTGGGGAGTGAGTACTTGCTTTTTTTAAATCATTCATCATAATATGTAGGACAGATAGGTAAATTTTGTCAATTAGAAAATGATTGGTGTACTATTTTACCAATCAAGTAGAATTTATTTATTTGCATTACCAAGGGTTTGCTTATCTTATCAGAATACAAAAGAGAAAAAGCTAGCTTAATTGTTAGAGTAAAAGAACAAAATATAGTTCTTTGTGGGGAGGGAAAAAGAATTTCTTTAATGTTCAAAGAACCATCTGAATAGTAGTAGACAGTGTAGAATGTCCCAAATATAATATTACCTATATATATTATAT
>NW_006399755.1:29583862-29597051 GCF_000299155.1 Elephantulus edwardii
TTTTAATTGTAATGGGTCAAGGTACATCTAGTTGAGCAAATGTTTATGTGTTATATTGACATTTCCTTTTTAAGAGCTTTATCCTGGAACAGGTGATATTCTTGGCAGTATTATTACAACCTAAGTTGTAACAAATTGAACTTTTGTATCTTTGCTTTTCTCTCCAGTTTTTTTGTAAGGTAATATTGAACAAATATGGTGTTACTTAGCAGTAGAAATGAATCTAGTTACTGCCAAGAGGAACTAGGAATATTCTTTTTATAAATCTCCTAAGTGTGGGAGAAAGACAATCTCTTCCTGTGTGATTAACTGCCTTTGAAAACTCACTGGAGGGTCAGCCATGGATTGATTCCAACTTGATGGTACATAATAATAGCATTAGTAAATCTTTTATGTGTGAGTTACTCTGAATTTACTTTTAAACTTCTTTTCATGGAAAATTAATATTACATGAGAGTAGGGAGTGTGGGTTTCTAAAAAGAATTTTATCATTTTTGTTGTGATTTGAGTGAAAGTTTACAAAGCATATTTATTTTTTATTCAGTCATTCACACACAATTTGTTTTATAATGAATTAATTTGTAATTAATTATAATAATCACAATATCTGACCATTCCATTATTGTATATTGCTTTTCCCTACACCCATTTTAATAAAGATCTTTGACTCATTGCTGTCAAATCAGAACTGATTCATAGCCAACCCTCCATCAGGTTTCTGAGGGTGTAAATCCCATGGGAGGAGACTACTTCTCTTTCTCCCAAGGAGCAACTGGTGGATTCAAACTGCAAAAGAGGCATGAGCCTTGAGTTATCAATATAACTCCCGATAGTATAAGCCACCAGAGCTTCCTAATAAACATCTGGAAATGTATATTATCTATTTAATTTTTACTGCTTTCTTCCTCCTTTTCCATTTCAACTAAGAAAGATTCTGTGTGTAAACTTTTAAAATTGTGGTTTTACTGATATTTAGCCTTTTTTTTTATAACTGACTTCTTTTACACAGTAACGTCTTTGAGATTTGTGCATGTTATGCAGTGTTTCTTGAATTTTTTTATCATGCTTTAGTGCTGCAGTTTCTTTTTTTTTTTTTTTTTTTGCTTTTTTTTTTTTTGCATAGTTTCTTTAACCATTTGTCTACTAATGGACACGAGGGTTGTATGTATCTCTATTCTATTGTAAATAATGCTGCATTAAACATAGGTGTGCATGCATCTGTTTGTGTCACGGCTCTTACTTCTTTAGGATATACTCCTAGTAGTGGGACTGCTGGGTCAAATGGTATTTCCTTTTTCAGTATTTTTAAAGAAGTGTCAAGCTTCTCTCTTTCCATAATGACTGAGAGGTCAGATTTTTACATTTTAGTTAGGTAGGGGTTTGTACTTGACGATGATGAAGTGCTAGCATACTTACTCCCAAGGGAAGGGTTAGTTTCTGAAATAGAAACAGACTGTGAGGAAAGGAGTTTTATTCTGCCAATGGTTAAACTCTCTGTTTTTAACCAAAAGGCCAATGATATGAACTCTCCAACTCTGGTGGCATAATCCATCAAGAATTGTGCTACTAACCTTTGATGGTTTGAGTCTTATCAGCCACTCCTTTCGTGAAAGATGAGCAATTTCTTTTGTATGATTTACAGCCTGGAAACCTGCTATAGATAGGGTCAGCTGTTGAGTTATTTTCAATGTAATGGCAGTAAGCGAGTGAGCTGCTTTGCAGGAGAAAAATGAGGCAGTTTGTTTTCATAAAAATTATAGTGTTAGAAACCTTATGTATTATTTCTTAGTTGCTCTGTTTGGTTGCTTTGAGTTAGAATTGACTTGCATTCCCAAGCTGTCCTTATAAATTAGAAGACTGAACTAGTTAGACGAAATTAAAAGAGTGAAGCAATGTTTAAGGCACTTGGCTAATAACTGAAAGTTTTAAAGTTTGAATCTCCCCAGAAAAGCTTTTTTTTTCCCAGAAAGGCTTTTAAAATAAGACTTGGTGCTCTATTCAGAAAAAGCAACTATTGAAAACCCTAACTAATATATTCTACTTGTACATACATGATGTCTCCATGCATTAAAAATGACCGAAGGACAACAGGATTTTGGTTACCCAGAAAATGATAGTGTTTTCAGTTTAAAGGCATTTATACAGATTATGGACTCAGTCTAAAAAAATATGAAGTGTGATACTCAAGACTGACATTCACAGTTTTTTAAGTTAGAAGTTAAAAAAAAGAAATGAGTTCTTGTTATTGTTATTCTATTATTGTTACTATTTTCGTGACCTTGAACTACTTATTTCACACTATTTGAATAATTTTACCCTAGTTGGTTTGAAATGTAGGCACTTTGGACTTTGATTTAAAAAAGGGCTGTTTCATCATTTTCTTGTCTGTTTTAAAATTACTATGTTGTGTAATCCCCCTATTTGTTCCCATTCCAAAAAAAAGGTTAATAGAACAGAATGTGAAAATTA
The DNA here is from genome assembly GCF_000299155.1 of Elephantulus edwardii. NCBI lineage: Eukaryota > Metazoa > Chordata > Mammalia > Macroscelidea > Macroscelididae > Elephantulus > Elephantulus edwardii. Next base: position 29,586,332 of record NW_006399755.1, read on the forward strand.
TCAAGGAGTATCATTAATAGCATATACAAGTAAAATCTTGTTGAAGATAGAAAAAAAACAACTGGAACAGTATATCAACAGAGAACTGTCAGACACTGAATCTGGATTAAGAAGAGACAGTGGAACTAGGGTATATAATTGCTGGTATATGATGTATCTTGACTGAAAGCAAAGAATACTAGAAAGTTGTTTACTTGTGTTTTATTTACTGTGCAGATGTATTTGACTGCATTTACCAGACAAATTAATGGCTAGCTAACTGAAGCAAACAGACCCCAAAATCCTTAGAATACGTAAGTATACTTGTTTTATACACAGAACAAGAAACAGTTGTCCAAATGGAACAAAAGAACAGTACATAGTTTAAAATTAGCAAAGATGCTCATCAAAATAGTTTCCTTTCTCCATACCTATTCAGTCTATATGCTGAGCAAGTCATTTGAGTAGCTAGACTTTATGAAAAAGAATGAGGCATAAGGATTGGAGGAAGACTCATCAACAAACTGTATTATGCTGATGGCTCAATCTTGTTTGCTGAAAGTGAAGAGGACTTGAATAATAAGGACTTATTGATAAAGATGTGGGACTACAGCTTTCAGTATGAATTACATTTCAACACCAAAAAACCCCAAAATCCTTGGAGCTCTAGTGGCAAGAAGCTGTGCTGCAATCCCGAAGGCGCACGGTTCGAATGCACCAGATGCTCCACTGGGCAAGGTGGAACAGTATCCTCCTGTGCCAGTAGGGTCTGATTTGGTGATACACAACAGGAAAAAGAAATAAATAAAATTTTAAAAAATTTCCTTATCGCTGGACCATTAGGCAGCATCATTATAAATAGAAAAAAGATTGAAGTTGTCAGCAGTTTCATTTTACTTGGTTCTATAATCAACAACCATGATAAACCATGATAAGAGCAGCCAAGAAATCAAAAGTTGTGTTATATTGGGGAAAATCTATTAAGAACATCTCAAAAGTGCTGAAGAACAAAGATACCATTTTAAAGACTTCAAGTATGCCTGATCCAACTCATGTTTTGTCTGCTCCACCCAGTTGCTGCTTATGCATCTGAAAGTTGGAGAGTTAATAAGAATGATAGAAGAATCAATACCTTTGAATTGTGCTGAAGAAAAGTACTATCTCATGGGCATTGTGCTTATGTGAAACCTGTATTTGGACCAGTAAGCAGTCTTCAGAACAGAGCAAGGAAACACTGCATGGTTCAAAATCAGAAAGGAATGCGTCAGGGATGCATCCCGTGTAAATACCTTTTAAATCTGTATGCAGAACAGATCATTCAAGAGACAGGGCTTTATGAGGAGGAGCGTGGCATCAAGATTGCAGGAATACTCATCAACAGCCTACGATAGGCAGATGGCACAACCTTACTTGCTAAAACTGAAGAAGACCTGAAATGCTTGAGGCCGAAGGTCAGGGACTGTAGTCTTCACTATGGATTGAAGCTCAGCATCAAGAAAACACAGAGTCTCACCGCTGGGCCAGTTGGCAGCACCATGATAGATGGAGGAGAGATTGAGGTTGTTAGCAGTTATAGCTTGCTCATCTCCACAATCAACACTCTTAACACCAGCAGTCAGGAAGTCAAAAGATGAATTGCAGTGTGAAAATCTGCTGTCAGGGACCTCTCCTGAGTGCTGAAAAGCAACGATGTCAGTTTAGAGATAAAGGTTCACCTAATCTAGGCTGTGGTTTTTCACAATTACTTATTATGCATCAGAAAGCTAGACAGTGACTAAGGATGACAAAAGAAGAATTGATGCCTTTGAGTTGTGGTTCTGAAGAAGAGTCTTGAACATACCATGGACTGCCAAGAAAACAAATAGGTCTGTCTTGGAGAGGGTGACACCAAGTCTCTCCTTGGAAGCTAGGATTTTGAAGCTCTGTCTGACATACTTTGTGCATGTCACCAGGATAGACCAGTCCTTGGAGAAGGACATCATGCTCAGAAGGGTGTAGAGACAGTGCAGGAGAGGAAGACCCTAGATGAGGTGAATTGATACAGTAACTGAGGCAGTGAGGGTTGGTGTGTCAGAATTAGTGAGACTGTCTCAGGCCAGGAAGGGTTCAGAGCTGCTGTACTTAGAGTCACTATAGACTATGGGCAACTCAACAGCACATAACACCACCACCACCACCAACAACAACATATTATATGGGTTGTTTTTATTTAAACCCCTCTTTTAGAGCCAACAAGACCTTGTGGAGGACCTTTGTATTTAAAAGTCAGTGGTGGTTTTATTTTGGAGGAACATTCTTCTAAGTGGTTCAGCACTCTTCTGTCAATTTGCTCTACTGAGATAACCTGTGGTTGCTATGGTGCTGAATATTGTGCCATAGGGGTGTCAAATGCCATAATGGTTACCCAGTTTAAGACAGGTTTGGAAACTTGAGTGGCATCTACTTCTTAAGCAACATGCCCCTGGAAACACTATGAACTTTGAGAAACAATAATTATAGAAATTCTTCAGGTCTTTTGTTCATAGTGTCTCTGTGAGTCATGCTTGACAGCAATCAACAACATCTCATAGACTGCCAAGATGCCCAAACAAATGTCTTGTAGGAAATGCAATGTGAATGCTCCTTAGAGGCAAGGATGGTGATACTTTGTCTCACATACTTCTGAGCAAGCATGTTGTCATTGTTGAGAGAGCAGTCATTGGAGAGAGACATCATGCGTAGAAATGTGGATGATCAGAGAAAGAGAGGAAGAGCCTAATGAGATAGCTTGACATAGTGATTGTAACATTGCATATTAGATGGAAATGTAACAAGCATATTAAATATTGCACAGGAGGAAGTTGCTAATCTTTCTTCTATGGAGCAGTTGTAGATTTGAACTGCGTCTTTGAATTGACAGAGAAACTCCTTATCATTGCACATTCTGAGCTCCCATTTTACACATGTAGGGAAATTTGAAACACTGACTCCAGTCAGACTCACTTTTGTCTTCTAAATTACATCTTTGCTCTTTAGCACTTAAAATGGGCTCTTTGCAGCAGTTTTGCTCAATGCAATATTTAATTTGATTTTTTTTTCATGAACAACAATTATTATTGAGCGCCTACTATGTGCCAGACACTGTTCTAGAACTCTCTCAAGGAGAAGAGAAGAAAAAAAAGATAGAGGCAGAAATGCAAATTCTGAGGGAGAGGAAAGGGGAAGTTGAGGAAGAAGGCTGAGGGAGCTGAGAAGCCCAAGGTGATAGGACACTCTGCCTTAAGCCTCCTCACCGAAGGCTTCCTCCTCTTCTGTGGTAGCATCTTGGTACTGTTGCTACTCAGAAACGAGGTTGTTCATGCTATTCTTGGCCTCGGTGAACTCTATCTCGTCCATACCCTCCCCAGTGTACCAGTGGAGGAAGGCCTTCCGATGGAACATGGTGGTGAACTGCTCTGAGATGGGCTTGAAGAGCTCCTGGATGGCAGTGCTGTTGATGGCTCAAGTGCCATCTTGAGGCCATTGGGCGGGATGTCACAGACAGCAGTCTTGACGTTGTTGGGGATCCATTCCACAAAGTAGCTGCTATTCTTACTCTGTATGTTAAGCATCTGCTCATCCACCTCCTTCTTGGACATCAGTCCTCAGAAGACAGCAGCCACAGTGAGGTAGCGGCCATGGTGGGGGTCACAAGCAGCCATCATGTTCTTGGCGTCAGAGACTTGCTGGGTGAGCTCAGGCACAGTGAGGGCCCGGTACTGCTGACTGCCATGGCTGGTTAGTGGGGCAAAGCCAAGCATGAAGAAATGGAGACGTGGGAAGGGCACCATGTTGACGGCCAGCTTGCAGAGGTCAGCATTGAGCTGGCCGGGGAAGCAGAGGCAGGTGGTGACGCCGCTTATGGTGGCTGAGACAAGGTGGTTGAGGTCTCCATAGGTTGGTGTGGTCAGCTTGAGGGTACGGAAGCAGGTATCATAGAGGGCTTCATTATCGATGTAGTAAGTCTCATTGGTGTTCTCTACCAACTGGTGGACAGAGAGGGTGGCATTGTAGGGTTCAACCACAGTGTCAGATACTTTGGGTGAAGGCACCACACTGAAGGTGTTCATGATGTGGTCAGGATACTCTTCTCTGATCTTACTGATGAGCAAGGTGCCCATTCCGGAGCCTGGGCCTCCACTGAGGGAGTGGGTCAGCTGTAAGCCCTGCAGGCAATCATAGCTCTCAGCCTCCTTCCGCACCACATCCAAGAGGGAATCGACCAGCTTGGGACTCTTCTGTATAGTGGCCCTGGGCCCAGTTGTTGCCTGCCCTAGAATGACCAAAAACAAAGTTGTCTGGTCTGAAGATCTGGCCAAAAGGACCTGAGTGAACTGAGTCCATGGTTCCAAGTTCTAGATCCACCAAGATAGCACAAGGAACATATTTGCCACCTGTGGCTTCATTGTAGTACATTGAGATGCGGTCCAGCTGCAGGTCGCTGTCCCCATGGTGGGTGCTGGCGGGGTCAATGCCATGTTCTTCACTGATCACCTCCCATAGCTTGGCACTGATCTGGTTGCCACACTGACCAGCCTGGATATGCACTATTTCTCTCATGGTGGAAAATTAAGGTTTGGGTGTTCGGTTTTTTTCTCTCACCTTGGGTGTGTGTGGGACAAAAGAACGATATATAGTTATTTTTCCCCCCTCTGTGGATCACAGGCTGCGAGGATGATAAGTGCCCCGGAGGCTGGAGCAGCAAAATCTGAACGCAGCAGCAGGAAGGTTCAGAGAGGGAGAAAAGTTTGTTTGATTTTTTTGACTACTGCATTTACTAGAATTGACTATTGAACCAATTAAAATTAAACCTTTGACAACTTCAGTTTCTTTTATCATTTATCGTGATGTTGTGTATTGTTCTAGTTGTGAGGATTTCTGTTGTGCTGCACTTTATAATGAAGTCTTTGGTCTTAAATAATGACATCAAGTCTTTGGGGTTTTTTTAGATATACATTTTTTCTTATTAATTTTAATGTAAGTTTGCAGAGACTTAGGATTGCCAGTGGTTCATTTTTGCACTTTATTCCCTCCCCTCCTCAATTCACTCTTCTCTTTGAAAAGAAAAACTCTTTTCATTGTTATGCAATCCCTCCCCCCAAATCTACTCCACTCTGCCGCCTTCACTCTAGACTTCTATAATGACAAGAATACCCATTCATGTGTCCCTTTTAAACAGTTTTCTCTCTCATCTGTTTCAATGCAATATACATCATTCCTCCCCTTCTTTTCTGTCTTTCTCAACCCCGATGTCAATCTGTTTTAGAATATTTGCCCTGTGCAGTATTTGTCCTTTTGTAACTGAGATTTCACTCAGCATAATGTCCTCCAGGGTTATCCATTTTGCATAATATGAGTTCCTTGGTTTTCAATGCTGCATAGTATTCCATTGTGTGAATATAGCAGAGCTTCTCTATTCATTCATTTGTTGATGGGCACTTGAGTTGTTTCCAACTCTTTGCTATTGTGAACAAAGCTGCAGTAAACATGTGTGTGCATATATCTGCTAAGGTGGCAGTTACGGTTTCTTTAGGGTAAATTCCCAGTACTGGAATTGCTGGGTCGAATGATATTAATATTTGCAACTTTTTAAGCAAACACCCTACAGCCTTCCGTAGTGGTTGTACCATTTTACACTCCCACCAAGAGTGAATAAGGGTTCCAGTTTCTCCACAACCTCACCAGCATTTGATGTTTGCTGTTCTGTTAAATTTTTCTAATCTTACTGGGGTAAGATGATATCTCATAGTTGTTTTGATTTGCATCTCTCTTAGAGCTAGGGATTTTGAACATTTCTTTATGTGTTTGTTCATCATCTGAATGTCTTCTTTGATGAAGTGTTTGTTCATATCCTGTGCCCATTTTTCAGTTGTGTTATTTATCTTGTTGTAGTGCTTGAGTGTTTTATAAATTCTAGATATAAGTCCCTTGCCAGACATGTCATTACCAAATATTTTTTCCCAGTCTGTGGTTTCCCTTTTTACCCTGTTGGAGAAGTTTTTGGATATGCATAGGGGTTTAATTCTTAGAAAGTCTCGTTCATCTATTTTATCCTTTCCTGTTTGTAGAAAGTCTTTGTTTATTATAAGCAAGATAGTAGTACTATGGAAGCAAAATGAAAGTCAAGTCTGAATAATGAGTATTTGTTTTAGAAATAATGGCTAGATCCCAAGGAATCTGTGCTAAGGAGAGACCCTTAGAAATGACACCTGTTAGTGGAAAAAGTAGGGCACTCTTAGTAAAATTACGTGAACAGTAACAATGGTTTTGTGAACCATCAGAGAAAAAATACTATCTTCTTTCTCCACAAGCATTTTCTTTTGACCTAAACTCTATATGAAGAAGTTAATATTCTTAAAAGGAAGAAAATACAACATCAAAATTACACTCATTGCCATCAATTAAATTCTGACTTAATAGCAATCTTGTAGGACAGACTAGTGCTGGCTCATAAGGGTTTACAAGGCTGTGAATCTCACCGTCTTTCTTAACTGGAATGGCTGGTGAGTTTAAATTGCCCATCTTTGTTTTTCCAATATTGAGATGTAATCCATATTGAAGGCAGTCTTTGATCTTATTGACCATGATAAACTGCTATACGTGTTTAAGCACTATATTGTCACACAGTTTTAAATTGACAACAGTGCTTAGAAACACATTTTTTTAATAGCCATCATTTGCAACACGTGTTAAAAACTTGTTTTAGTTAAAAGTTTGTTTCTTGTTTGTAACTCTAAAGAAGTTACCTAAATAGAGAAATGACAAAAGATATAGTAATTTTTATCTAATATTATTTGAGGATTATTGTTACAGGCTGTTGTTGTGTACCGTTGAGTCCAAACCAATTAATAGCTGACTCTCCCACAGAGAGATGCAGTTTTCAGATGCACTAAATTGCACAGGAGGAGATTACTGATCTTTTTCCCATGGAGCATTAGTAGATTTGAATTTTGTACCGTAGGGCTGGCCGCACAACTCCTTACAACTCCTTACTGCGATGCCACCAAATCTCCCTAGTTACAAGTAATACTTCATGGATAATTGAATCAGATAGTATACCATCAGTAAGATACTAAAAGTATTCTGGTTACTTGGTAAGGAATTGCATTGCCAACCCAAAGGCATGTAGTAGAAATCCAGTAACTAGTTTCCTTTGCAGTTCTGTGAATATCTACTGGTGAGTCTGCTGTATGATCATTGATTCTATAGTATTTGAAAACCTATAGAATTACTTTAGACTTGCATTATATGGATAAATTTTTATTTAACATTATTTGATATTGTTGCTGTTATGTGCCATTGAGTCGCTTGCGACTCATAGCAACCCTATGTACAAGAGCCCTTAATGCTGCTCTATCCTGTGCCAACCTCGCTGTCTCCGACCCACTCATTCCCACCACCCTAATTACAGAATTGATCCATCTCGTCGAAGGTCTTCCTCTTCTGCGCCCTCCCTCCACTCTCTCAAACATGATGTCCCTTTCCAAGGGCCAGTCCCTCCTTGCAAGATGCCCAAAGTGTGTCAGATGAAGCTTCAGAATCCTTGACTCCAAGGAGCAGTCCGGCTTCACCCTCTCCAGGAAAAAACTGTTTGTTCTCCTAGCAGTCTACGGTATATTCAACACTCTTCTCCAGCACCACAGCTCAAAGGCATCAGTTCTCTTTCTATCATCCATAGTCACCATTCAACTCTCTGATACATAGCATGTAATTGCAAAGACTATAGCTTTGATATTATAAACACATTGATTTTTACTGTAGTCTGACAAGATAATTTTAAAAATATTAATTTCATAGTAAACGTTGAAAGATATAAAATGCATACATTATATTTGAGTTAATAGAGTGATATTTTATGAGCTAATATTAAAGTCAGTATAACTTAGTGATCATGATTTCCATTTATTTAAAGGGAACTAATATTTCAATATAGTATTTTATCATGCATTATTTTGATTCATACATAATGCTTATCATTTTATTCAAATTATCTTATAGCAAAGTGAAGCATCAGTTTTAAAATTTATAATACAAATATTCACATGTATTTTGAATTGACTTAATCATAGTTTTGCCATTGATAAATTGACAGAATTTAAATTACCAATATTTTACATTTATTTAAATTTAGATTTTTAGCATGAAAACTGAATTTTTAAGCTCATCAACTTGTAGAATTATGTGAAGATTTTAAAAATATAAGTTTTTTATAACTTCTAAAAACAAAAGTTTACTCATTGGTTAATAATTTAGTTTGTAACCATCTGAAAGAAATTCTTCTATCACAGAATATTTATAAAATGATAAATAGTTTTGAATTTTATAGATAAATAGTTTTTGATGATATATTTTGCCTTAAAATATACTAGTGGTGCCTTAATAAAAAAATAAATTTATATCCCAGACATGCTATTAAGGAATTAATTTGAGATTATAGAGCCAGAGTAACTTGGGTATGCTTAACTTGGTGACTTTTTATTTGCTTCAGTTCATTCAAAACTTTTAGTGTGTTGGGTGGATCAGCATTTTAGTTGACTTTATAGAGGATAATCTTCTATCCTGAGATTTCCAAGATATTCCTCTTCTCCTCTCTATTCTGGTTTTTGCTCTTGATTTGATATATTTACCATTTAGATTGTTTTCTTCACATTTGTCATGCCACCACCAACCTCCTATAAAAGATAGATATGTAATTTAATGAACACAAAGTCAGATAGTTACTGTTAGCTTGCTTTAGCAATGCATCTTTATTTCTTAGATTGTTGTTAATTGCCGTTGAGTTGAGCACAACTCATAGAAACTCTATGAACAAAAGACTTGAAGCCTTTTTATAACTATCATCATTTATCAAAAATTAATAGAGTTTCCAGAGTCATGTTGTTTAGGAAGTGAATGTCACTCCTCTGCATCCAATTATTTCTTATAAATATGACAATATTATAAATGTATCATGGCAGTATTGTGTTCTGTAAAACTTTGCTTTTTACTAAAAGAGAATATTTAAGATAATTAAAAGTAAAACACTCAGTTTTACTGGAATCAAGTTAATTTTATTTTAAATATCTTATTTATAAAAGTGTTTGAAAGTCACATTTTACTGAGTTGACATGTTATATATAGCTAATAATTTTAAAAATAGGTTAAGATATGAAAATTAATTCTTGATACTAGGAAAAGAATACCTGAATAACTTTGGGGACAGTTGAGTTGTCCTTTTATTTTGTGGTCCCACGTGGCAAACACCAAATCTGTGTGTTCTGGTAGTACATTAGAGACATTGCCACTAATCTCAACTAAGTATAACAGGTAATTGGTTTCTTCATTTCCCAAGTGAAAAGAATATTCAGCATAATACTTGTTGTCCTTCCAATCTTCTAATTCAATTCTTAAAGTGTAATTAGATTGCTTCACTATGGATTTAATTTTCTCTAGGCCCAACCAAAATTCTCCTGAAATAAAAATTTAAAAAATGCACATAATCAACTACAGATTGAACAGTGACAGTTTTATAGAGTGCTTTTATTGGTGCTAGTAAATTATATGTTTTGGTTTAGTTTTGGATACCTTGATTTAAAAAAAAAAACACCTCTTAAGAAGATTTCTTTTAAAATAAGCAATTTTACTGATGATATATAAATATCTAGAATATATAGAGTAGGAAGCAATGGCTAATTTTAAAAGATTTTGATTAAAAAAGCATAATTCTTTTTAAAAAAAGGAAGAAGGAAAGAAGAAGAGACAAAAATGAAAAAGCTTGGTTCTTGAATTTTTAATAATTTTTGTGACTTTAAAATTTTTTAAATTTTATATTGATTTGCGTGTAGTCATTCATATACATTGTGTTTCATTTGAGTACATTTTGTCTTTATAGAATACTTTTCAAAAAATTAAAAACAACAAATGCAGATTATCACAGTCTTTAAATAAAATATTTTATGAAAATGGAAAGTTAATGTTTTTATGTTGTTGTTGAGTTTATAATAGAATGTTTGATGGGTGGGTGGGTGAGGGGAATGGGAAGGATCTGGTATGAATATATTAGAATTTTATAAATAAACTTTTTAAGAGAAGGGAAAATGCAAATAAAAAGGCTTGCTTTCTTTTTAAAGCAGACTAGTACTCAGAATATAACGGTCACTTTTTAATTTTTGAAATAGTCTTCAAAGGTTTTGCAGTATATAGCTTACCACAATATATATTGTAGGAAGGAAATTTAACTAGTAGTATTTAAAAACAATTAAGTAATACTGACATATTTTGATAGGAAACTCTGCTGTTAGGGACATCTCTAAAGGACTGAAGAGCAATGGAGTCTCTCTGGAGACTAAGGTGCATCTGATACAGGCCATGGTCTTTGCAGTCACTTGTTATGCATCAGAGAGTTGAACAGTGACTAATGAGGATAGAAGGAGAATTGATGCCTTTGAGCTGTGGTGCTGGAGAAGAGAATAGAGGGTACCATGGACTGCTAGGAAACCAGACAGATTCATCCTGGAGAGGGTTAAACTGGGGTGCTCCTTGGAGGCAAGGATTCCGAGGCTTTGTCTGACATACTTTGGTCATGTTGTAAGGAGAGACGAGTCCTTGGAAAAGGATATCATGCTTGGGAGGGTGGAGGGCAAGCGCAGGAGGGGAAGGCCTTCTATGAGGTGGATTGATTCAGTGACTGGGGTAATCAGGATGGGTGTGTCGGAGACAGTGAGATTGGCACAGGACAGAGCAG
>NW_006399755.1:29597433-29621521 GCF_000299155.1 Elephantulus edwardii
ATATTTAAGTAATTAAAATTTAAAACATACTGTACATGTGACGATGTCCATGTCTCTTTTAACCTCCAAAAATTTGATGTCTAAAATGGTAGTAAGGAAGTGCAGTGACTAATGCTATGGCTAATTCCTTGTGTCTCTTATCACTTATAAAAGCACAAAACACTTAAAATTATATTTAGTAAGTATAATTATGACAGTTATACATCATTTAATTAATGTTAGTACAGTTAAAAACCAATAGTGATATTAGTGTAATTAAAGTAATAAATAAAATTTTTACAAATGTACTTGTTTATTAATAAACTCTCACGTGGCCTGTACTGTGTTTCATTCATGCTCTTTTTCCAGTACCTAGCCCATAATTGGTCACCAGTAAATATTTTTAGTTATCAGTTCAGTGAATAAATGAATGAAACTGCTTTACCGTTCAGTCTCCCAAAACCGTACTTATACTTCTTCCAAGTTTCATTGAAGTTTTGTGATCCATCTATCCGGTACTGAATTAACGTCCATGAGATACCTGAATAAAATGAACAAAATATCACATATTCAATAAATTGATATTGACATATGTAAAAAAGTATTTATCTTTTTTAATGTACTGTTCCAAAGTAATTTATTAATGTTTATGGAAATTGTATTTCAAAATATATGAAGGACATCTAATGAATTTCATATCAGTAAACATATTTAAAATAGTCTTTTCAGTTTATTTTATGGAAGAAAGTAGAAGAATGAATAAATACATAAGTGAACACATATATAAGGTTTATGTATTAGATATATAAACTATATAGGGAGCTCTGGTGGCCTAGAGTTAAGAACCTGTGCTGCAATTCCGAATGCTTGCTGTTCGAATCTGCCAGCTTCTGTGTGAGAGAAAGATGAGAATCTTCCTGTGCGGTTAACTGCCTCTGTAAACCCACCAGAGGGTCAGTTATGGGTTGATTCTGACTCAGTGGTACTCAACAGCAACAACAGCAGTTACTATATAAATATAAGAGTATATCTATATTAATACTAATAATTTTGACTCTGTATATAGTCTAATCAAAGATAGCAAGCTATTTTTTTTTTTTGATAGCAAGCTATTCTTGTTAATAGGTGGAAAATGACTTGAAGTAATGCCATCATTTTTAGGCTGATTTTACCTGATTTAACTTCACAGCAGACATTAAAAACTTGAGAGCTGGTGGGTCTAATAGCATAAATGCCACTCACTTTTTCACCTCTGTTGGAAATGGTGGCACAATCAACAGGAATGCCTAGAAATAATAAAATGCTATTAAAGATGTAATATTAGGGATATCTTTAGAAGTTGAGATTTTATTTGTTGTTTTATCAAATTGTGGTAGAATGTAGTCTTTTTCAGTAATCTTTGAAAGTACATTTTTTGCTTTTCATAAAAATTGTTTTATACTAGTTTACCTACTAAGTTCATAAAGTTCGTATACATGATTTTTCACACTGAATCTTTCCCCTTTCCTTTACCCATCCCTCCTTCCACCCATCAAATTGTGTGACCCTATGATTAAGCGCCCCCATGAATCCTCATACTCATTCTATAATAATGATCTTATACAGTATTTGTCTTTATGAGAGTGAGTTAGTTGACTCAGCATAATGCTCTCCAGTCCCTCCCAAGTTAGGTAGTAATTTAAAAAAATAATTACTCTGAGTGCTGCATAGTATTCCACTGTCTGGATGTGCCATTATATCTCAATCCCTGCCATTGTGGTTGGGCATTTGGGCAGTTTCCATGTTCTTGTTTTGGTGAATATCGCTGCTTTGAACATTGGTGTACAAGTCTCGGTGCCTCAGTTCTCATTTTCTCAGGGTATATTCCAAATAATGGAATAGCTGTGTCATAGGGAATTTCTGTGTTCAGCTTTTTGGGGAAACACCAAACTGCTTTCCAAAGTGGTTGTACCGTTTTACAATCCCAGCAACAATATATAAGAGTTCCTATCTTGCTACATCCTCTCCAACATTTATTACTTGTTGCCCTGCTAAACTTTGCCACTGCTACTGGAGTAAGATGCTATCTCATTGTGGTTTTGATTTGCATCCCTCTTATTGCCAGTGATTTGGTGCATTTCCTCAAAATGTTGGGCATATGAATGTCATCTTCTGAGAAAAGTCTCTCCATGTCTTTTGCCCATTTTTGTAACTGGATTATCAGTCCTTTTCTAGTGGAGGCCCTATAGGAGTCTGTAAACTTTTGTTATGAAATTCTTATCTGAGATAGCATTGCCAAATGTTTGTTCCCAGTCAGTAGGTTCTTTTTCACCGTGTTGGAAAAAGATCTGATGAACACAGAGATTGATTCTTTAAAAGGTCCCATTCATCAGTTTTATCCTTTTCAGATTGTGCATTTCTGGCTGTATTTGGCAATCCCAATATATCGTAGACTAGACTTTCTAAGCTTGGTCACAGTTTCTCTCTTACGAGCTTTATACTTTTTGGCTTTATTCTGAGGTCTCTGATCCACCTTGAATTGATTTTTGTGTATGGTGTGAAATGTGGAGTCTGTTTCAGCTTTCTGATCAAGGACTTTTTTTTATGGTGCAGTCTTTTTATGACCTGCTCAATTTCTTCTTTTGTGATGGGTTTGTTGAAGTATTCTACATTTGACCATGTCAGTCTGCATAGGGCATACGTTTAAAGGAATTTGTCCATTTCCTCTAAGTTTTCAAATTTATTTATACCTTTTCATAATATTCCGATATTATAGGTTTCATTTCCTCTGGTTCTTTTGTGACATCCCTTCTGTCATTCCTTAATTATGTTTGTGTATTCTGCCCTTTTTTTCTATTGTTAAGGTTGCCGACAGTTTGCTTAACTTACTGACCCTTTTGAAAAACCAAATTGGGATTAGATTGTTGTTCTTTTTCTATTTAATGAAGGTGTTGAATTGTTGTTGTTGTTGTTATGTGCCATCCAGTCGTTTCCGACTCATAGCGACCCTATGCACAACAGCTCCAAACCCTGCTCCATCCTGCGCCAACCGCACCGCCTCTGACACACCCATCCCGATTACCCCAGTCACCGAATCAATCCATCTCATAGAGGGTCCTCCCCTCCTGCGCCGTCCCTCCACCCTCCCAAGCATGGTGTCCCTCTCCAAGGACCCGTCCCTCCTGGCAACATGTCCAAAGTATGTCAGACGAAGCCCCAGAATCCTTGCCTCCAAGGAGCAGCTTGGTTTAATCTTCTCCAAGATGGATCTGTTTGTTTTCCTGGCAGTCCAGGGTACATTCAGTACCCTTCTCCAGCACCACAGCTCAAAAGCATCCACTCTCCTTCTGTCCTCCCTAATCATTGTCCAACTCTCTGATGCATAACAAGCGATTGCAAATACCATGACCTGTATCAGGCGCACCTTAGTCTCCAGAGAGACACTGTTGCTCCTGAGTACCTTTGAGAGGTCCCTAACGGCAGACTTTCCCATCGCGATACGCTTTTTGATTTCCTGACTGCTGGTACCAAGAGTGTTGACTGTGGAGCTGAGCAAAGTGAAGCTGTGAACACTCTCAATCTCTTTGTCATCCATCCTGACGCTGCCAATTGGTCCAGTGGCGAGAATCTTTGTCTTCTTGACATTGAGCCTTAGTCCATACTGAAAGCTGCAGTCCTTGACCCTTCGCAGCAAGTGCATGAGGTCCTCCTCAGTTTCAGCAAGCAAGATTGTGTCATCTGCATAACGGAGATTGTTAATAGATCTTCCACCAATCTTGATGCCACAATTCTCCTCATAGAGCCCAGCCTCTCGGATAATCTGCTCTGCATACATGTTGAAAAGGGTGTTGAATTAGATAATTTATTTTGCTTCTTTTTTTTCCCCTTCATTTTTTTATGTTTGCCTATTGCTGTATACTGTCCCCTAAGAACTGCCTTAGCTGAATCCCAGAGGTTTTGGTACATTGTATTTTCATTATCATTTGTTTCAAGGAGCTTTTTTTATTTCATCCTTTATTTCTTCTATAACCCAGTCTTGTTCTAGTAGGATATTAGTTAGCTTTCATGTTGGTGGCTTTATAAGCTTTATCTTCTTGTTAATGTCTATTTTTATGACATTGTGGTCTGAGAAGATACTTTGTATTATTTCAGCGTTTTTTAATTTGTTGAGGCTTGCTTTGTGCCCTACTATATGATCAATTCTGAAGATTGTACTATGTGCACCTGAGAAGAGAGTGAATCGAGTTTTAATTGTGTGCAGTGCTTGGAATACATCCACAAGGTTGAGTTGGCTGACTGTGTAGTTTACGTCTTCTGCATCTTTGTTAAGTTTCTTTTGAGTTGACCTGTCCTTTGGCGAGAGTGGTGTGTTAATGTCTCCTACCACTACTGTGGTACTGTCTGTTTCTTCAGTTCTATTAACAGTTGTTTTACGTATTTAGCGGAACTTTCAATTGGTGCATTGATATTGACTAGTGCTGTATCTTCTTGATCTACTGTACCTTTAATCATGATATAGCCCTTCCTTATCTTTTATGGTGATTTTCATCCTGAAGTCTGTTTTATCAGAGAGTAGTGTTGCCACTCCTACTTTTTTCTGGATGGATTTACTTGATATATTTTTTTTTTCCAGCCTTTCATTTTGAGTCTTATCTTTCTCTTCATTTATTAGATGTGTCTTTTGTAAGCAATATATTGGTTGGATTTTCTTTTTATCCATTCTGCTATTCTTTTTCCTTTGATTGGTGCATTAAGTCCATTCACATTAATTGTGATTATTGACAGGCCAGGTTTTATCATTGCCATTTTGCTGTGTTTCTTTTTTGTTGTTTCCTGTTACTATGGCTCATCCACTTTCCTTTGTTGTCTCTCTGTGAGGGACTTCCCCTAAAAGTTCTTGTAGGTTTGAGCTTGTTTTCACAAATTCCTCAAGTACTTTCTTTTCTGCAGAGGATATGATTTCTCCTTCCTATTTGATCGAGAGCTTTACTGAATATAGGATCCTGGGCTAGCAGTTGTTTTCGTTCAACTTTCTGTAAATGACATCCCATTGTCTTCTTGCTTACTTGTTTTTTGCTGAAAAATTAGAACTTAATATGATTGCTTTACCTTTGTAGGTGACTATTTGTTTCTATAGTGCTGTTTTCCATATTCTCGCCTTATCTTTTTTAGAGAATTTGACTGTAATATGTCTTGATGTTTTTCTTTTGGGGTCTAGTCTGTTTAGTGTTTGTTGAGCTTCTTGAATATGAATCTCCTCACTCCTTTTTTTTTAATTTCCCCACTCTTCATAATACTTTGGTAGTTTTCTTCTAGTACCTCTTCCACAGTTTTCTCAATGATTTCCCTGTCCCTCTCATATTCTGGAATTACAGTCATCTGTATGTTACTCCTTTTGTTGTTATCCTCATAATTCTAATATTTTCTTTATGTCTCATCTCTGATTTTTCTTCCTAGTATATTTTCACTGAGGTTCTTGTCTTCCAGCTCACTGACTCTCTGTCCCATCTCCTCTCTTCTACTTTTTTGTCCTTCCAACACGTTAGACACTTCTGCCGTTTCATTCTTAGTGTTCTGGACTGCATTTTCATGCCTTTCTGTTATTTCTAGTGCTATGTTGGCAGCACTTTATCTTGTGATGATTTTTTTAGGTTCTTGTATCTCTTCATGTATAGTTTCAATTCTTCCATTTTTTTGCATTTTCTTCCATATTTATACAAGTTCCTATTCATCAATATATATTTTTTCTGGCTTTGACCAACTAATTAATTTTAAGAAAACAAGGAGAATTTTAAACTTTTCCCTCTAGACAAAGGGGGAAAAAGATGGAAAATACCATATATGCGGAATTAGTGTAGAGCTTAGTACATTATAGATGTTGTTGTTGTTATGTGCCATCGAGTCGCTTACGACTCATAGCAACCCTGTGTACAATAGCCCTAAACTCTGCTCTGCCCTGTGCCAATTGCACTGTCTCTGACACACCCATCCCGATTACCCCAGTCACTGAATCAGTCCACCTCATAGAGGGCCTTCCCCTCCTGAGCTGTCCCTCCACCCTCTCAAGCATGATATCTCCAAGGACCGGTCCCGCCTTACAGCATGTCCAAATGGAGCCTCAGAATCCTTGCCTCCAGGAAGCTGCCCGGATTAACCTTTTCTAGGATGAATCTCTTTGTTTTCCTAGCAGTCCATGGTACCCTCAGTACTCTTCTCCAGTACCACAGCTCAAAGGCAGCAATTCTCCTTCTATCCTCCTTAATCACTGTCCAACTCTCTGATGTATAACAAGTGATTGCAAAGATCATGGCTTGTATTAGACGCACCTTAGTCTCCAGAGAGGCACCATTGCTCTTCAGTATTTTGGAGAGGTCCCTAACAGCAAACTTTCATATTGCAATACGTTTTTTAATTTCCTGGCTACTGGTGCTGAGAGTGTTGACTGTGGAGCCAAGCAAACTTAAGCTGTGAACAATCTCAATCTCTTCACCATCCATCCTGATGCTGCCAATTGGTCCAGTGGTGAGAATCTTTGTCTTCTTGACATAGAGCCTCAATCCATATTGGAGGGCTGTAGTCCTTAACCCTCTGCAGCAAGCAGAGCCAGAACAGAACAAGGAAACACTGCATGGTTCAAAATTGAAAAGGGCATACGCCAGGGATTTGTCCTGTCTCCATGCCTTTACAGCCTGTGTGCAGAACAGATTATCCCGGAGGCTGGGCTCTATGAGGAAAAGTGTGGTGTCAGGATTGGTGGAAGATTCATCAACAATCTGCGTTATGCAGATGACACAACCCTGCTTGCTTTGAAGGTATATAATAATTTTATTGAAAATTGGTTGGGAATGGAGATTTGTTCCCTTCAGAGTTTTCTACTTGGTTGGTTTTGTGGTTTGTTTTTTGTTTTTCCAATTGAAGTAAATAATAAATTGCAAAGAAATAAAGAAGAAAGTATATTCTTTTCATCTCCTAAAAAATTAATATTGGTCTATATTTGATTTATTACAAGCACTCATACCAAACACATTTTTGCTATAACATTTGAAAGTGCATAAATAATGAACTTTTATACTTAGGAGTGAACCTAATTAGAGATACAAAAGACCTATATAAAAAACCTACAAAGAATTTCTGCAAGACACAATAAAAGACCTAAAGAAATGGAAAAATATGCCCTGTTCATGGATAGGAAGACTCAATATTGTGAAAGTGACAATCCTACCAAAAGCAATGTACATGTTCAGTGCAATCCCAATCCAGATACTGAATTCATTTTTCAAGGAGATTGAAAGGGAAATTAAAAAATTGATTTGGAGAGACAAGAGACCCCGAATTAGCAAAACACTTCAGAGAAGCAAAAATGAGGTTAGAGGAGAAGCAAAAATGAGGTTGGAGGCATAGCACTCCCTGACCTCAAAACCTACTACATAGCAGTAGTCACCACAACAGCATGGTACTGGTACAATGACAGGCACATAGAAGAATGGAACAGAATTGAGAACCCAGAAATAGCTCTAGTTATCTATGGTCAATAAATAGTCAATAAGGAAATAAAAACTATCAAATGGGGGAACCTCTTTAACAAATGTTGCTGGCAAAACTGGACTTCCACCTGCAGAAAGCTAAAACAACATCCACATCCCACCATACACAAAACTCAAGGTGTATCAGAGAGTTGGGAGTTAAGCTCAAAATCATAACATTTGTAAGAGTCAAACTGGGATCAAGCTTAGAAGAACTAGTCCAATGTATAAAGAGACTACCAAATGCAACCAGTAGTGCACAATCTGAAGTGGATAAAATTGATACAGAGGACCTTCTTAAGATTAAATCCATATGCGTATCAAAACCTTTTTCCAGCAGGATATAAAGAAAATGTATAGACTGGGAACAAATATTTAAGAGTCATATAACAAAAGTTTACAAATACTCCTGGGCCTAGCCAGGAAAAAGACTGGTAACCCAATTATAAAATAGACAAAATACATGGAAAGAATTTTCACAGAGGAAGATGGTCGAATAGCAAACAGACACATGAAGAAATACTCAAAATCACTGGCAGTAAGAGAGATGCAAATCAAAACCACAATGAAGTACCATCTCACTCCAGCAAGAGTGGCAAAGTTTAACAGGGCAGCAAGTAATAAATCTTGGAGAGGATGTGGTGAGATAGGAACTCTTATACATTGTTGGTGGGATTGTAAAATGGTACAATGATTCTGGAAGGCAGTTTGATACTTCCTCAGAAAGCTGAACATAGAAATTCCCTATGACCCAGCTATTCAACTACTTGGAATATACCCTGAAAAATGAGAACTGAGGCACAAACAGAGATTTGTACGCCAGTGTTCCTAAAAGCAGTATTCACCATTGCAAGAACCTGGAAACAGCCCACGACAAATGGATTGAGAAATTATGGTATATTCACACAATGGAATACTAAGCAGCACACAAGAGCAATGATTTTGTAAATTATTACCTAACTTGGGAGGGACTGGAGAGCATTATGCTGAATGAACAAATTCAGTCCCACAAGGATAAATATAAAACCATTATTGTAGAATGAGGATAAGGATCCAAGAGGGTTGGAAGAGGTTGGAAGCATAGGGAGGAAGATATACAAGCGGAGGGAGGGATTAATCATGGAGTTGTACAATTTGATAGGTGAAGGAAATTGAGAGAATTTGTTTTTGAAAACTTTGTATTAGAATTTTGTAAATTAGTAGAAAATTTAAAATAATGAACCTTTAACCTCTTAAATATTACAGCATGTGTCTCTTAAATATATTCTTTTCCTACATAATTGTAATGTCATTTTCACATCCAAGAACATTCCAAATGATCTTATTTTAAGTACTTATTCATATTTCCTGATTGTCCTAATAATATATTTCATTTTTTTTTCTAACTCATCATCCAGTTTAGGCTGGTACATTTTGTTTGGTGGTTATGTCTCCTAACTCGTGTTTAGTGTAGAACAGGTCTGGTGAGTAGCTCCTGTTGATTGCAATGGCAAAAAGGGGGGCAATATTGAAGATAACTCGGTAGCTTCAAGAGGCAGGCCACCACTCTATCTTACCCTCATATTCTAAATGTTTTTCTTCATTCATTTGAAAAGAAGGTGTAGTTCTTGGTGCTCTGGTCTTGGAATTTTCTGTGGGCTCTTCAGTAACAGTCCTTTTTAGCTAATAAAAAAAAAATAGGAATGTGTTTTTAAAAATTGTAGTGACTATACAAGTAGAAGAAATATGATTAAGGATAATAATTCATATGTGTTTTGTCTTTCATTTTATCATGTTTTACAGTTTTTTAAGTTATGAGCATAAATCATGCTACTTAGATTTTATAGATTGAGTAAGAAAACAGAACAAAGAAAGAGCAAAGCAGAAAACCAGATGGAGCCAGA
Organism: Elephantulus edwardii; assembly: GCF_000299155.1. Classification (NCBI taxonomy): domain Eukaryota; kingdom Metazoa; phylum Chordata; class Mammalia; order Macroscelidea; family Macroscelididae; genus Elephantulus; species Elephantulus edwardii. The sequence continues at coordinate 29,606,798 of NW_006399755.1, forward strand.
AGCGTAACAACATTAATAGCATATACTTTGCTTTGTTCCATGTATTTTTAAATTGTTTTTATTTCATTTAATGGAATACATTTAACAAAAGGATTATTCTTATCAATATATTTTATTTTGTAACAGGCAGATTTTATATTTACTAATTCTATTTTGTACCTTATCCTCAAACCTTGGCTTGTTCTCAAATGCTTGGCATTTCCTAGGTTCTAATTCGAGAGGATTCCTTGTAAATTTCACTTTCTAAGAGCTAGTGTTTGGTACGGAATAGTTAAATGATCTAGAAGCCACTTCATTTCTTGACATGTTACTTTGAGGAAATTAGATCACATAAGCTAAAGTCTATTCTGATTTAGAAATTCATTATTTTCATTTCTTCACACATTTTATTATTCTACAGAACATTTATCACTTTGTTACCATGCTGCTTTTCTGATCAGGTTCAGTTACTCGTATTAAAAGGTATATTAACAAAGAGCTTGGAAAGACTCTCTCTCTCTGTATGTATATGTGTATGTATGAAGACCGAAATTATGGAAATAAAAATAATTGTCAAAATTCTTTTTTGGGCAGTTGGCGTTATCGGCTAAAAATCTATGATTCAGAAGCTTTCAGAAACATGATAAGACTAAGGTGATTGGCTTTTGAGACTGGAAATTAATAATATAATTTGTTTTCTAGTTCTTGAAAACAGTATAAACAGCTTCTCTGATTCTGTTGTGTATTTTTAAATCCTTTTGAATAATTATTAGAAGAGTAGCACTAAAATTTTTTAAACTTTTTACTATATTGGAATACTTTTATTCTATAAGAACTTTAATCTGAACAAGTATTATTTTCTTCACCTAGCCAGCCATTTTCTTTATAGATTAATTATAGTGTTGAGTATTGGACTTTAATCATTGAATTGTAGAATTTTTAGAGTAAAAAAAATCCTGGCCATTATTTATTGAGTGCTACATGCTAAATGTGAGACTGTTATTGTTGAGTACCATTGAGTTAGAACTGACTCACTCATAGCTGACCTTCCAGTGGCTTTTCAGAGGCAATAAAATAGCACAGGAATAGTGTGCCCATCTTTCTCCCTTGAGAAGCTGGTCTATTTGAACTGTGTACCTTTGGGTTTGGATCACAATTCATTACCAATAAACCACCAGAGCTCCCTGAATATGAGACTACTTTATTCAACAAATATTTTGTGGAGTGCCTACTACAAGTTAAACAGTGTTTTATATTTTTTAGGCTACAGTAGTAAACATAATGAGGGGAAAATAATCCCTGAACAGATGGAGTGTATATAATAACTTAGAGACATAACCAAGTTACTGTTATTTAGACACAAATAAAATTTGTGTTAGTAAAGATTATGTTAGATAGGAATCAATGTTAAAGATTAATAAAAGTAATGAATAAAAAAGGAACACTTGATAATGGGAGTAGTGGGTTATAAATATTGACTATGTACTAGAAGGCATCTTTGAGAGTGATATTAAGAACTGAAGACAAATTGACTAAAAATGAAAAAGTACTTTGCGGATATCAAGGAAAAGATTATTACAGACAGGGACAACAAGGCTCTGAGGTTGTAGTATGCATGATATGTTGTGTAACAGTGAGGAGGCCAGCTAGACTTGTTAGAGAAGATAAAGTCATCATGGTGTTCAAGGGTCTAGTCATTTTGGCTCTTAAGTACTGTGAGTGACATGGAGAACCACTGAAGGGCCTTGATTCAAACGAAACTTGTAAATATATTTTAATAAGCTAGTTCCTCACAGCAATCCTATAAAATAGGTTGTGTTATTATTTACCCAACATAGATAAGACAATAGAGAAGAATTATTCAAGGTAACCTAATAAATTGTGAAGCCAAATTTTTCTGCTGTCTTTAATTTTATTCACTATCCAGTTAAACTGTTTAAATGATTTTAAAACTTTTTTGTGTTTTTAGAAACTGCAATGACTGGATATAGTATTAGAGTGTTGACTTACCTGATTCTCTATTTTTTCTATTTGGCTGTGTTGTTCATTTAATTGTTTGTATTGGTTTTCCATGGTTTGGAGAAGGTCCTTGATGCTATTGTCTTGTTGCTCTACAAAACTCTGGACATAGAGTACAGGTTGGTTAAGTGTGTCCTTCTGTCTCGTCACCTCCGTGCCTGCCTGCCTTCCTCCCCTTTCACTTCTTTACCTCTCTCTCCCCCTTCTCCATCCTCCTCTCCTGTCCATGCTCCTTCTTTGCCTTTCCCTTTCTCCCTGTCCTTTTTCCTTTCTTCCTCTCTTTTTGTTAGGTTTAGAGTTATTTTAGACAATATTATATACTATCCTAATTTAATTTTTAAATGAATATTAGAAAAATTATACCAGCAATCATTTTTTCACTCATATTTCTTTCATATAATGCATATTTTATACTTCTGTTTTCTTTGAAAAATACCATCTCTAAAATTTGGTATTTTTCACTTCTAATCACTAAAATTAATTGCAAAGCAATGCAGTGTTTTAATAGGAATAAATTTATTCATGTGTTCAGGAATGATTTAAAACCTAATTTTCTTTAACTTCTAAGTTTTAACCTTTAACATTCCACCATTAATTTGCAATGCTGTAATAATGTTTAACGGTCTAACTTTTACTATAGAATGGGTTGTAATTTTCATATGAAATAGAGAGTTTGGTTGTTTTCATATATAATTTTGAATAAACAGAAAAACAAACTTAGAATCACAACAGGTTTTTTCTTTGAGAACATATTTATAGTATATTAACAAATAGCATGTCCTAAAATATTTTTTTAAAAGAGTCACATTTTTAATATAATCATGAACCTTTTTTGGATTTTACTTACTTTAAGTGATGTTACTTCTGGATGTGCCTTGACTTCAGGTTGAGTTTTGATTAAATTAGTTAGTTGATCCTCCAGATATCTTACTTTCTGTTGTAGTAAAGTTTTTTCTTCTATAAGGCTTTCAAATTTTGAGTTAAGTTCAAGTGACATATTCTTCACTTCTTCATTTTTCACTTGTAGTTTGGATGTGGTTTTTCTAAGTTCCCGTTCTTCTTCTTTGATCTCGTTGGTTTGCTGTGATAGGTCATAAAAAGTCTTATCATATAGGTTAAGTTTTTGAAATATGTCATTAATTTGGCCCTTAGTCTTATGGACAAAGTCTTTAAGACCGTGCCCCAACTGAAGGAGACCATTTGCTAAAATTTTTACGTCATCTAACATAGCAAATCTTGATTTTGGCTCTGGAGCTATAGAATCAAATGATGAATATTCTTGGTCAATTCTGGAGGAAATAACTAGAGGGATAATAAAAAGAAAAACCTTAATGGTGTACATTTTAATTATTTGATTTTTAAAACCAATTTGGAACTAGTTTTCCCTTCTAAGCAGACCTAGATCTCTGAACTCTATATATACTCCTTTTGTCATGGTGGGTAGATGAATATAGTTAATCATTAAACTGTGTAAACTTGTAGGAATGTAACCTTTTGCCACATTGAGTTAGATCAATGGTAAGTGAAATAAAAGAAATAAGTAACTAACTTAATAGGTTATTTGAAATTATATTATATTTAACTTTGTTATATACTCTATGTGTTTTGTGATCCACTTGTTTTTAAAAGCTTATTTTGCACAATTTTAAGGAATTTCAGAAATTAAAATTAAAAAATTAACTGGCAAATTGATATTTAAAATTGAGGGGAAATTAATTAAAAAATAATCAAATATGTATTTCTCAAATTGTATCTAATTTTTATGGAAATAGTGATCCATCACCAAACAAAACAACTTGTGAAGCCTTTCCCCCTTTCCTCTGGTGGTCCTCACTGCATTCCCCAGCATGCTGTATACACTCACATTTGTTGTTATATGTCACGGTTATTACTTTTTAAGATTTTTGTTTGCATCATACTATATGTTTTTGTACCCTTGTCTATTGTAAAACAATCTCATGGCAAGTAAGTGCTATTAAAAGACATTTTACTCCTTTGATCCCCTGTGTTCTAGCTCTGTTTGTGATCTAGCATTTTCCTATATGAGCTCTGAACAACCCATGCTTATTTGAAATGTACCATCTCCAAAATTTGGTTTTTTAAATGTCTTCACAGTACAATTAATTGACAAGCAAGATCATATTTTAATAGGAATAAATCTATTCAAGCATACTGTAATGATTTTAAACTTAAGTTTCATTCATCTTTTACTTTGCTCCAGTAGTCTGCAGTGCTGCAATAATGTGTTCTAACTTTTATGATGTAACAGGTTGTAACTTTCATATGCAATATAAAATTTGGTTGTTTTCACATGTAATTTTTGGGAAAACATAAAAATGAACTCAAAATCACAATAAGAATGTTCTCTTTTAAGGCCAAGCCAGAATTGTATCTTAAATATTTTCAGTGTCAAAAACTGTTTATTCCTCCTCATAAGTTTTACTGAAGTTTGTAAGTTTAGCTACAACTTTAATGATAGAAACTTAACACAAACTGAAAATTGATATTTTTTAAAAAATTAATAATCTAGGGAGCTCTGGTGGCCTTGTGGAAAGAACCTTCAACTGCAATCCTAAAGGTGTGTGGTTCAAATCCACCAAATGCTCCACTGGAGAAGAAGGGGGCAATCTCCTCCTGTACCAGTTGGATCTGATTCTATGGCATATGTACGCATGCACACACACACACACACACACAAATATTTTTTTAGAAACCAGACCCAAGAACAAAAAACTTAATAATCTGTTTCTAAGGGAAAAAAGCAAATATTTCAATTAAGTCACAAATAAGTTTCTATATTGAAACTTCACATTAAAATACTTTTGTGAAAATAAATTCTTTTAAAATGACATGTTGTTGTCGTTAGGTGCTATCGAGTGGCTTGCAACTCATAGCGACCCTATGTGTAAGAGCTCTGTACGTTCTTCTATCCTTTGCCAACCTAGCTATCTCAAATGCACTTATTCCCACCTCTCCAGTCACAGAATCGATCCATCTCATAAAATGATATATCTTGATAAATTTATATATAGTGTATTTGCTAGAGTCAGATTGCTACCTAAGTTCAAAAGACATTTCTGACTGTACAGCCTGGAACAAGTTATTTAACACCAATCCCCATATCTCAGTTTATCTGTAAAATTGGAGTAAGAGTTGCATGTATTTCACAGATAGGAGAATTTAAAGAAATATTAACATGTAGAAGAATGTCTGCCAAATAGGTAGTGTTCTACATGCTACAGTATTTCACATGAAACTTTGAAACTATGTCTGTATGATCAGTTCTTATCTAAAAAATTATTTTTGTTATGTCTTTTTAATAAAGGGGAAGGTTTTTAACAGTGGATAGAAAAATACATTTCTATTTAAATGGCAAATTTTCTTAGGATTGCCTCTTCCTACTATGAAATAGGGAGCTCTGTATTAAATAGAGGCTCTGTCTTTAGTTCATTTAGGATTGAGGGCTTTGGGGTATAGTAGCTGTAGTCAAGGTAGTATGCATAGTGCTTGGAGCATGATCTTCACTTGTTAGTAGGTGCCATCAAGTAGAGAATGACTCATAGCGACCTTATGAACAAAAGGTCTGAACCCTGTTCTATCCTGTGCCAGACTCACTCATTTTTGACATACAAGAGCCCATTGCAGTAGTCACCATATCAGTCAACCTGTTTGAGGGTCTTCCTCTCCTTCAGCAAACCTCCACGCTTCCCTACATCATGTCCTTCTCCAAGGGATAGCCCCTCTTAACAACATGCCCAAAGTATGAGAGGTGAAGCCTCATCATTCTTGCCTCCAAAGAGCACTCTGTCCGTACCTTCTCCAAGACATATACGATCTTCGCTTGTTGTTATTGTTGTTATGTGCCGTCTAGTCACTTGCGAGTCATAGTGACCCTATGTACAACAGCCCTGCTAAACTCTGCTCTATCCTATGCCAGCTTTATTGTCTCCGACACATCTACCCTCATTACCCTAGTCACTGTATCAGTCCATCTCATCAGTGGTCTCCCTCTCTTTCTCCATCACTCCACCCTTCCAAGCATGATATCCCTCTCCAAGAATTGGTCCCTCCTTGCAACATGCCCAAAATATGTCAGACAAAGCTTCAGAATCTTTGCCTCCAAGGAGCAGGCTGGTTTCACCCTGTCTAGGGCAAACCTGTTTATTTTCCTGTCAGTCCGTGGTATATTCATAACTCTTCTCCAGCACCACAGCTCAAAGCCATCAGTTCTCTTTCTATCATCCGTAGTCATTGTCCAGCTCTCTAGTGCATAGCAAGCAATTGTGAAGACTATGGCCTGGATCATGTGCCCCTTAGACTCGAGACTGACATTGTTGCTCTTCAGTATTTTAAGAGGTCTCTGACAGCTGACTCTCCCAATATAGTTCATCCCTTGATTTCCTGGCTGCTGGTACCAAGAGTGTTGATTGTAAAGCCAAGCAAACTAAGCTGTTAACAATCTCAGTCTCTTCACTATCTATCATGATGTTGCTAATTGGCCCAGTGGCGAGAATCTTTGTTTTCTTGATGTTGAGCTTCAATCAGTATTGAAGGGTGCAGTCCTGGACCTTCTGTAGCAAGCGCTTCAGATCCTCCTCAGTTACAGCAAGCAGCACGTGTCATCTGCATAAAGCAGATGACTTTTTCTCCAACTCTGATGCCACCTTCCTGCTCATACAGCCCAGTTTCCCGGATGTTGTATTCTGCATATGGACTGAAAATATAGGGAGACAGAATACATCCCTGGTATATACCTTTCCTGATTTTGAACCATACAATGTCTCCTTGCTCTGTTCTGATGACTGCCTCCTGGTCCCAGTATAGGTTTCTCATAAGCACAAGGAAATGTTCTAGGGTTCTCATTCTTCCCAGAGTCAGCTACAGTTTATTGTGATCCATAGAGTCAAATGCCTTTGCATAGTCAATAAATTAACACGGACATTCCTCTGGTACTCTTAACTTTCAGCCAAGCTCCATCTAACATTAGCTATAATATCTCTAGTACCATGGGCTCTTCTAAACCCAGCCTGCACATCTGGAAGTTCTCTGTTGATGTGCTGCTCCAGTCGTTTTTTTGGATTATTTTCAGCAGAATATTGCCTGCGTGCAATATTAATGATATTGTTCGATAGTTTCCACAAACTGCTGGGTCACCTTTCTTTTAAATAGGAACAAGTATAGATCTCTTCCAGTCAGTTAGCCAGGTGGTTGGCCTCTAGATTTCTTGGCACAATGTAGCACATCCAGGGCAGCGTCTGTTTGTTGATACTCATTTAGGACTGCCTAAATTAGAATCCTAATTCTGTCATTTTTTAGCACTTTTACCCTTTGTCAAATTACTTAACTTCCTTATCCCTCTGTTATCTCCTTTGTTGTGTGATAGTAATACCTAGTTTATAGGGTTGTAAAGAGGAAATAATAGTATTTTCAAAGTGTTTAGAGCATTGTTGTGTACTGTCCAATCAGAACTGACCCATAGCTGACCCTCCAGTGGGCAGTTAATCACACAGGAGGAGATTGCTCATCCTTTTCTTGTAAAGCATGTGGTGAATTTGAATCACATGCCTTTGGGATTGCAGTGCAATTTATCATCACTAGGCCACCAGAGCTCCTTGATTAGAATGTTGTTGTTGTGTACTTCTGAGTCGGACCCGACCTGTAAGTGACCCTCTTGTGAGTTTTCAGAGACACTTAATCACTTGGGAGGAGACTGCCCATCCTTCGCCCACAGAACAACTGGTGGATTTGAACTGTGTCCTTTTGGGATTGCTGTGCAGCTTCATGTCACTTGTCCACAAGGTGACATATACTAATAAATTAAACAAGCATTTTATGTTAGCTAATTTTTTGGTAATTAAAAGCAATGCATATATGCCTAAACTATAATATTTTATTGGTGAAAATTTGCTAATTCCAAATTAAGATCATGCAGATTGGGAAATTTTACTAGTATATAGTTTTTCTGAGTTCTGTAATAATGTCTTGGCTTCTCTTAACCTTGTTCAGTATAAGGTATTATGTCTTTTAATTAACCTGTTTTCTTTCTTTATAACAATCCAGTATTGTTACTTGTAGCTATTGAGTTGGTTCTGTCAGCTAATACTGATAGAGAACTTTCCCAGTAGGATATCTAAGGCTATGGACTTTATAGAGGCAGGACTCCAACTTCTTTCGCAAGTGGGCTGGTGGGCTCATACTACAGAACTTTTTGTTAGCAGCTAAGTTTTTTGAAACATTACATCAGTAGGCCTCCTCCTTTGTCTAATACAGAACTGTATATATTTTTTGGTTCAAAGCAGAGATTAAAAAAAACACAAATAAATAAAAATATAGAAATACTCCCACTAATGAAGAGAACAAATATTTTCCTTGTTGCTTATTTTCTTCTCATCCTTTTTTCTAGCTATGTTATAGAATAATGACACTGCATGTTGCAGTAGAAAAGAAATTTGTATTTTTTTCCCACACTTCATTAAAAGGAAAGATTACAGTTGTGGTCATTGGTTATGAAGTGAGTATTTTGATATGTAACTAAGGTGTATACTCCTCTGTCTTAAAGTGATCAGCCCTTATATTTTACCCACGTGTTAGTTGAGAAGGAATTGAAATATGGCCACCTGCCCTCCTCTGTTACAGATGTATATTGACAAGAGTTGCATCTCTTTTTCCTTCGTAGTCCTTACAATGGAAAGTCCTTAAAGTGATGGCAGAGTGATAAGGAGCGATGTTGCCAACACAAAGGCATGCAGTTTGAATCCACCAGCTGTTCCACAGAAGAAAGATGGGCAGTCTCCTCCACTGTGGTTTACTGCCGGTGAAACCTACTGTAGGGTCAACTACAACATCTCTTAGGGTGCATTAGCATAATTACTTGTTTATTATAGTAACAAAATAACATTTATCAGATTAATAAGAGAATGATTAATTTATACTCAATTTTTAAAGTACAAAACCCACATGGTGTATACACCATCTTTTGGTATGTTGTTTGTTGTAATGTGCTGTCATGTTGATGACAACTCCTAGTGACACTATGCACAATAACTGTGAACTCTATCCTGAGCCAATCTCACTGCCTATGACACATGTATCCTCATTACCAGTTACTGTGTCAATCCGTCTCATCCATAGTCTTCCACTCATCCGTTGCGCCTCCACCCTTCAAAGCATGATTTACTTTTCCAAGGCCTGGTCCTTCCTGTCAACGTGCCCAAAGCATGTCACATGGTGCTTCAAAATCCTTGCCTCCAAGAAAGAGCTTGGCTTTACCCTCTCCAGGACAGAACTGTTCGTTCTCCTGGCAGTTCATGGTAGGTTCAATACTCTTCTCTAGTACCACAGGTCAAAGGCATCAATTCTTCAGTCCTCTTTGGTCATTGTCCCACTCTCTGATGCAGAAGTCCCACTCTCTGATGCAGAACAGGTAATTGTGAGGGCCATGACCTGGATCAGGTGTACCTTAGTCTCTAGCTTCACATCACTGCCCTTTGGCACTCTGGAGAGATCCTTGACAGCACATTTTCCTAATGCAGTTTGTCTTTTGATTTCCTGACTACTGATGCCAAGGTTGTTGAATGAGGAACCAAGCAAGCTGAACTTGTTAACAATCTCAGTCTCTTCTTCATGATAGATGATGCTTTCAATTGGCTGAGTGATGACAACTTTTGTTTTCTTGATAATGAACTTCAATCTGTATTGCAGAACACAGTCCTTGACCCACTGCAACAAATGCTTCAGGCCCTCTCCTTGGAATTTTAAAAGTAACTCTTTCTCATGTATGCAAGTAACGGAACACAATCCTAAATGGAGGTTGTACAGAGGCACTCCTTTCCATGTTGTTGCTATACTGGAACACTAACATGTTTTGCCCAATTTACACATTTCCTTACACACAACATTGAGATTAGTGATAGAAAAAAAAAACACCCCACTAAACATATCTGTTGAGTTAGAAGCAGCCTATTGCTAACTCCTTTGGGTTTCAAGGCTATACATCAAATGGGAAGAGATTCCCCAACTGTTTTTGGTTCACACTGAGTAATTTTTCTGTATTGTGGTTTCACTTACTTTATGTTATTGTATATAATTAAGTAATTTTCCTAATTAGAACCTACAGAAAAATTCCAGCATGGAAAAATGTAATGAAAGAAGTTTGATAGATAAATTTGTCTGCTTTTTAATACCTTCTCTCAGAATCATTTGAGTACCCATTGGCAAAATCTAATATTTACTCAAATTTGTTCCTATTTAAATAGAATCCTGATCACATGTAATTAGTGACATTATAACCATTGAAATGTTTTTATACCAAAGAAAATGAAAAACTCAAAAGCAATTTGAGGTCCTAACCTTAAAGCTCTTAGTTTTGAAGAACCAATATGCAAATTTTCTCAGTAGTTAGAGTTTTAGAACATTTAGGAGCCTTGTTTAACTTCCTAGCAAAGCAAAGTCCTCTGTCTTCTCAGCTCTCGGTTGTGCAATCTAGTAGAGGTATGACCTCTAAATAAAACATGACTTTTTTGTTCTTTTGGATATTGTTGTTACTCAGTTCCTTTAACTTGACCATGACTTACAGCAACCCTATGAAAAGCAGATCTGAACCCTAACATCTCTGATAAAGTATCTTAAATAGTATCTTATTTCATTTCTTTAATTTAAAATAGTATCATTGGATTTGAATCAATATATTTGGTAGAAATATTCTGAAAGCAACGTTGGATAAAACCCCCTCCTCACTATTTATAAGTAGAAGTATTTTTATTAATATATTTTAGCATTAGAATTATTTTAGGTACCCCTTTTCATCTTTTCATCCAAACCAGGATAGACTAATATAATATGAAACTCTGTATGTAATTAAATATTTTTAGTAGTCACATTAAAAATACTAAAGAATAAAAAGATTATTTATCTTGCACACAAAGTGTGATCAAACCTAAAAATTACTACGACAGAAAAAAATTACTACTACAGAAAACAGTTAAATGTATGCAATGTTTAGAAATTCTCATTGTTTTACCATTGCAACCAGTGTCCTCTAGTGGTCAGTATGAGAACTGACAGTAAATAAATACCCTTTTTCTTGATTATTGATTAAATAAATGTTTGCTGAGTTAGGGGAAAATAAAAATACTAAAGAGAAGCAAATGGTAGTAATTTTAGTAGTATATTTTATTTATTGTGTATGAATTATAATTTTGTTGTTGTTAAGTGCCATCAAGTTGAGTGAGATTCAACCCTATGAACAATGGATCAGAAACCAGTGCCATCCTCACTGTCTCTGACACACTTGAGCCCATTGCTTTATTCACTGTCAATCCATCTTGTCGAACGTCTTTCTTTTATACTTCCCTCCACCTTTCCAAGCACAGTGTCCTTCTCTAATGACTAGTTCCTCCTACCAAAATGCCCAAAGTATGTGAAATGAAGTTTCATCATCCTTGCTTCTAAGGAGCAAGCATATTTGCACTTCCTCCAAGACAGACTTATTTGTTTTTTTGGCAGGCAATGATACATTCAGTACTCTAATGCAGCCCCCTTTTTAAGACATTGGTGGTTCTTCTTTCATCCTGTCATCCTTATTGTCCAGTCTTCATATGCATAGAAAGCAATTGAGGAAACCATGACTTGGATCAAGCACTTAGTCTTTACTGGCATCATTGCTTTTTTCGTACTCTAGAGAGATTACTGATTGCAGATTTTCCCAGTGCAACTTTTGTTTTGCTTCCTTGACTGCTGGTACCAGGGGTGTTGACTGTGGATCCAAGCAAATGAAATTGTCAAAAACTTCAATCACTTCTCCACCTGACATGATATTGCCTGTTGGCTTTGGGGTGAGGACTTATGTTTTCTTAATATTAAGATGTAATCTATATTGAAGATACAGTATTAAATCTGTAGTCCTCGCTTTCAGCAAAGCAGGATTGTGTCATCTGTATAACTCAGATGGTTAATGAGTCTTCTCTGATCATGATACTACATTCTTCTTCATGAAGTGCAGCTTCTCAAATTATTTGTTTAGCATACAGATTGAAAAGATGTAAAGAAAGAATATAGTCCTTATACATACCTTTTTAAAATCTAAACCATGAAATGTTCACTTATCTTACCACTAGGCCACCAGAGCTTTGGATACCAGCAGCCAGGAAATCAGTAGACCAAAAGTCTGCCCTCAGGGACCTCTCCTGAGTACTGAAGAGCAATGAGGTCAGTCTGGAGACTAAGATGTGCCTGATCTAGGCCATCATCTTTGCAATTACTTGCTGTGCATCAGAAAGCTGGACAATAACTAGAGTTGATAGAAGGAGAATGGATGTCTTTGAGTTGTGGTACTTGAGAAGTGTATTAAATGTATCTTGGACTTCTAGGAGAGCAAACAGGTTCAATCTGGAGAGGATGAAACCAAGCTGCTCCTTGGAGGCAAGGATTCTGAAGCACCATCTGACATACTTTTGGGGCTAAGGATAGACCAGGGTTCAGAGCTGTTGTACGTAAGGTTGCTGTGAGTTGCAAGCGACTCAATGGCACATAACAACAGTGTTCACTGGTTTTGTTCAGACAACTACTTCTTGGTCTAGATGTAGGCTTTACATGAGTACAAGTAAGTATTCTAGAATTTCTGTTCTACTCATTGTTAGCCATAATTTGTTGTGATCACATAGTCTAATGCCTTTCCATAGTCTATAAGCCACAAATAAATATCCTGATATTCTCTGCTGTCATCTAAGATATGATCAGCAATGATATCCTTGCTGCTGTTACCTCTTCTAAAGCGTGCTGAATTTTTGCAGTTTTCTGCTGATGTTGTGCTGTAGCTGTTCCTTAATAATCTAGTGCAAGATTTTTCTTGAATGTGATGTTAATGATACTGTTTGTTAATTTACACATTCTGTGGATCACCTTTTTTGGGAATGGGGATAAATATGGACTTCTTCTGGTCAGTTGCCTAGATAGCTAGCTAGCCAGATATCTTAGTATAAGCCAGTGAATTTTCCAGGGCTGCATCTATTTGTTGGAGTGTGTCTATTGGTATTATGTCAATTCCTGGGCTTTACTATATGCCAGTGCCTTCAGTGTAACTTGACTTTCTTCTTATCATTGAGTTTGGATTATACACTGTTTCCTGAAATGATTCCATGTCAGTTCTTTTTGATACAGTTATTGCATTTCTTCTACCTTCTTTGGTGCTTCCTGGATTATTCAAGGTTTTGCTCAGGGTATTCTTCAATATCGCAACTCAAGGCTTAACTTTAGTTTTCATTTTTCTCAGCTTGAGAATGCCAAATGAGTTCTCCCTTTTGATTTTCTGATTCTAGCTCTTTATGCATTTTGTATACTTTGCTTTGTCTTCTCAAGCTGGCCTTCAGCATCTTCTGTTCAATATTTTTACTTCTTCTCATTGTTTTGGTCTCTAAATGCTCTTTTACAATTTCTAGAATCTCCTCTGATAGCCATTTTGATCTTTTTTTTCTCTTCTTACTTTGTAAGGATATTGTAGTTTCTTCATGTATGATGTCTTCCCATAGCTCATCTGGTCTTCAATCAGTAGTGGTCCAGGACTTGAACTTGTTCTTGAAATGGTTTTTAAATTCAAGTTTACCATACTCAAAGCCATATTTTGGTTCTCCTGGATTTGTTTTCATTTTATTAGGTTTCCATTTGAATTTGTACATGGGTAGCTGATAGTCACCAAGTCCGTGTTTTCTGACTACTGTTCCTTTTTCCTGTTTCCTACTTTTGCAGTCCAGTCCTCCATTATTATTAATGTATCTTATTTGCATGTTTGTTTGATTTCTGACTAAAAATGTTGATAGAAATCTTCTATTTCCTCTTCTTTCACCCTGGTCATTGGTGCATATATTTGAATAATAATGGTGTCAACAAATTTTCCTCTTATGCATAAAGATAGTATTCTTTCACTCAACACATTGATTTTCAGGATGTATCTAGAAATGTGACTCCATTTTTTCCTCACCTTTTCATTTCCCGCATAGTTGCTCCTATGATTATTTGATTCAAAATGTCCATGCCAGTCCATCTCATTTAGCCGATGCCTAGTATTGTCACTATTTATGTGATATTTCTTCCTTAACCAGCTTGTGCCAGGAAACCTAGAGGACAACTACCTGGCCAATTGACTGGAAAAGATCTGTATTTATTCCTATTCCAAAAAGAAGTGATCCAGTAGATTGTGGAAATTATCTAACAATAGCATTGATACCACACACATGCAAACTTGCTGAAGGTTATTAAAAAAACAACTGGAACAATACATCAGCAGTGAACTACCACAAATACAAGATGGGTTTAGAAGATGCCATGACGCTAGTTACATCCCCTATGCCAGATAGATCTTGGCTGAAAACAAAGAGTACCAGAGGAATATCTGTCTGTGCTTCATTGACTATGCAAAGACATTTGACTGGGTGGATTATAAACAGATTATCTTTGAGAAAAATGGGAATCTCAGAACACTTAATTGTGCTCATATTAAACCTATACTTGGATCAGAAAGCAGTCCTTAGAATAGAGCAAGGAAATATTCTCTGGTTCAAATTCAGGAAAGGAATGCATCAGAGATGTATCGTGTCCCCATATTTTTTTCAGTCAGTATGTGGAACAGTATAAGTTTCACATTAGAACAATCAAGTGTTCTGGGATTCCCATTCTTCTCAGAGTCAGCCATAGTTTGTTATGATCTACACAGTCAAATGCCTTTGCATAGTC
>NW_006399755.1:29623231-29632277 GCF_000299155.1 Elephantulus edwardii
TGGGCGTGTCAGAGACAGTGCGATTAGCACAGGACAGAGCGGAGTTTAGGGCTGTTGTACATAGGGTCGCTATGAGTCGCAAGCGACTCGACAGCACATAACAACAACAACATGTGGAACAGATCATTTAGAAGGCTACCTTTTATGAGGAGGAATGTGGCATCAGAATTGGAGGAAGACTTATCAACAACCTGAATTATGCAGGTGACACAACCTTGCTTGCCCAAACAGATGAAGACATGAAGTGTTTGCTCCAAAAGGTCAAGGACCACAGTTTCCAGTGTGGGTTGAAGCTCAACATCAAGAAAACAAAGATTCTTACCACTGGGCTAATTGATAGCATCATGAAGATGGAAAAGAGATTGAGATTGTTAACAACTTCAGCTTATTTGATTCCACCATCCACACTTTTGGCACCAGCAGTCAAGAAATCAAAAGACAAATTGCATTAGGAAAATCTGCTTTCAGGGACTTCTTCAGAGTGTTCAAAGATATCAGTCTAGAAACTAATTTTCCCTGATCCAGGTCATGGTCTTCGCAATTAATTACTATGCATCAAATTGCTGGACAATGACTAAGGATGATAGAATTGATGCTTTTGAGTTGTAGAAGAGGAACCTCCTGTGGACTGCCACGAGAGCAAAGAGACTCCATCTCACATACTTTGGACATGTTGCCTGACTGGATCGGTCCTTCAAGAAGGACGTGATGCTTGGAGGGGTGGAGGGACAGCACAGATGAGGAAGACCCTGGATGCGATGGATTGGCACTATAACTGGGGCATTTGGAGGCAGATGTGTCAGTGACAGTGAGATTGGCTCAGAATGGGTCAGATTTCAAAGCTATTGTGCATAGTGTCACTATGACGCACAAGCAACTCAACATCACACATTAACAACAACAACAACAACAACAGTTGATGGTCTGTTCCATAGTTAGCACTTAGCATGATTTGAATTGTCATTTTAGCATGTAATATATAGAAAATTAACACCTTGATATTTTGTATTTTTTATACTAAGTATTAAAAATGTTGTTATTTTGTATTTATAACACATCTCATTTCAAGCTAAGCATGTTTTAAGTTTTTAATAGTCTCGTTAGTCTATCTTACTCGTCAGGATATGAATGAACTTTGAAAGATGAATTTTACTAATTTATTTAATTTTTTATGATAATGTTAATTTTTTAAATATTGAAAATACTTATTGTGTAGAATCACATATTGCAAGAAAGAATTAAAAATATTTTGACTCTTCACTAATAATAATTTGGATTTCTATACTAGAAACCACTAATGACTGACTAAACACAAATTTTATACAAGTGAGTGTTTAACACATTACACACACACACACAATACACATACACCCTGGATCCTTGGAGGCAAGGATGGTGAAACTTTTTCTCACATATTTTGGGGATATTATGACTAGACGTTATTCCTTGGAAAGAGATGCTTGGAAAAGTGGCAAGTCAGCAAAGGAGAAGAAGACCCTCAATGAGATGGCTTAACATAGTGACTGCAGCTTAAATGTGTGGGAGGTAGGAGGATGACTCAGGATAGGACAGGGTTCAGATCTATTGTTCACAGAGTAAGTGAGCGTCATATTTGATATCTAAGAATAACAAAAAATAGATAACAATATATTTTAAGACCTTAATTTTAAATGTTTCTATAGTATTTCTTATTGGTGATCTGACCTACAGTCTGCCTCTGGCCTAGTTTTGACTGCTGGTATTGAGCTTTCTAATAATTTCTTCTACAAATGTAGTCAGTCTCATTCCTGTGCAGTCCATCAGATGAAATCCACATGTAAAGACGTCCTTTGTGTCTTTTAGGGAAAAGTATTTGCAATGAGTAAATCAACAGCTTCATCTTGCTTGGATCCACAATTAACACCTTCGTACCAGCAGTCAGGAAATAAGGAGATGCATTGCAATGGGAAAATCTGCAGTTAGGGACCTTTCCAAATTATTGAGGAGTAGTGATGTCAGTTTGAGGATTAAGGTGCATCTGATTCAGGCCATGGTCTTTCTGATTACTAGCTATGCATCTGAGACCTGGACAATGAATAAGGATAACAGAAAAAGAATTGATGCCTTTGAGCTGTGGTATTGGAGAAGAGCACTGAACGTTCCATGGATGACCAAGGAAATGAATAGCTATGTCTTGGAGAGGGTGCAGCCAGAGTGCTCTTTGGAGGCAAGAATGATGAAGCTTTGCCTAACATACTTTGGACATATCGCAAGGAGGTGCTATTCCTTAGTGAGGGACGTAATGCTGGGAAGGGTGGAGGGTCGGGTAAGGAGAGGAAGGCCCTCAACCAGATGGATTGACAAAGTGGCTGCTGTAATGGGCTCTTGTGTGTCAGGAAGTGTGAGGATGACTCAGGACAAGGCTGGTTTCAGATTTTTGTTCAGAAGGTTGCTATGGGGCATACTAATATGATGGCACCTAACAAAGATAACAACATAGTATTTGTTGATTTACTGTGTTCTTTTTAATGGCTCCATAATCTTTTATATGAATGTGTGGATCCTAAAAAGTTACAGGTAACATTGAGAAGGATGTTGTTGTTTAGTGCCGTCGAGTCGTAGACGACTCATAGTGACCCTGTGAACGAACAGCCTGAGCACTGTTTGTACACAGAGTTTCCGGAGGCAGGCTATTTTGGAAGTGGATGCCACTCCTGCTTCCAGATTGAGAAGAATAGGAACACTTAACTATTGTCATGAGAAACCTTTACTTAGGCCAAGAAGCAGATGTTGACCAGAGCAAGGGAGCATGGTTAAGCCATTTGTTAACCATTGTGTCTTATTTTGTTTTTAAAAGTCTATTGGGGAAAAAAAAGAAGTCTATTGGAGAGGATCAAATATAGAGCCACCAAACGTTTCTTAAAAAAAAAAAATTTAAAAAAAAAAAAGGTCTTTTGGAAAGAACATGATTTTTTTAACTGGTCAGATTGTAACTCTACTACATAGATGTTTATGAAAATCATTCAATTTTTTGGCTATTAATTAATCTGCACAACTGAAATATATTTGGGTAATTGCTGTATGGCTACAGTGAAACCATATGTACAAAGATTCTTGTCCAACACAAACCCAACCCACTGCCATCAAGTAAGTATCAGCTGATAATGACCCCATTGCTGTTGTGAACCAACCCATAGCTGACCATCCATTGGGTTTTCAGAGACACAGGGGGAGATTGCCCATCTTCCTGCAGAGCATATGGTGGCCTTTGAAGCCTGTGCTGGCCTTGAATCTTGGGCATTCGAGATTACAGTGCACCTTCTTGCCACTAGGCCACCAGCCTCCTTCATAGGGCTGAGTTAAACTCTTGCTTCAGGTTTCCAAAGCTTTAGATTTTTTTGTATGTAGACTGCCCCATCTTTCTCCCATAGAGAAGCTGGTGAATCTAAACTGCCAACCTTTTGATTAGCAGTCCAGTTATTTACTTAATTTACTGTGTTACCCAAGCTCTGTACCTATTTTGTGGCTGAGAAATATTAATAATTCATTATTTGTTGATTTTTATTTTGTTCATTATTCATTTTGGGATATGTAGTATTTTAACTTGTATTCTCACCATCATTTATACTGTTGCCTTCACAGAAATCTTCTCTACATATACCCTCAGAGTCTGAATTTTGCCAACCGTCAGGGTTCTGCCAGAAATATAACAGTCAAAGTCCAGTTCATGTATGGGGAGGATTCAAGCAATGCCATGCCGGTAAGAAATGGTCGTTACTTTTGTTCTACCTTATAGATGACTCAAGTAGATTTGTTTCTTTGACTGAAAGTTCCAAACTTGCAAATAATATGATAACTTCAAACAGAATTCCTTAATATAAGTGCAACAATGAATGAATGGAAACCCAAAATCTCTGTAAATGTTTATGAAAATTAATAAAATATAATTATAGAAAAAAATAATTCCTTAATATATTACTTTTTATAGAGATAATTATGAGTTCATTTATTGTTAGTCTTTTTCTGAGGACTTGATAATATTAGGCCATTCCAAAATGCAAAGATTAATAAAACATGTAATTTAGGAATTGTAAAACAAACATAAATAATTCTTAAAGAGTGGCTTGTTAAAGAAAGTCTGACTAGAAGAGCTTAGAGAACTTTAATGAAGATACCTTTTTCCTACTTTTGGCATCTGTATTGCTAATTAGTGTTATTTTTCTTTAAAATGAAGGTACAGGTAAGAAAGGTGGGAGAGATGATGGGTGGTATATGAGATTATGTTATAGTAAAGAAATGAGCCCTTCATGATTTTTAGTGTCTAACTTCCCATCTGGGTTGAGAAGTTACAGCCGTAGGTCTTTGCACTATAGAAACAAGAAAATATTATGTGGAAGAGGTATATCTAGGATGAAACATGAAAGGTGGTTAAAATGTCTGTGGCAGTGGGTCAGGAAGGAAAACATTGTTAAGTGATAGAAAGTTCATGTAGATGATTAGTGATGAGGCACAAGAGATCCTTAAGCCGTAAAAGTTAAGTGAAAAATTAACAGGAGCCAGGCTGGGAAGACTCTTGACTGCCCACGTTGTCACGTTGTCATATAGGATATGCTGGATATTAATACACTTAAATTTTGTGGAATATAGATGAGCTTGGAAGTGTCAGTTATTTTCATTAAGGTCTTCTGCTTTTCTGCTTACTAAGAAAATAGATTTTTTTTATTCCTTACTGCCTTAGTTTCATCAGCTTTAATAGATTTCCATAACAGTGAGCACAAATTATTTATCTTTGTATTCTCCTAAAGCAGTTATTTTGTTTTAGATAATTTCTTATAATATATGATGAATAAATAATTTAATGAATGTATAAATAATTTTTGAAGTTTGGAACTGACTTTTTACACTCTTTAACAGCTTTTTATTTCTGCTGAATGAATGAGTGGCCTAAAATAGTTGCTGAAAAATACTGGATTGTGAAAATTGATGTTTCATCTAACTATATGTGAATTGTTTTGTGAATTTTAACTTATGACAGACGTTGTATAAGCAAAATACTATTTTTATTTGCTTAACTCTTACTTAACTTTATTTATTGCTGCCTCTACAGAGTCAAGCACATTTCACACTCCCTGCACCCATTTTGTCTGGCCAGTGTCCCAGCCTCACTTCTCCTATGGGCCTCATCACTTTGTGATTATATATTTCTTCATTTTACTCACTAGACTATTCTCTTTGGGGATAGGACTCATGGCACCTGTCACAGTACTCGGCACATAAATGAAGCTTAGTCTGTGTTGAATAATTCAAAATGTTTGCCAAGTAGTAAAAAAGGAACACTTCTTAATTGTTTATCACTCATCTTACATAAATTAAAAAAGTAGTTTGGTGAAAGAGATAGCTTTCCAGATGGGGAGCTGAAGGAAGTATGGGGTTTCTTTCACTTATATGTTATTAGTCATAAGAAAATATTATGCTTTAATGCTTAGGTGAAAAGTTTGAAAAAGTATATAAGCATTGATACATTGTGTATGCACTTAAAAAATTACAAATCATTCAAATGAGTCTTAAGAAAATGTTTTATCATATAATGTCAGTGTGATAAAATTGCAAACCTTGTAATCCTGGAACTGGATTATAATTTCATAAGAACAAAGTAATGTATTTTAGCAAAATGATGAAATTAGAAGTAACTAGGACAATCTTAATTATTTCCACTTTTGCATACCTTCAAAATAATGCCTTGTTTGAGATGTTGCACAAAGATGAATAAAATACATTTTCATATGTTCTTTTTATTTCACATGATGTAGATTACAACCTTTATGTAAAGTATACACTTTGAGTTATTTTACCAGTGTGTTCATGAAAATGTGATGACAGATCCATATGCTTCTTTGTACATTTGTAGGTGGTCAGACTTAGTTACTGGTTAACACTGCATGCCAGTTAGGCTTACGTAGGAATCATTAACTAGTCTTCCTGCTGGAATTTAGAAGGCAGAGGTACAAGATTGAATTAATTTTATCTTTACACTTAACTGTCTCTGAAAATACTGGATTTAAAAAAAAATATAACAGATGCATAAGAAGAAAGTATAGTGATCTCCTTCCATTTCCAGAGTAACCTGCAGTGTTTGTTGGATGCAAAGGATAGTATAACTTGACTTATAATTTAATTTTTTATATCATTTAGAAGTAATTTGTATTTCGTTTTTAGAATGACTCTGCTGATGTAATAGAAAAGATACTGACTTGTAGATTTTTTTTGCCACTGTACTAGAATCATAGTTGTACAAATTACAAATGATATGCTGCATCCAGATTCTAAAAGAAATTAATTTACTTTTAGAAAACAGGGAAAGGAAGGAAATGGTCCCTTTGCTTAGTAGATATAAATGTAATTGAAAAATATTTTGACGTTTGAATGTCAGATGGGTCTATAAAAATTTTCCAGTAAAGCCATTGAACTTACTAATGAATGTCAGTAAGGCACATTTGTCCTTGTGTTCTTCATTCGGCTGATTTTGCCCGTTTTTCTCAAGCAGTTAGTAAACTGGACAAATTCTTACACAGAAATGAAACATCTAGCATTTACTACAACAAAGTTTCAACATGCTGTTATTTGTTACAGGTAATCTTTGGTAAATCTAGCTGTTCAGAATTTTCAAAGGAAGCCTATACAGCCGTAGTATATCATAACAGGTACTGAATTCAAATATTTCTTTCAAAGTTACTCACTTCTCAGTGGCATTGTTAGCTGTCACATTAGTGTGTGTACCAGATACATTGCTGCACGGCATGTGCTAAATTCAAGACAGCTGACTTCAAAGTTATAATTTTTAACCTATAGATACACGGTCATTCTGTATGGACATCTCAGATATATGACTTTGTACAGTAAACATCTTTTTTATCTAGTTTTTTGGCTCTCATTTTTATTGCATCGATACTGATTAACATTGTGGCCTCTGATTCTTTGATCTTTCCCTTTTATTCTTCACTGAAAACCTAACTCTTCACCGAGCTTGAGCCAGTTAATCCCTTAAATTGATGATATTCTTAAAAGCCAATAATCTTTTTAGTTAGTGACTTAACATTTGGAAAATTACTCAGTTTTAATAACCTTTCCTTTCTTCTCTTTTGAATTATAGAATGCAACTGGAGGAAATAAAAATTTGTATTAATCCAGATCATCACAGATTGATATTAATTTACTGTGAAATAAAGTTACAGTAATTAATTTCATCTCCTTTCAATCCTGTACTTGGGAAATCTTATTTACTACTGCCTTCTTTTGTCCCCCTGCACTCTCTAATTTAGCAGGATTATTTTAAACTTTTCTCTCTTCCTCAAGTTCCTTTCTCTTTCTCTTTGTTTTATTCCCAGCCTTTCTGCTTTACTAAGTTTGTTGAGCCCCTCTACCTTGAGATCTATCAACCTATTAACTTCTGCATTCTTTACCCAAAAGTCTCCTTACTGATCTACATTTCCTTAGATTTCAGAGGTAGTTAATACCCACTGGAGGACCTCTGATGGCCTTCTGGTAAGAGTTGAGCTGGCAAACTCAAAGTATACAGTTTGAATCTACCAGCTGCTCCATAGGAGAAAGAAGAGCAATCTCCTGTGTGATTTACTGCCTCTGAAAACCCACTACAGGGTCAGTTCTGGCTCGCCTTTATGCAACAGTAACCCACTTCCTTCTCATCTCTGCTGTCAAACCATCACTCAGTCTCCTCCAAAAGGTAATTCTTTCTCTCTCCTCTTGTATTTATTATCAGTCTACTGAGTTAATCTCTTGTTCTAGAAAGAAGTTTAGGATTCTTCTACTTTTAAAAAATAATCTTTTTTTTTAAAAGTTGTTGTCGATCATGATTTTTCTGTGTTTGCTTTTTCTCACATTTGTTATAATCCTCTCGATCACCTTCTCTTCTTTGATTATTTCCTTATCTGTGGTAATTTATTTTTCTTTTAAATGTAAAGATTTGACAGACTTTTCTTCTTTACTCTCCTATAGTCTTTCCCTAAGAAATGTTTTCTGCCACTACTCTTTTATCTTTATATGACTTGTTCCCAGCTCTTTGTTTCTACTCATGCCATTTCTGCAAAGATGCAGAGAGTGTATTTTCAATGACTTCCTGGATCTAGTCATTTGGATTCTCTGCTAGCTTCATGTTCCCAGGTATTATCCTTGATCCTCTTCCTTCCTCTGATTTCCTTTCCTTTGTTAATTGTATTACTGTTTTAAAATTACTTTGGCTCAAAATTCAAAACATTCTGATCTCTTTTTCTCTCTACTCTTCTATCATCTAATAATTATTTCTTCATTTCAAAACAGATCTTACACAGTTCTGTTTTTGAGCCTTTCTTAGATCTTTCTCTATGCTAAAATCCTTTCCTTTTGTTTGTTAGGTAGTGTCAAGTAAACGGACTCGTAGTGACCCTGTTCATTTTTTTTCTGCTCTGTTAAGATTTACGGCATGATGAAACAAATGTATACGAATTATAAAAATATTACTAACAATAAAAGATGTACAACCTAGAAACCCAAAAGAGGGTCACCATGAGTTGAAACTTTCTCTACATCAGCAACTATTTGTTCATTAAAGCCTATATCATATACTAATGACATTTCTCTGATCTCAAACCTGAATACTCTATTCAACCTCATTCCTATATGCTGTATATCAGAGGTTGCCAAGCCTTCTTTCAGATGGCCAGATTCTCATGACTTACGGTTTTTGACTTTGTGGTCCATTTGTGGCACCAGCTCAACTCTGCCCTTCTGTCCTTCACTGTTGTAGAGCAAAAGGAGCCATGGGAAATAGCATGGCAGCATAGGTATCATTGTATTTATTTATTTAATGTTAAGTTGATATTTTATGTCATTTCACAGATTATGAAATATTCTTTTTAATTTTTCCCCCCACCCACTTAAATTTCAACAAAAACACAATTTTTATTTTGCAAACTGTACAAAAGTAAGTGGTCATCTGAGTGTGACCTGTGGGCCACAGCTTGCCAATATTTG
Organism: Elephantulus edwardii; assembly: GCF_000299155.1. Classification (NCBI taxonomy): domain Eukaryota; kingdom Metazoa; phylum Chordata; class Mammalia; order Macroscelidea; family Macroscelididae; genus Elephantulus; species Elephantulus edwardii. The sequence continues at coordinate 29,632,238 of NW_006399755.1, forward strand.
CTTTATAACTTACTTACTTACTTACTTATTTATTTATGTA
>NW_006399755.1:29632402-29676611 GCF_000299155.1 Elephantulus edwardii
AACCAGCACAATAATTACAAAATATTCAGCCTAAAATTGGGGAATTGAATATATTTCTTGAATCAATAATTTTTAGAAAATATCTTTCATAATAAATATTTAATTTTCCATATGATCATTCATGTAATTTTTGGACAAAAAATAACTAATATACTGGATAGCAGGAATGCTAGAGTACAGTAATTCCTAAAATTATATCCGTTTATAACTAGGTCTTTATTTTTATTACTCTTAGCATTAGACTTTTAGACTTAAGATGACATTGCTCGTGAATTTAGCTTTCTCCTAATTCCGTGTTGAAATTAGTACTATGAAGTACAGAATCTTCTCATTTACCAGAGTCATCAAATTCTCATTTGGCTAACATTAGTTATTTTTCCTGTGGCTTTCAAAAGCTTTGCCCATTTATATCTGTGAGAACAAATTCATAGCTGTTAAACTTTTGACACTTATTTGAGATTGAAGTGTTTCTGACTTTGAAGTGTATTTGACCTTTTAGTATCTATAGAGAAAAACTTTAATTGTTGGTATAGCCTTACCTTTAAAGATAATTGAAGTCATTTTCATGGAGTGTGACTCTAAGAGATGCTGACTGAATATGCAGCGTTGAGATGCTGAGTCTATCCATTCTAAGTTTATGTTAGAAGTAGCCACCATCCTTGGTCTTAGAGGCCATTTCCAGTGAATATTGAGGTGAAAGTATGAATAATTTGATCAAATCTGCTGTTTGTCCCTGTTTGTTACATTTGATCAAGAATGGTATTTGTTCTGTCAGTACAGTGACTGGCAGTACTTCTGAACTGTGGAAGAAATGGAATTTGTAGTCCATTCTTCCACACTTTTATGCATTAAGTCAATATACTAGTTCATGTTTTGGTGACTTTTTTTTTTTACCTTCAACACCCAAACAGTAGTTGATACAAGATAGTCCATAGATACCAATGTGATAATGCTATTTAAAGATGTTTTTTCTTTTTCACAAAAGGATGATATAGTCATAATATAAAACTGTTCTATACATAAAAAATAGTGTGGTTTAAAATATACATTTTTTAAAACTTCTCACTTACTGTGATTTGTATCAGAATTATCACTTAAATGAAGAAAGTCCTACCTTTTCCACTTCTGTAGTTTCTAATTTATGGAAAATTTTTACATTAAGTTTGTCATTATGAATGGTTTTCAAATGGTAAATTTAATCCATTAATAAAAACTAGTTGAGGAATTTCACAAACAGTGATAACTTCCTAACCTGAAAGTAGGATTTACTTGCTAAGAGATTGAGTTTAAAGAAAAAGATTTTAAACTAGAGGAAAAATTCATTATTACTATTAAAATGGATTTTCAGTTACTCAAATATATAAATTTATTAATTACTTGTTTTGAATGAATTGCTCACTTTTTTTGACAGCTGTATCTTTCTTGCTTTCTCTTTATTTTCATATGAAGGTCTCCTGATTTTCATGAAGAAATCAAGGTTAAACTCCCTGCTACTTTAACCGACCATCATCATTTGCTTTTTACCTTCTATCATGTTAGTTGTCAACAAAAACAAAATACCCCACTTGAAACTCCAGTTGGATATACAGTAAGTCTACTTTACTAAATATTTAGCTTTCTTATCTTAAAAATAACTTTAATTTTATGGAAAGTAGTTTTGGAGTTTAAGATATACCAAAACCTGAAACTATACCTACTACCATCCACTTTATTTAAGCTCCGACTAGAATAGAGTAAAATTGCCTTACATGATTTCCAAGGCTGTAAATAGTTTAGATTTAATAAAAAAGACTGTCACATCTTCTTCTAGAGGAATGGCTAGTGGATTTGAATCACCAGCTTTTTAATTAAGAGGGAAGATCTTAGGTCAAGGAACCTCCAGACTCCGTATTTAGTTTACTAAACTTAAAATGATACTCATGGAAAATGTGCAACAATGAATGAATTTGAAATCCAAGTTTTCTGTAAATTTCTGTTAAAATCATAATAAAAAATGGGGAAAAAATTATACTCATTGTTTCCCAGTTGGTTCCAGTTCATGATGACTGACTCCCCATTGCATTTCTAAGACTATAAATCTTCACAAGAGTTAGACTACCAGTCTTGCTTCCATGGAACAGCTGGTGACTTTAAACCTCTGACCTCTTGGTTGACAACTCAATGCACTATGCCACCAGTACTTCTTTAAGATGTAGGGGTTTTGTACATTTGAGTTGGAACCAACTCGTAGCTGACCCTCCAGCAGGTCTTCAGAAACAGTAAATTGTATGGGAGGAGAGTGTCCATCTTTTTTCTAATAAGTAGCTGATAGATTTGAACTCGGTGCCTTTGGGTTAGCAGTACAACTCTTTACCACTAAGCTACCAGTGCTCCCTTTAAGATATAGTCAATGCTTATTATTTGACTACTTCTCATCTGGTTCCCTGAAACTATGTTACTGTATTGGTTAAAGTCATCAAAATTATAAATGTTCATTAATGTTATTTTTTAATCTATATAATTTATTCAATAACTAAATGCTTCACATTTGAGTGTAGATCTTAATTACTGGGTATTTATTTCTCAAAATAGTATATAGGTCCCTAAAGTACTCAAGAGCAACGGTGTCTCTCTGGAGACTAAGGTGCACCTGATACAGGCCATGGTTTTTTCAATCACTTGTTATGCATCAGAGAGTTGGACAGTGACTAGGGAGGATAGAAGGAGAATTGACGCCTTTGAGCTGTGGTGCTGGAGAAGAGTATTGAATGTACCATGGACTGCCAAGAAAACAGATTCATCCTAGAGAGGTTTAAACCAGGCTGCTCCTTGGAGGCAAGGATTCTGGGGCTTCGTCTGACATACTTTGGACATGTTGTAAGGAGAGACAGGTCTTTAGAGAGGACATTATGGTGGGTAGAGTAGAGGGACAGCGCAGGAGGGGAAGACCCTCTATGAGGTGGATTGATGCAGTGACTGGGGTAATGGGGATGGGTGTGTCAGAGGCAATGAGATTGGCACAGGATAGAGCAGGGTTTAGGGCTGTTGTACATAGGGTCGCTATGAGTCGCAAATGACTCGATGGCACATAACAATAACAACAAAAACATATAGGTCCCTATTTGGTAAAAGCAATTTTATCTTGTTTACTAACTTAAAGTCAACCCGGCAGAAATGTAGAAGGTGGTCCTGGTGATTTTCCTCTGTGAAGGAGTTAGTCAAGAAATCCCTGTGGACTAGTTAGGCCCTGTCACCTATAGGGTCTCCATGAGTCAGGGGATATTCGGTAGCAGCAAACTTTTGGTTTGGTTTTGTTCAGTTTTGTTTTAATATATCCCTGGTGGCCTACTGGTAAAAACTGTGTAGCAGTCTCAGAGGCATGCGATTCGAATCCACCAACTGCCCCACAGGGAAATGATGAGGACAGTCTCTTCCCATGTGATATATTGCCTCTCAAAACCCACTGGATGGTCAGCTATGGGTTGGTTCCAAATTGATGGTATACAATATCAAAACAATAGTATAGATGTTGTGTACCTTTCTTTTTTGTTGTTAAAACAAAGCAGTAGATTTAAGGGTTCTTCAGAAGAGAATAGTTTGAATTGTAAAACTGTTAAAAGAGACTCTTAAATTAAAATCTTAGAATGTTTTTATAGAAATCAGTCACATTATAGTCAGATTGTCGTAGTTATGTTAATGTGAAAGAAAGCTAATTTTTTCCAGGAAAATCAAGCCTCTACTGAAGAGCAAATTCACCAATTTATTTTTTTTCTATTTTTGAGGTGTGTGTTAACTAAATTTTTTTTAATGTTCATATCTTTTATTTTAGCTGAGTTTTCAAAAATTCATTTCCAGCCAGCTATTTCTTTCACTGAAATGTTTGTCAGTGTTTTTATTTGCTATTGATTTGTGAGTGAGGAGCTGTCCTGTGTTATCTAGTAGAACTCCTCCATAAAGTTTTCCTGATGGTAATTGTTACAGAATCAAACTTTTGGGTGGATTCAAATACTATCCTTTTGGTTAATGGTGGAGGACAAACTATTTGTTCCAACCAAAATCTTTCACTATTTACTTTGAAAATATTATCTCAATTTTAATCAATTTATGGTATTTTTCTAGTACCAACTTTCTCTTGCATAAGGATCTCTTATAGATTTAAATATCATATGGCCAATAACCATGATGTTCTAGAGATCCTCTTTAATAAAGTGTAATCTTTGAGGAAATGTTCCCTGAGTAGAGTTTTGAAGCCTTATGCAATTAAATCACTTTCCTGTTGATGATATAAGTCAAATTTGGCTCATGCCAGTTTCTTCAATCAAGTTTTCAAAGTAATTGTTTTATAATGTTTAAGTTGATATTGTTTTCTTTTTGCTTAAAAGTGGATACCAATGCTTCAGAATGGACGAGTAAAGACTGGTCAGTTTTGCCTACCAGTCTCGCTGGAAAAACCACCACAAGCATATTCTGTACTGTCTCCTGAGGTCAGTATCTATCTTTTTTTTTTTTTTAAATTATTATTTTGTGTGCGTGTGCCGTCAAATCAGATCTGACTGGTACAGGAGGATATTGCGCCTCCTTCTCCGGCAGAGCATCTGGTGGATTCGAACCGCGTTCCTCTGGGATTGCAGTGCAGCTTCTTGCCACTTGGCCACCAGAGCTCCCCAGTATCTATCTTTTATATTGAAATGTTCCAGAGGGACTTTTCATTACAACTGCATTTTAGCCAAAACAATTTTGCTATGTCTTTATTTGTATTTTAGGACAAAGCAATATTATTTCCTCTAATTTTTAAATTTCATTTATACAAATGTTGCAAGTTTTAATCCTGTTATTTAAAAAAGAAATTCATTTACTTTAAAGACAGAATAATACTTAAAATGTTGTTTTGAGAAGCACAGCTTTGGACCAGTAACTTGAAATTGACCCAATGAGATGCCAAGTTACCAAAGAAAAAGACTGGCAACTCCATGATCGTAATAGATGAGATCTATTAAGGGATTATTAACTGAGGCAATACCCTGATAGCCATGGTGAGTAAAGTTTACATGTTACCAGGACCCTAGCAAATATTATAAATGTTACAAGGCCAACCTAGCAAGTATTGCATAATAGTTGATTTAGCAAGTGGAAGTGAGAGACCCAAGCAGGAGTAGCGGCACAAAAATCTATCCACAACATTCCACTCTAGAGGCTGCTCCTTACAATCCGCATGCTTCCCCTTCTGTAAGGTCCGAGAGGGCAAGGCTCACAACTAGGTTGATGGGACAGGCAGCACTGCTTCAGTTGGAGGCACAGACCACAGCTACAATATAAGCAAACTTGGCAACTCAACTCTACACCCAGGAAAAGATCAACATACAACGGATATGCTGCCATCTAGAGGTCAAGGAAGGAAAAACAGGTGGCCTCGGTTAGCATTCACAGGTGTCTAGGACCTCTGTCAACTTCTTCACCTAGCTTAACAAATCACTGTTAGTGGTAGTCTTGTATATGGGAACAGTTAATTTTTACACCTATCTTGAGCAGTGGTCATAATGTCTAGAGCCATTTGACATGACTAGTTAAGATAATATCTCCCTTGGCTCCTAGAGCCACATATGCGGAAGACTGATCATGTGGCCCGCGAAGCAGCCTCCAGCTGCATAGTGATCAGTGCACCTCACTGCAGCTGGGAGAAAGGCTAAGAAACTATTTAATAGAATCTTTCTTCATCCTCAAGAACATCTTAGAGGGTCATCTATAAGTCAGTTTTGACTGGGCGGCAGTGACTGGATACAGTTACTCACTTTCTGGTCGATTTTAATGATTTGATTTCATTTCATCTACTACTTGCTTTGAATAGTTTACTTCCTATCACACTTAAAACTAGCTGTATATCCTCATTTTTAGTTTTTACTATCTTTCATATTCTGGTACATTCAGAGATTCTGCTTTGTAAGTTTTAAATCATATCCCCTTTCCCTTTTTACCCCCTTGAAAACTTATTTCCTTCACTTACTCTTTACAGAGAGTTAAGGGATAGCAATAATTGGTGCTGAGCACCTATGCAGCTTTTCCCTCAACCTTGTTGACTGCTTTGCCCTGAATCAATTTTACAAACATTCAGAGTCACCTGTTTGCTGACATTGGGCTGTCTCCACTCTTAGCACATATTAGACTGTACTGAGGGAGACAATCCTGACATGTAACCTTTCTTGTAATGTACTCAGTGTTTTCATTTATATACTTAACATTTTAACACTTCTGCATTAATTCTCACAAGCTTGCATTAATTTATTTTTTAAAAATTTATTATTAATTTAAATGAAAATTTACAGAGACTTTGGATTTCAATTCATTCATTGCTGCATTTTTCTCCCCTACCCTCTTGGAAAAGTAAAAGAAAAATTTTTTTATTGTTTTACAATCCCTTCCCCTGGTCCACTCCACTGTGCAGCCTTCACTCTGCACTCCCGTCATGACAAAAATACCTAGTCACATATCCCTTTTAAACAGTTTTCTCCCTCATAGGTTTCAATACAGTATACATTATTGGACCCATCTTTCTCAGTCTCCCCCAACCTTGAGGTCAGTCCTGTTTTACAACAGTGGCACTGTGCAGTATTTTAGGGAGTAGTCATATTGTACCTAGCCTAGTACTTGAGACCACTCTGTTGACTGGTTAAAAAGAAATTAATGCTGCACACCCACTGTGCAGTCCTTTTGTGACTGAGATATTTCACTCAGCATAATGTCTTCCAGGGTCACCCATTTTGAATAATACTGCATGAGTTCCTTGTTTTTCAATGCAGTGTAGTATTCTCTATCCATTGGTTTGTTGATGGGCACTTAGGTTGTTTCCAACTCCTTGCTATTGTGAACAAGGCTGCGATAAACATGGATGTGCAGCATTAATTTCTTTTTAACCAGTCAACAGAGTGGTCTCAAGTACTAGGCTAGGTACAATATGACTACTCCCTAATACTCGAAAATATCCACAAAGGCCTGTGGTATTTTAGTGTCCTATGAATGGGAGACTAAGATGTACCTCATTTAGGCTCTGATCTTTTCAGTCTTTTGCTATGCATCTGAGAGCTGTACAGAGAATAAGCATAACAGAATAAGATTCTATGCCTTTAGATAGAGATGTTGGAGAAGAATACTGAATATCCCATGGCTGACAGAAAGAATGAGCAGGTATGTCTTCAAAAATTTGCAGCCAGAGTGCTTCTTGGAGACACGGATGGTGAGACTTTGGCTCACATATTTTGGGCAAGCTGCTGAGAGAACCTCTTGTTAGGAGATATCCCTTGGAAAGGACACAAGAGAGTAAGACCCCCGGTGAGGTGGATTGCTACTGTGACTGCAACAGTGAGTTCAAGTATATCAGAAATGATGAGCATGGCACAGGATAAGGCAGGATTCAGGTCTGTTTTTCAGGTTACTGTGAGTTGTACTCTATGCAGTGACACTTAACATCAATGACATAGGTGGGACAACATACAGGATTTATATAAATAGACTAAGGAACTTTTGGGAGTTCTGGTGGCCTGGCAGTAAGAAGCTGTGCTGCAGTTCCAAAGGCATGCAGTTCAAACCCACCATCTACTCTGTGGGAGGATGAACGGTCTCCTCCTAGGCAGTTTAGTGCTTCTGAAAACCCTCTAGAGGGTCAGCTCTGGGTCATTTCCGGCTTGAAGGCACACAGTAACAAAGAACTTTTAGAGTGTTCTGGTGGCTTAACTTATAAGAAATTTCTCTGCCAACACAAAGGTACACAAGTCAAAACCAACCACCTGTTCTTTGGAAGAAAGATGGGCAAACAACTCCCACTGAAAACCTGCTGTGAGTTGATTCTCATATAATGGTACACAAGAACAACAACAAGGAACTTTTGTAAGGTTAGAGTTAATCCTTTCCCCTGTAGATAGTCTTGTAACCAAAAACATAGCTTCAACAGTCAGTATGATAGCGTTAATGTAATGACACCCATAGATAGTATTGGGGAAATAAAAAACAGTGAATTCTGTAGAAACTATAGCATGACAGGTAGTGGAGCTGAGCAGATATATCTTCAGTGCTACCTTTCTCAGGTAAAGATAATGTTTCTGATTAAATGGGCATAGAATGGTTAAAGAACATATTATTAGGTGCTACAACTCATAGCAACCCCATGAAAAACAGATGAAAACCTTGCCCTATCCTATACCATCCTTCCAGTCTAACCATGCTTGACCACATGATGAAAATCACTGTGTCAGTCTATCTCATTGAGGGACTTCCTCTTTTTCACTAACTCTCTGCATTTCTAGGCATGATGTCTTTTTCCAAGGACTGGCCCCTTCTGACAACATACCCAAAGCATTTGAGAGCAAGTTTCACTGTCTTTGCCTCCAAGGAGCATTTGAGCTGCATTTCCTCCAAGACAGAGCTTCTGATTCTTTTGGCAGTGTCTGTTATATTCAATACTCATTGCTCCAATCATGATTCAAATGCATCAGTTCTTTGGTCTTCTTTATTCACTGTCCAACTTTAGCTAAAATGTCAGTCTCACCTAAGGATTTTTATTTTGGTTTACTTTTTTTTTTTTTTACAACTTTCAACTTTTCTAGACTCATACTTCGTAATTGCAGGATCGAGTTATTAATGGATGTTTACAGCTGTTTCTCTTCATTTTGAGCATGGCACAACACTAAAATGAAGATCATTCATTGGGCGAAAATTTTACTCCATTCATGTCATTAAGGTTGATTTTATTTTTAAGAACGATTATTCCCCAGTTGCAATTTGAATAACTTCTTCCAACCTGAGAACAAAAAAGGGTTAGTAACAGAAGAGAGGCTGGAGATCCTCTGATAGGATTTTGTATAATAAATGATTTATTTATTACAATTACCTTTTTAAAAATAAAAAAACACCCATAATTAGTTATTATAAACAGGAATTTTCCCTGTTGGAGTATACAAACATTAAATTGATTTTATCTGTGAAAAGAGACTGTGATGTGAAGAATTTAACTTTCTGTAGTCAAAACAAGGTCAGACCATCAATTACTTATATGCAAGTTCAAATCAAATCCAAAAGAAAGCAGCAGAGACACCCTGAGAAGCATTTTAGGGCTAGGGAACGGTGATCCCACCCCCTGTCTGTGCAATAATAAATGGACCTGATGAAGCTCCTGTTACCGAGCCCCCCGCCCCCAGCCAGAGGCAACCTGGACCCCAGGGCCCCATGGTGGGGCAGCCTGGGCGACCCATTCCACTTTGTTCTACATTCCCCTTTCTGCTCTTTCTGTCAAGGGTTAGCCCCTATGCACTGTCCCAGGGAACACGGTATTTAAGAGAGAACTATATGGGTATTAAAGTTGGTTTGGTTTTAAAAAATATATATTATTTCCATAGTATTCTTATTAAGATATTTTATTTTTTTCTTTTGTTCCCAGAATTAGTATTCTCTATAATCAGTATATTTAAAATCTTATAGGTTCCTCTCCCTGGCATGAAATGGGTAGATAATCACAAAGGTGTTTTTAATGTTGAAGTAGTTGCTGTTTCATCTATCCACACACAGGTAAGTCAGTTTTAATAAGAACTAGAACTAGGATCAAAATGAAAGTAAATAAATGGAACATTATGTGATGCATATGTCAGTCTTGTTATCTAAGATGACAGCAGTTTATTAATTAAAAATTGTACATGGTACTAACTAAAGGAATGAATTTTCTAAAATATATCACTTCATTTTGAAAGTTAGGGGAATTCTTTATCTAAGCTTCTTATAAAAAACCTGTTATATAATTGTTGAAAAACAATTATCCAGTTCATATTCTTTCTCAGACTCAAGCTATCAGAAACCAAGAGGGTTCTTGGACATCCCTTTCTTTCCTTAAAATTCACTCTTTTTCTAGAGCATGCCAAACTCCTCTCAGTACCTTTGCATATGCCGTTTCCCTGGATGCAGGGGTTTTTTTTTGGTTGTTTTTGTATATTCATTTGACTTATCTTCATTAAGGTTTGCACACGTCAGGGAAGCCTTCTTTTCTGACTTTTTTAAAACATACCACCTTCATCTTTCTATGCATCGTCAGCTCTACATTTCTTAGCTTTCTTATCATTTCACTCCCTCTGTTTGTATGTGCATATACACATACAGAATTATTTATTATTTCTCTCTTTTTTTAAGAACCTTACAATGTAATAGAAGAAAATGTAAAGATAATGACAGTCCAAAATTAATGCCATGTTATATACTGTATTAACACATTGCTTTGAAGTGGCTGAAGTTGCCGGTTCTGTTTGGATTGAGATGTTACTCTGATATGTAGGCTTTACCATACAGAAAAATAGAGGGTAGGTAACTCAGATGAGTACAAGTACAATAATATGACAGTAGTTTTATACTAAAAGACTAGCAAGTAATCTGATGTGAACACAATTTAAAGTTCATAGGAAATTGGCACAGATGGAGATAAGAAGACTGGGTTGTAACTGGTTAGAAAGGACTTTGAGTACCATGTAGTTCAGAGTTCAGATAGATGGTGATTTCACTAGCCTAAATAGCATGTGAAATAAAAATTGGGGGTCTACTAAAAAAGGGCAGTTACAGAATCATCTTGACTTTCTTTTTTTTTTAATATATTGAGCTTGAAATGTCTTGGCACTTTAGATTGAGATGTACAGTAGGTGGTTGTATTGGTTTGACACTTGAAACAGAAGGGAACTTAATAAAGGTGATAGCCAAAAATAGGGGTAAATGGATTTTTCAAGGAGTTAATACAGGAAGAAAGATGAGTGTTTAATATGGAATTGAATGTTCAGAAGTCTGAAAAGGAAAGAGACAGTGTGCCAGGGTTTCCTAAGACACCCCTAAGTTCAGTTTTCACTAGAATATTCATGAGATTCAACATATAGTTGTACTCATAGCTGTGAGTTATTTTAGTTATAGAATATCAAGCAAAATCAGATTGGAGAAACATTCACTTATATAACTTTTTTTTTTTAATGGCTAAGAACAGTGGTGCATGAGGTAAAGATTGCAGGAAACAAGACATTCACCCAAGAGTCTTCTCTTAGTGAGGTTACACAGGATGAGTAGAGACAACACATGTGAAATGTTATAAGGTCATTGCAATCTCAGTGCTCAGACTTTATGGTGGAGGTGGTCATGGAAGCACCCTCTTCTAGCAAGTACCATAATTTCAGATTCCCTGGAAGGAAAGAAGGAAGTGCTCAGCATAAGCCACGTTTGCACTCTGTACTTAGGTGTAGTGAGCTCCTCTTTATCAATGTGGTGGAAACTCTCCTGAATTCCAGGTTTCTAAAAGTCAGCCAGTGGCCAAACTTGTAAACAGGCCTTCAGTAGAGTAGCAATCCAAAGCCAACTGTGTTAATTCTTTCTTTGTCCAGTGAGATAAGGGAAAGATAAGGAGTCACTTTACCTTTATACTATGTTTTTTTTTTATTTGTTTTTAAAAATTTTACTTAGTGGTCAAAGAGAGGTCTCAGCAGAAGAATTTACTTCATTGGCAGTTTTTCTTTTCTGTATTACTGGATGTGGACTATTCCTGTAATATTTCTCAGTGCTCCATGTGTAGTGTATTGCTATATTTCTATTGTACTGTTGAAACATACTCTTTTTCTTAAAGGAAATGTTCTTCGTGTTACACTCTATCTTCTTAAACATACTGATAACCTAATTTGCATGCTTGTTTTTTCCATAGTTGTATGCTTATTGTTTACTCTTTTTAGATTTATCAGTACATTTCTCTTTTATTTTTATGGATATTTACATGTTTTCTTTACATAATAAATGATTGTAGAAAATTTATAGATGACTTTAAAACTTATACAAAATAAAGTCTGTAGCACATACATCCTCTTGATAAATACTCAAAAATTTATTAATTTTCTGACTTTTTTTAAGCATTGAAATTGATCATGCATTGTAACCCTTTTAAGAGCTTCAGTGGAAAACCATAAATGTTATGCTTTGAACTTTTTTTGTAGCTCTTTGAAATAAACTAAATACACTGTGTATATAGGTAGAGTTCAGTAGCAAGTTATTGTTTATTTCTTTATATATCCACATGCCAACTTAGAACAGTATTTGAACTATAAATGTGTAACTGTGCTTTAACTACTTTCATTGGTTGTTATCTAAGTAAAAGTGGCCCATAGTCCTTTAGCATTGGGAAATTTAAAGAGTTATAATTGTTTAGTATTTTTGTTCATTCTTTGTTTTAGGATCCTTATCTTGACAAATTTTTTGCTCTGGTCAATGCTCTGGATGAACACATGTTTCCGGTACGAATAGGGGATATGCGAATCATGGAAAATAACTTAGAAAATGAATTGAAGAGCAGTATTTCAGCATTGAATTCATCTCAGTTGGAACCAGTGGTTCGATTTCTTCATCTTCTTCTTGATAAAATGATTCTTTTAGTTGTTAGACCTCCTGTCATTGCTGGCCAAATAGGTAATTTACTTACGTTTCTGGATTGATGACCTTTATAATTTGACACTTTTAACTTTTATAAAGAAGCCCTGGTGGCACAGTGGTTAAGAATTTTCTCCTAACTAAAACACCTGCTGTTTTGGACCCACGAGCTGCTCTGTGGGGAGAAAGATGTAGTAGTCTGCTTCCATAAAGATTACAGCCTTGGAAACCTGGTGGGCATTTCGACTCTGTTCTACTGGTTCACTGTGAATCAATTCATTTGATAGTAGCAGGTTTGATTTTAGTATTTAACTTTTGTAGAAGTATAACCATGATTTCTATTTTTTCCCCACAAGGGTTTTGTTTCATATTTTTGATTGTTGTTTATTTATAATGCCAGAAAATGGATACTTTTCATTGTTGTTATAAAACATAGGCCTTTTACTTGCTTAAGGGATACTGTGCTGTTGACACTTACAGAAACTGACCAAGGCTTAGTTTCTGACTAGGATCTCAAACAGATCCTTAGAAAAGCAGGCAAATTATGTTATATTCTTTAGAACATACAATGCATTTACTTTAAATGTACACTATCTGCTGTCCTCTATTTAATACAGCACTTGTTTCTTTGTTTTACCCAAGATCTCAATATCCCTTTCTTCTAAGGTTTACTTCTCTACTTTTACTCCTAGTTTTCATCCAAGTTCTACAAAGTTCTATAAGATTTCTGCAAATTTCTCCATCAGCTTACATGTTAGAGAAATTTTGTGCTGACTGGTGGTACAAAGGAGAAATATATTCCACTATTTGAGAGTTTTTATGTGGTGGTTTTGTCTTACTTTGGCTTTAAATTGGAGACTCATAAGTGGAGATAATTTTTGGATTGACCATTGAGTAAGAGAAGGTTAAAGACTTTCTAGGAAATTAAACAATATTTTCATAGTACATGGATAATAAGTCGGGCTACTTGAAGAGAATTAGAAATAATGGCATGTTGGTGGCTGGTGACTTGAGATGATACTAGAGAGGGAGATTAAGTATTTTCCATGCCACTGTCAGGAATTTGGACTATCACCCTGTAGGGAATCAATAGCTTATGAAGGGTCTGGTCTTAATTAGGATAGTAACATGACCTAGTTGCATGATACCTGGATATGGGATCATAATGGGAAACTCTCTAGATAAGGAGATAAATAAGCAATCTTGTAGAATCTGCTAAATCTATATTTGTAGAATCCACAAAAAATAAAGTCATATGGAAAAAAAGTACTGAAGGATTAAGGGAGGATGGGTTAAAAGATGCTATAGAGATGCAAATAGTGTTACAGAAATCATGGATGGTTTTTCAGAAATAATTGTTAATATTATATATGAAATAGTAACAATTATAGAAAACACTTGGACCACACTTACTGTATATTATAGTGCTATTTTGCTTATCTTACTGCATGACATCTTTCTAACTTCCCTGTGTGATAGGTTATTATTGCCACCATTTCTTGTATACATTAAATATAAGAAGGAAATAGTTGACACTAAAAAGAATACAAGCAGCAAATGCCAATTTGAAGAAATTGAGTTAGAAGAGGAAACAGACAAGGGAAGGGCATAGGATGGAGAGATTTGAGCATATGTTTATATGCTTAGGAGAAATGGTTGGAACTTGAAAAGTATATGATATAGAGTAGGAAGAGAGGTAATTACTAAAGCAAATCTATAAGATAGTTATAGATAGATCATCTTTAAATAGAAGAGGGACACTTCTTTCTTGGGAAAGGAGATTAAAGTAGTTTTAGTTATTTATAAATTTATAATTAAAAATTGAGGAACTTTCATGCTTCGTAAGTTTCTTCTGTGGAGGGAAAGGCCAGATTTACCAAGAAAAAAGTAGTAGGGTCACTTGGCTTCAGGCCTTTTGTTCATAGGGTCGCTATGAGTCATGCTTGAGTCGAAGGCAATCAACAACAACTATGAGAAATATGAAAAGTAACCAAGAATACAGGTAGGATTGCAAAGCTATATCCAGGTTTCTCTGTCTCTAGTCTCTTTCTTCTCTAGTTCAGTATAGAGAAATTAATCTTCCTAAATGTCCACTTTATCTTATTATTACACTTTCAGGCAAGCTTAATTGACTTCATTATTGGTTCATAATTTCCTGTCTTGATTAAATTCATTATCAAGTGTGAGGCTCTGTTACTCAATATAAATTGCTGTTCTGTTAACCCATTTATTCATTGTGCTACCAGAATTCTAAAGTTTTTGTAAAATTCTTGGTATATACTGATTTAAATGACTGTACAGGTATTGATTAGCTTTATATTTAAGGTCCTTTATAGTCTTACTTCAGCTTGGTTTCTAATTTGTCTTTTCTATCTAATCTTTTTAGAAAATCACTCATTTCAATCAAATTCCTTATCATTTAATCCCTTAAGTTACTATTTTTATAATCTCTTTTTATTGCTTTTTAGAAACTAAATATGTGTTCAATTTTTGCTTTTTATTGTCACAATTAAAATAAGCTGCTTTTTATAATTGATACAAAATCAATTCTTTTATAAATTCTATACAATTTCTTTTTCTTATTTTCTTATCATGGCTCTGTTGTTATTACAAAATGATAAGTGTCTGTTGAGCAGTGATTTTGTTTTTAGTAACTAGATCCATACAATTTTTATGATAAATTAATTTTTCTCTTCATTTTGTTTAAAATGTTTTTACTTTAACTCCTAGTCAGTGCTGTTAATACCGGAATAAGTTTCTTCTGTATCATGAATTATACTGTGTATAATTATCATACTTAAAATAACTAGAGATTTTAAAACATTAAAATAAAGTATATAGTATATACTTAAAGTATAATAAACTTAAAGCAAAAATATTTTCCTCCTTCTAAAAGTTAATCTAGGTCAAGCATCTTTTGAAGCCATGGCATCAATTGTAAATCGACTTCATAAAAACTTAGAAGGAAGTCACGACCAGCATGGCAGGAACAGCCTACTTGCGTCATATATCTACTATGTTTTTCGCCTACCAAATACTTATCCTAATTCACCATCACCAGGTATTTTATTTTTTTTCCCCATTAAATTGTCTTGCACTTGTGTGTACCTGACAGGATTAAGATAATATCTTAGTTTATAGCATGACACATTCATTTAATAGCATTAACTCACTGCCTGATAAATACCAGGTACTGTGCTGAGTGTTAGAAGTAAAAGGATAAATAGATTCAGTTTCTAGACATGATTATATAGTTTCCTTTACATTTAAGTAGACATTTTTGTTGAATTAATTCTTAAATACAAACTTTGAAAATTAATTCTTATGTTTCTGAGGACATGTCACCATATCTTATTAAGATAAATGGAACCTTGTCATTTGGTATACTTTTGGATACAGAAGCAGAAGTAGGGTTTCTTGGCAAATCCCTTTATAATTGTGTGAAACCCAGTAACAGAAGGAATTTTTCTAAAAAGAATTTATACCTTTATGATCAGTTCTACAAAAGAGCCCTTTTGGGCAATAAAACACAGACTAGTTATTCACATTTTATATGACATTGCTGATAGTGGTAGTTGGGAGTGAAATATATCTTAGTTTTGAATGCTCTTTAGTTCAGTTAGTTAGCTAATGATAATATTATACATGAATTTCAACCTGTTCACGTATTTGTTAGTATAAACTGGCATTCATCACTATGATAATGTTAAGTAGCCTGTTGTTGGTGGCCTAGTGGTGAGAAACTGTGCTGCAATCCCAAAGGCACGTGTTTCAAATCCACCAGCTGCTCCGCAGGAGAAAGATGAGCAGTTTCCTCCTTTGTTTATAACTGCCTCTGAAAATCTACTGGAAAATCAGCTATGGGTTATTTCTGACTCGACAGTACACAACACCACCAATAATGTTAATAACAGTGACAGATAATTATGATATTATGTAAATGAAAGCATAGTAATCAATGTTTTATCAACTTTCTTTCTTTGCTTAATTGTAAAAGGACAGTTATTTGACTCTGATATTCTGGTTCATCATTCCCTATCTTGATTATTAAAATTATAGTTTTAAGGTTCTAAATGTACAGGTGATTAATTATATCTAGTAAATCCTCCATTTACTATTTTATTCAATACACTATTAGAATCCTTCAGTTTATGCAAAACTTCATCTTTACATGCTAATGTGAAAGACTGTATGATCATGATTTTTGTCAGTTGCTATAAAATTCAGCATTTTGTGGGAATTTTTGGGCTTTTTTAAAAAAATTCATAGTATGTTTCACTTACACACAGGCAGTTTTTAACCTCTGCAACATTTTGTAAAGTGGTAGAGTTTTAAAATATGTTTTCCTAATATTTTTGTTTGTTTTTTAAATTCTGTGATACTGCATATGAACAACTAGGTCCTGGGGGTTTGGGAGGATCAGTACATTATGCTACAATGGCTAGATCTGCTGTGAGACCTGCAAGCCTTAATTTAAATCGCTCACGAAGCCTTAGTAACAGCAATCCAGATATATCTGGGACCCCCACATCACCAGATGATGAAGTACGATCAATCATCGGCAGTAAGGTAAGTAGAAGATATTGATAGAAAAATGTGGTTTTCCATTTCTAAAAAAAATAGAAATGTGCAGCTGTTTTAATTTATCTTAAATTTAAAATGTATCTTAAATAGTAGTAATTGAGAAATTACGCATTTCTTTTCTATTATTAAGCACTCATTGTACTGTGTCCCTAGTTTAGTTACTCTGCTTAAACATTTCTGTCAAATTTTAGAATTTTACAGGATCACAAAGAACATATAAAGGAGCTCTGGTGGCTTAGTGGTAAGGAGTCATGTTGCCATCCCAAAGGCTCACTGTTCGAATCCACCAGCAGTCTCCTCTGATGTGATTTGCTGCCTCTGAAAACCCACTAGAGGGTCATTAATGGGTTGTTTCCTACTTGATGATATGGAATAGCAACAACATCAAGCACATATTGCTAGCTTTCTTTAATCTGATAATTATGTAAAAATTGACTAGAAATACATAATATTTTCTGTAGAATTAAAAAGACAATTCTGTGGCTACAGTGAAGAGCAAATCTCTGATTTAAATTGTGCTCCCATTATCTCCAAAGACAATCAAGAATATTGCTAAACTTTAAATGACAATATAATTATATTTTAGATAGAAAACTCAAATTATGCTAAGGTTAGAAAAGCATAGTTCTGATTTTACTGAAGTCTGTAAGTGGTACAAATTATTAACATGCTTGGATGCATTTTAAAGTTTTATCTTAAACTTTGGTAATTGTGTTCCACCCATGGATAACCTTGGAAGAAAGGTCTGGCAATATACTTCTGAAAAACCACCCTTGAAAGCCCTAGTGAGCACCCTTTTACTCTCACATATACATAGAGGTGTCATGAGTTGGAATAAACTCAGTGGCAGCTAATTTTTAAATAATTATCCCAAACAGAGAGAGAGGCCAGGTAGTAAAAAATGTGTCCTTATTTTATTCAGAGCATATGTTTTAATTATCCCAAATATGTACTTAACAAGAATTCTTTTATTTCTTAATAGGAAATACAAAATTTAGGTTGGAGGAAGACATAGGAATACAAGCTAGGAAATCATGTCACGTTAATTCTTTGACCAAACGTTTTCAAACATGTCTACTATTGTTGTAAAGAAGATAGATGTCGTTATTATGAAATCAAAGCCTATCTTTCTTTTTCTCCTTGCTATCTGTTCCATCGTCTTTCTCACTCT
This sequence comes from Elephantulus edwardii, assembly GCF_000299155.1. Taxonomy (NCBI): domain Eukaryota; kingdom Metazoa; phylum Chordata; class Mammalia; order Macroscelidea; family Macroscelididae; genus Elephantulus; species Elephantulus edwardii. The sequence goes on from NW_006399755.1 coordinate 29,650,554, forward strand.
ATCTCCTACTTTATTGAGAAAATTGAGGCACCAGCAGAAAACTTCCATAAGCTTCCTCCACCATATTTACATAAAACTACCTACTAGTAACTACAGTCCAGGAGCTTTGGTGGTCTAACTAATAAGGAGTTGTACCATTAAGTCAAAGACCACACTTCTCTGGCAGTTTGAATCCACGAGCATCTCTAAAGGAGAAGATGGCAACCTCTTCCTGTGCAGTTTTCAGTCTCAGAAACTCAGTGCAGGCCCACTCAGTGCCGACCCCACAGCTGTGAGTTGACTCTTCTGTTGTTTTTTTAAAAAAAGTACAACCCACATTTTAATTCTATTCCTTTATACCTATTGGTACAGGTGAACTTTCCACATGCATATGAAACAATTAAAAATATCATTGCCTGAATCAAGCACACCACAGTTTTAAAAGGAATATTGTTGCTCTTTAACATTTTAAAAAGGTCCTTGAGAGCAAATTTACTTAATGCAATATGTTCATTTAATTTCCTCATTCCTACTTTCATGGGTTGTAAGTGTGGATCCAAGTAGATTGAAATCTTTGATGACTTTAATCTTTTATCGACTTATCATAATGTTGTCTCTTGGTTCACTTGTGAGGATTTTGTTGTTAGAAGCAGGAATGGTATCCACTTCCTAAACCACATGCCTCTGGAAACTATGAACTTTGAGAAATGACAGTAGTTATAGAAGGGCTTCATGTCTTTTGTTCATAGAGGAGTTTTGAGTCGTGCTCCACTTAATGGCAATCAACAACAACAACAACAATCTTACCCACTTATCATAATATTGCCTATTGGTTTACTTGTGAAGATTTTTTGTTTTCTTTATGTAAAGATGAATTACAGGAATTATATGTATTCCTGTATATAGGAACAAAACAACAGGTCACATGTTTCTTTTAAATGCTTAAGTTTTGACTTGATGTAATTTTAACCACTCAGCATTATTGTTGGGTACCATCGAGTGGGAACCGACCCATCGCCGATGCTCCAGTGAGTTTTAGAGGCAGTTAATCGCCATCCTCTTCAGAGCTGCTGGTGGATTCACACCACATGCCTTTGGGATTGCAACACAGCTTTTTGCCATTAAGCCCCAAGTATTGTAGATATAAAGAACAATTAAAACACATTTATTATTTACTCTTACATTGCTAATTAGCAGATACTCATAATATGCATAACTTAATAACATGCTAAATTATTAAATGAGTTAGAAAGTAATGATAGTGTACAGAAAAATTATTTATATTCTTTTTATTTAAATATATTTACAAAGAAAGATAATTGTAATTTTGTAGAGATCAGGTGCATATGGTTTGTTATTTTTGTAATGTAAGTAATAATTGTTAAAATTTAAAATGGCAAAAAGAATTTCCCATATTAAAGAGATATAATTTTGGAGTCTGGTAAAAAATTTACTTATCTGTAAAACATTGACTTTGGATTTCGTTTTACAAATTTTACAAATATTGGTAACAAATAATTTTATTTTGAATATTTTTGAATGTGTTTTCCTGGGAAGTATTTTTCATATGTACAATTTTTTAAAAAATATTTGGAGAGTTTATTCCAAACTCTGTGTTTACTAATGTACTTTAATTATGTGACTCTTACTGTGTGAGGGAAATCTTATCATTCTCATTTTATAGATTAAAACTGAAAAAAAAAAAAGAGATCAAGTGCTTTATCTTGCATTTTATAGCTTCAAAGCTAAGATCTTAACTTTAATACCACACACAATCATCATTAAAAATCAGGAGAAAAATATAGGTGATTATTTTATACTTTTATTTTTCTGTATATTTTTGAAAATAGAGAGGAACTATTCCTTCCAAACCAAGACTCTTGAGAATTGCAGTTTGTTTCCTCTTTCTCTATCTTTTCCTTCTTTCTTCTTTTCTACACTGTTTCATCTTCTCTTGAAATATATAAAAAAGTACTGATGCCCAGACTTACTCCCAGAGATTCTGATTAAATAGTTTTGATATAAGGCCTTGGGTATTTGTTGCTGCAGACAGAGTAGATTACCATTGATATTACTGTTTCTTTTCTTTGACCTGTGCCTCCTTTTCTTGTTTTCTTGTTTAGAACCATACTCAATGTTATCTTACTATCAAATACTATCTTGAATTAATGATGTCAGTAATGAAGCTATATTTCTATAGATATCTCTAGCACAGTATTTTTTCTTATTTTTTATATAAAATAGTAATTCATTACATTTATCTATCACAAGCATGATAAAATGGAAGGAATAAGTATTATGAATAATTTTTCCTTCTTAAATTTTTACTTAATTTTAATTGGAACTATTTTGCTAAATAGGATTTTTAACAATTATTTAATTAGTTTATTTTCTTAATTCTGGTTGCTTGATAAATAATACTACATGATGCTTATCCCCAAAGAAAATGAAAGAAAAGGCAAGAAATACAATAAAATTAAATTCTTTCAGGAAGGGTGGAACGTGGTTTTTCTTCCTTCAGTTTCTTCTTCAAATGCCATTTATATTATAGAAATAGTTCTGTTTTTACCTTCTGCCATCTTTAAAAGGAACAGGAGGTGGGCATGGTGTCACAGTAATTTTAATTGATGATATCTCAAGGTGAACCCATTGCATAAGGAGAAATTGCTTTCAAATGTTATACTTGCTGTTTTTGGTGATTTACAGAAAATTATGTAATGAGATCATTTGGGTGAACTAATGCTCTTTTTGTGCCTACAAATTTTGATTGCTTTAACAGTACTAATTTAAAACATGTCTGCATTGGAAAAATCTAGATTTCTTTAAAAATAATTTATGGCATGCAACATGTAATATTTCTTTCCTTTCAACTGCTTTCTATTATATGCTTAGGGTTTAGATCGCTCCAATTCCTGGGTTAACACTGGTGGTCCAAAAGCTGCCCCATGGGGATCCAACCCCAGTCCAAGTGCAGAATCAACACAGGTGGTGTTTACGTTAGAGGCTTCTTTATTGGCTGCTGATGTTTCCCTTTAGAACATTACCTTTAGTACATACTATGATTTCAGTGGCTTGCTTTTTGAATCATTAAAAAGTGTGTATTTTTGTTTACTTAGCACATTTCCAACTACTATGCATGAATACCATCAATTATGCAATTCTGCTTTACCTTTCTATTTACTCTCTCCTCCTCCTTCCTTCCTAATATCCTCTATCAGTATTTCAATGCCTGGTGTTTATACAATTGATGGTGCTTGTAACAGTTTCTACTTTAGCAGTAGCACATATTTAGTGGGAAGTTTTTCATTTGCTTTTGGTTTTAAATGTAGCTGTTGTATCATTTTCATTTAGCATTTAGTATCCAGTCATGTTTTTCCATAATCACTGAGTAGAAGGATAATAAGCAGAAATTAAATGTGAACAGTATATTAAAATTACCTCCATGCTATGATATGTTAACTGCCAGAACCAAATTAACTTTAATCTGAAGTGTGTTGCAAAGTATGAAATCTGTTAATATTTGTTTCAGTTAGATTTTTGGTTGCTTAAAACTCTAGTTGCTTGATACCTAAAACTGCATGGTGGCTCAAAATATACTTCTCATCTGTGCAGCAACTTTGGAGAAAAATATTCTTGTTCTTGGAAAAGAAAACTTAGTTAAAATTATAGATTATGTGCATTTGATGTGACAATGGTACACTTAAATTTTTATATAATAGTAAAAAAATTTGTAATTTCATACTTTTTATTTCTTGTATTAAGATAAAACTTTTGATTTCTTTTTTCATCTAAAAGCAGTTGAGAAGTATGTTTTTACTTTTCATATTTTCTCACTAGATATGTGCATGTTTATAGATCACAGATAAATATTTCATTCTTTGCAGCACTCTGAATGTTATATAGTCATTAGATTAATCTTTAGAAAGACTAAAATTGTCTATAAGCCACTTTTATACCTCTAATGCATTGTCATTAAAGCAGCTTAAGTTGAATATGAAATGAGCAATAAAATAGACGGTTGTTGAAACCTTGATAAAGCTTTGTCTTTAAACATGTGCATAATCCTCGAGCTGCAAAATTATTAACAGCAAAATTTAATGTTATCTCGTCATTCATTCATCTTCACTTCATAGGCTATGGATCGAAGTTGTAATCGTATGTCTTCGCACACAGAGACGTCAAGTTTCTTACAAACATTAACGGGACGTTTACCAACTAAAAAGGTAGATTCATATGAAGACAGTTCGTATAGGGGGAAAGTAACTCAAACAATTACATAGATGTAAATTTTCTTTATATAAATAATCTGAGATATTAAAATAAATGCATTGTCTTTGGGGGAAGACACATCTAAGCCAGCACTGATGCCTTTTTGGACATAACTTTTCCAGTGTAGGCTTTTACCTAGTAATATTTATTTTACAGGATTGACTTATTTTTAGAGTTTAGTGAATTCAAATTTAAATATCAAATTTTAATACCAAAAAAATGTATCAACTCTTATACTATTTCTGTAACTGCTTCTGTTTTGTGTTTTAAATCTCCAGGGAAAGGAAGATGAGTTAGAAAAATTATCACTCTTAGTAAGATATGTTGATTTGCTTCCCTTATGCACAGTTTTGTTAGTCTTTTCTCATATAATATACACTAATTTGCAAATGCTTTGTATGCATATCCATTGCAAGGCAGGAATTTTCTTCTTTTTTTGTTTTTGAAAAATGTCTTTAAATACCTGAAAATATGAGAATTAATGACATAAAAATTGAAATTTTAAAGGTATTTCCTAATTGTACCAGCAAAATGTGATGAATATATTTACATATGTTAACATACATGCTTAAAGCAAAACCAAGATATTATTTGTAACTATGGTTTTGTTCTTGTTTCTGTTTGCAGGTACAATTTAGGAGGCTAGTTTCTCACTTGTCCTTTCAAAATTACATTTTACTCAAAGATAACATGTAATTTTTTCAGCTGTTCAACATACCACTCTGTCTTACATACATGAATAGTCGTTTCGTTAATGGGTGTCGTCACTGCATCATTGAATGGTTCACATGCCTTGTTTTGCTTATTATCATTGTATCTTCATTTGTATTTGCACTGTTACCTAATTTATTTTATCAGTCTCATTGTTCTTGCTAGTAACTCTAAGCTTACTTCTGGTAGCTTTTCCATGAGGAGCTGGCTCTGCAGTGGGTTGTTTGCAGTGGCAGTGTTCGAGAGGCAGCGTTACAACAGGCCTGGTTCTTTTTTGAATTAATGGTGAGCAAACTAAACACATTCATTAATCCTATGAATCCTTTTCTGTTGTTTGTCTTTTTGTACCTAGGGAACAAAAGTACATGTTTTATACCTATAAATAAACATTGCAAACAAAGCCTTTAACATGCCATTATAAAGTTTGAAGTAACACATTTCACCAGAGAGGGTGGCAAAAGTAATGTAGCATATTTTTTCTTGTCTGAACATACATGTACATAATGGTGGTACTGTGGATTTTACATCAGCTATAGGAAGAATAGCTTTATAGATTGACTAACTGTTAAAGCTCATGGGGATAAACCAGCTAGAACCAACAACAAAAGACAAAAGAAAATACTTTTTGCCTAATTCAATAAATGATATTAAGAATGAATGCATTTCATACATATATATAAATTGCAATAAGGAATTCACAGTGTGTTAGTACAGCTGTTAGCCTAGGCACAGAAGTGTTGAATAACTTGCCTAAATATACACAGTATTTAAAGGTGACAAAATTCAAACGCAGATATTTTGACTGTAAAGACTTTACTCTTAGTCCTGCCTTCTCTAGAATGCTTATATCACTGGAGTCTTTACCCGCCTCAAAAAAAAAAATAGGCAAAGGGGGGGGAAAAAGTAAAGAAAAGAGGAAAAGGGACGGAAGAGAGAAAAAACAAAGAGAATCTCTAGAATTTATAGGATTATTCTCAGCATTCAGTGTTTTTAATATTGTGGGACTAGGACATTTTTCGCTAGTAATTTATTCAAACTCAGAACTCTTACTGCTTTGAGTAGGAACCAACTCACAGCTGATCTTCCATGGGTTTTCGAGAGGCTGTAAATCATATAGGAGACTACCCATCATTCTCCCTCCCTGGGAGCCATGGTGGATCGGAATGCCAGAGAGATTTCTGCGTGGCTCCCTATAGTTAGTAGCACAACAGAATACGCCACCAGAGCTCCCTACTGATTTATTAATCTACAAAAATAAACAAACTAGAGACTTCAGAAAAGTGAGAGAAAGCTCATTTTTATAATGGAAGAGAAACATTAAATTTACATTGCATATGCTTTTAATATAAGATCAAAATTTTGATTGACTTATTTCTTAATAGTTTATAAGCCTGTCCACATTTCCTAAATATAGTATAAGGCCAATTTAAGATGTGGCTCTTTTATTTAAATACTGTAGGCTCCCTGAAATTTCAAAGTCCCCATTACCTTTATCACAGTGTTGTGGTAATAACCCACCTCTAGAAGCCTTTTTTTACATGTAAATCACTGTTATTTTTTAACCAATATTGATTACTAATATTTACCCATCAAATATTTCTCGTACGCCCACTATATGCTGAAGAGACCACAGTAAACACAGGTTTCTGATCTTTCAGAGCTCACATTTTGCGAGTAGAAGATGGCAATACTCTTGCATTTTGAAAATTTGCACAAAAAATTTAGAGAATGAAACTTTTTCTTTTTAACATATGCAAATTCCCCCCCCCTTTATTGATAGCAAAATTTTATAAAAGTGATACAGTGATTTAGTTGATTTAAAAATTGAGGTGCATAAAGAGACCATAATCTCCATCCAAGCAGGTATATGCACACCCATGTTTATTGCAGATTTGTTCACAATAGCAAGGAGTTGGAAACAACCTAAGTACCCATCAACAAATGAATGGGTAGAGAAACTGTGGTATATTCACACAATGGAATACTATGCTGCATTGAAAAATAAGGAACTCATGCAATATTATTCAAAGTGGGTTACTCTGGAGGACATTATGCTGAGTAAAATATCTCAGTCACAAAAGGATAAATACTGCATAGTGCCACTGTTGTAGAATGGGACTGACTTCAGGGTTGGGGTAAGATTGAGAAAAACTGGATAGATTATGTATACTGCATTGAAATAGATGAGGGAAAGAACAGTTAAAAGTGATATATGATAGGGTATTATGATTATCACAGGAATCCAGAGTTAAGGTTGCATAGTGGAGTGCATTGGGGCAGGGTGGGGGTAGGGATCCGGGGGAGGGGTATTGTATACCAACAAAGAAGTTTATCTTTTGCTTTTCGAAGAGAGGAGTTGAACTGGGGCGGGGGGGTGGGTAGAGAAAAAAGTGCAACAATGAATGAATGGAAATCCAAAATATCTGTAAATGTTCATTAAAATTAATAAAATAAAATTTGAAAAATGAGGTGGAGGCATAGAGCCTTTAAGAAGAAGTTTTAAGCAATTATATGCAGGTTTGAGTTTATTTCACCTTTCTTTTGAATTTTAAAGTATACATGATTTGAATCCACCAGTGGCTCTGTGGGTAAAAAAAATATGGACAGTCTCCTCAAGCTACAGTTTTATAATCCCTTGTTATGAGAACTGACAATGAATAGGATGACAAAAGAAGAATTGATGCATTTGGTATTGAAGAGTGTGGAATATCCCATAGACTACCAAAAGAACAAACACGATATGTCTTGGCGAAAGAATGCATCTAGAATGCACCTTGAAGGCATGGATTGTGAAGCTTCGTCTCATATACTTTGAACATGTTGTGACAAGAGGCTATTCCTTGAAAGGGAATTGTGACTGGAAAGATGGAAGGATCGGCGAAGGAGAAGGGAACCCTTAATGAGATGCTTGATACAGTGTCTGTGGCAATAGGCTCAAATATGTTGGTGATGATGAGAATTGCTCAGGATATGACAGGGTTCAGATCTCTTGTGCTATTAATCTTAGCCTGAGGACACTTAACGACAACAAAAGCCTACAGAAGAGTCAGCTATGAATCAGTATCAACTTGAAAGCATTAAGTTTGAGTTGCATTTTTTAAAATATTTACAAGTCTAAAGTCATTTCAGCTATCTCTTAAATGGTAAGGCATAAGGAAAAAGAACGTTAATGTTTAGAATTATGTTGTTGTTGCTTTTGGGTGCACTGAGTCAAGTATGACTCATCGTGACCCTATGAACAACTGATCTGAACACTGTCCTATCCTGTGCCACTCTCACAATCTCTGACACAGTCAAGCCAATTTCCTCAGTCATTGTGTCAACCCAGAGGGTTGAGGATCTTCCTCTCTTTCACTTCCCCTCCACTCTACCAAGCATGATGTCCTTCTCAAGGAAAAACTTCTCCTAGAAACATGCCCAAAGTATATGAGAAGCTTCAAAGTCTTTGCCTCAAGTTTCTCTGGCTGCAATGTCATCAATATAGAGAAACAAAATACCTAATTATTCTTTTGGCAGTCCCTTTAGATATTCAGCACTCTTCTGCAACACCACATTTCAAAGACAGTCATTCTTCTTCGGTCATCCTTATTCATTGTCCAGCTCTCAAATTCATTGGAAGTGATTGGAAAGACCATGGCCTGAATGAGGCACACCTTTGTCCTCAAACTGACATCATTACTCCTCAATAATTTGGAGAAGTCCCTGACTATTAAAAACTGAAGTAACTGCTAATTAAGTTCTTAAGAAATTAACAGTTGTTGCATATATATATATATAAAATATTTTTTTTCAGGTAAAGAGCATGGTACACCATTTATATTTTAATGACAAACTTGATGCTCCAAGGAAAAATCGTTTTCCAGAACGTTTCATGGATGATATTTCTGCTCTTGTCAGCACAATTGCTAGTGATATAGTTTCACGATTTCAGAAGGTAATGATAACTTTTAAATAATTATATTTATAATCTGTTCTGCTAAGATTAGTGGTAGACGAGTTACTTAAAGGTGAATGTCAACCATGTCCCAAATGTTTGATCTGCTGTAGCATTCCATGAGTTCTGACATCAGCTGTTCATCCTTCGTTCATTTCCTCCACTCCTCTCTGTCCCTTGCGTTTTGTGATTCCCTGGAAGGTCTCACGGAAACTTAAAACTCTCTCAGGATAATGACTCACGCAGCGGAGAGAAATTCAGGCTAGTGTTGCATATGTTGGTGAGAGATGAGTCAGAATCTTGTAGACTGCCAGTTGCAGCCCAGCTGGATGCTGTCCCAGGAGGGTGAGCATCCCAAAAACATGAGCATTAATCTTCTATGAGCTTATGTAGACCTCTAGTATGGGAGAGCCTATATCCCATCCTAGTCCTGTTTTCTTAATTTGATAAATGCTTTATCACAAAATAAAAGAAGTTAATCAATGGCTTAAAAAGCCATTTTGAACAATAAACCCTTAACACTTGTCAAAAGACCAAGGGTGGACCTTAACCAACTTTGCAAAGGGAACTGTTCCTATCAGCAAAACAAAACCAGTTCTCATAAGGTCAGACATATTCCCCACACTGCTACACCTTTTCTCTTCATTCCAACACCATTTTTACTACTTTCCTGGGTTCAGAATCCATTGTGATAGCTCACAGACCACAAAGAACCATATTAGGGAAGTCAAAAGGTTAGTAGCAGAATATAATCACTCAGACAAGGTCGCTTCCAAAATGTGCTTGTGGGCACCTCAGCGGTGAGCCTCACAGACTTAGGCCCAAACTTCCAGTTACAGTTCTTCCCATTAGTCATCCAACAAACTTTGTCAAAGGCTCTTAGCTCTAGTTCCTTGTAGGGTAGCAGTCCTAAGGTCCACTCTGTCTCACTTTAATTCTCTGTTGTGGCTACTGTTACTGCTGCTTCCATAGGCTCTGGTCTGACTGGCACAAGAATCTCTAGCATCCAAGAATGAGTTGCATTCTCTTATTTCTTCTTTGCTGGTGGTGAGGTTCTCCAATTTTGTGGCTAGCTCTGCTCAATTTAATAGTCAGACTAAACAAGCTCCTTGTGGATAGGGTAACAAACCCTATTCACATATTCCGCCCATCCATAAGGCAAAGTTAGTCAGTGGCTAGGGATTCCATTTTGAGCAGTTAATCCTTAATACCACAGCACCATAAAAAAATCAAATCTCTGAAGCTATAATTAAAACATCATATTTTTATTTATTTTTGTTTTCATTCTGTTTCTTAGGACATAGAAATGGTTGAGAGACTCAATACAAGTCTGGCATTCTTTCTTAATGATCTGTTGTCTGTTATGGACAGAGGATTTGTCTTTACACTCGTAAAGTCCTATTATAAACAGGTAATGCATGTTTAGTAATCACATAATTTATATACTGTTGGGTTTGTTTTCTTTAATAGATCTGGAGCTAAGAGGATTTCAAAAACACAAGTATATACTTAAAAAAAAATTAATGTAGCATTGTTGCAGGAATCCGACCCTCTGTCCAGTGAACAACGAAGGAACAACGCTATAGGCTCTTTTGTGAAGCAAGAAAGGCATTGTTAGGCAAGGGGAGCACTGCAAGAGACCACAGCCTCACAACTGTCAGGCTCCCTAAAGGCAAAATGTTCTCTCCTTTTTTTTTTTAATTTAAAAGTTGTTTATTTTGTGAAATACTATATAACTTGGGAGAGACTAGAGAGCAACTCTCTTTATATAGGCTTAGGAGGTGTTTTTTGGGATCTTTTTTCTGTTGGTTAGTATTTATATGCAGTATGACTGGTTAGTTAAGTATACTGAGAAAAAGATCATGGGGTTAGCTTTTGTTCCCTCATTTGGTTTCTTAGCAGTCAACCCCCAGCCGCTCCAGGGGTCACAACTGCTAAAACAGTTTACTGTTACTTATCTTCCTGGACCCACTTCATTCCTGAGTCTGCCTCTGCATATTTTTAATAGTTGGGAAAATAGAAACTGCATTCATTTTATTACCATTTGAAGAGTATAGTAAATTGATAGGAATATAGCTTTTTCGTGAGTTGTATTAACCGTATCATGGCCACTTTTTCATTCTCATGAAGAATTAGAAGTCAATAACATAAGTGTGAAAATGCCATGCCATTGTAACACTTACATGGAATCATGGAATGAATAACTTACTGAAGTTTTTAAGTAATTATTGACACAACCACATTTACTTGTGGTTTCTTAACTACTGTTAACGTTGAAGATTTTAGAAATCATAAGTAAATGTAGAATGCAGATGCCAGTCAGCTTTTATTAAACCCAATGAATCCTGGCACTTTGTCATTGAAACCATTTGTCCTGCTTACCCAAGGCAGTTATGACAAAAAACAAAACAAAACAAAACACACACACATACAACAAACCACAAGTGAGTAGTTTTATAAAAGTGCAACAATGAATGAATGGAAATCCAAAATCTCTGTCAATTTTCATTAAAATTAATAATAATAAAAAATAGTAGTGAAAAAAAAAAGTCTTATTCTCACAGCTTTGGAGACTTGATGTCCGAATTCAGGTTATAGAACTAGGAGGAAGTTTGTTGTCTGTAGCCTAGGGGTTCCTTGGCATTCTTTGACATTACTTTTGTCTCGATTCAACTCTTTTTATAATACAGGTTGACTACATTAGAGACCCACATATTCTGGAATGACCTTATAAATATAAAGGTATAAAAATTCTTTCTAGGCAGGATAACATCCACATGTACTGGGTTTAGAATTTCAGTACCTGTTTTGGGAGGAACACAAGCAATAGGTCACTGAAAAGAGGAGAAGAAAAGATGAAAATGGATGTTTAAAGACTCTGAAACTTGCTCTAGAACATAGAGAAACCAAATCAAAAGGGGAAAATGAGAAAATAAGAGAGCTGAACAGATTTCAAAGGGCAGCTTGAGAAGACAAAGTATAACAAAATGTGCAAACACCTGAAGTTAGATAACAAAAAGGGAAGAACATACTTGGCATTTATAAGCTCAAAAAACTGAAGAACAAATTTAGCCCTCCATTTGCAATCCTGTAAAAAAAGGCTGTATGGGGAAAATTACCAAATGACACAGAAATCATCAATAGAGTCAGTGTACCAAATAGAAGTGGTCAACACTGAACCATTTCAGTATAGTACTGAGATTTAAGCATAGTAATGACCAGTGGTATGAAGGAAGAAGCCCAAGCTACCCTGAATGCATTGGTCAAATGTAAGACTGCAGGAATGGACAGAACATTAATTGATATGTTTCAAAAAACAGATTCTGTTCTGAACATGCTTATTCAGTCTGTGCCAAGAAATTTAGAAGACAGCTACCTGGTCAACTGACTGGAAAGGGATCCATACTTGTTCCGATTCAAAAAATGAGTGATCCAATAGAATGTAGAAATTATTGAACAATGTCATTAATGCTAGCTAGCTGCTAGTAAAATCTTTCTGAAGGTTATTAAAAAAATGACTAAAACACATCAGCAGAAGACTACCAAAAATTGAAGCTAAATTCGGATTATTGATATCAAATGAATTTTGACAGAAAGCAGAGAACGTTAGCTTGTGTTTTATTAACTATGTAGATGCAGTCTCATGGGTGGATTACAAGCAAGATAATAACATTGACAAGAGTAGATAGTCCAGAACATTTTATTGTACATGGATAAAGAAGCAGTCATTCCAAAATGCTGCTACATGGTTGCAAATCAGGCAAGGAGTACATCAGAGTTGGTTTCTTTCCTCAAACCTATTCAGTCTGTTTCCTGACAAATACTTCAAAGAAGCTGGACTATATGAGTAAGAATGTGGTATACAGATTAGAGAAAGACTCATCAGCAACCTGTGTTATGAAAATGACAGAACCTTCTTACTGAAAGTGAAGAAGCTTTGAAACACTTACTAAAGATCAAAGACTATAGCTTTCAGTATAGTCTTGAGGATTATACCTGAACATAAACATAACATGCTCACAACTGTCATTAAGTAACATCATAATAAATGGAAAAAAGATTGAAATTGTCAATGATTTTCTTTTACTTGTTGGATCCACAGTCACCATGCATAGAAGCAACAGCCAGCAAATCAAATGACATGTTGCCACAGACCTCTTTAAAGTGCTAAAGAACTGGGACATAACTTTAAAGCTGTGGTATACCCTGCTTGCTGAAACTGAGGAGGATCTGAAGCACCTGATGCAGAAGGTCAAGGACTGCAACCTTTAGTATGGATTGAAGCGCAACATCAGGAAAACAAAGATTCTCACCACTGGGCAATTGGCAACATCATGATAGACAGTAAAAAGATTGAGATTGTTGACACTTTCAGTTTGCTTGGCTCCACAATCAACACTCTTGGTACCAGCAGAAAGTAAATTAGAAGACGAATTGTATTGTGAAAATCTGGTGTCAGAGACCTCTCCAAAGTACTGAAGAACAACAATGTCAGTCTGGAAACTAAGGTGCATCTGATCCATGCCAAGGTCTTTGCAATTACCTGCTATGCATCGGAAAGCTGGCCAGTGACTAGGGATGATAGAAGGAGAATTGATGCCTTTGAGCTGTGGTGCTGGAGAAGAGTATTGAATATACCGTGGACTGCTAGGAGGACAAACAAGTTCAACCTAGAGAAGGTGAAACCAGGCTGCTCCTTGGAGGCAAGGATTCTGAAGCTTCATCTGACATACTTTGGACATGTTACAAGGAGAGACCAGTCCTTGGAGAGGACATCTTGATTGGGAAAGTGAAGAGAGGAAGGTCCTCGACGAGATGGATTGACTTCATTGACTGCGTTAATGAGGGTAGGAGTGTTAGAGACAATAAGGTTGGCTCAGGATAGAGCAGGGTTCAGAGCTGTTGTACATAGGTTGTTTTGAGTCACAAGCAACTCAACAGCCACCTGACAACAACAGCAATGCCTGACTCAAGCTCTGGTATTTTCAGTTATTTTGTAGGCATGTGAAAGTGTATAATGAATAAGAAAGAAAACAGTTGGAAAAAATAGAGCCAGCAAAACAGAGGAAAACCCTCAATGAAATGAATTGTCACAGGAACTGGAACAGTGGGCTTAAGCACAACAGAATTTGTGAGGATGGTACAGGAGTAGCAGGGCTTCATTCTGTTGTATCTAGGGTCGCTGTGAGTCGGTAGCACCTAACAACAGCAGCTTCCTTTTGGAAAGCTTTTGTAATTGGTTCTGATGGGCCACGTGGGCAGGAAGTTATATATTCTTCTTATAATTACTTTGGAATCTTTAGAAATAAAGATCTCTGAGTTCTATTCCAGAGTAAACACAGGATAATGTTTGGTTCTTTTCATAGAAGAGATAAGAAAATATGCTGAGTCCATGATCAGCTTAGAAATATTTGCAACACTAAATACTATTCTCACCTTTCTCCCAAAATCTCATGCTACCCAAACCTGTCTTGTGTTTTTTTTAGACAGTGACCTTCTAGATTTGCCAAACATTATATTTGATCCTGTTACTGCTGTTGTATACCTTTGAGTTGGAACTGACCTATAGCAGGTTTTCAGAGGCAGTTAAGTCACGTGGGGGAGATTGCCCTTCTTTCTCCCACAGCATAGCTCTTGAATTGAAACCGCATATGTTGGCGATGGCAGAACAGTTCCTTACTACTAAGCCACAAGAGCTCCATGTGTTAAACCCTAGAAATAATAACGCTTTTAAGTCCATACATAGTATGCCTCATGAACTAACTTACAGTATAATTGTGAAAAGAGACAGTTGAAAATATAGGAAAAAGACAGTTTTATGAAAATGCTGGTGATTTCGTTTTATAGGTGGTATGAACTTATTTTGTGGACTCAATGTTTCTTTCTATGTGTTATGTATGGTGTTTATAAATAGTCTTTGAAAAATGAAAATATTAATGGAATACTGGAAATATAAGAATATAGTTTTTAGGTAAGTCAAATAGACTTTAACAGTAAATCTTGTGATTTCTGAATTTCCTCATTGTAGCAGTGCCTGGAAAAAAATTGATAGTATTGTGTTGTTGTTGTTTGTTGTTAGGTGCCATTGAGTCACTTGCGGCTCATAGCGATCCTATGTACAAAAGCCCTAAACCCTGCTCTATCCTGTGCTAACTTTATTGTCTGTCTCTCTCACATCTACCCCCATTGCCCCGGTCACTGAGAACAATCCATTTCATCAAGGTGTCTTCCTCTCTTGCACTGTCCCTCAACCCTCCCAAACATGATGTCTTTCTCCAAGAACTCGTTCCTCCTTGTAAAATGTCCAAAGTATAATCTATAAAATAAATTTTTAAAAAATCCAACTTGAATAAGTTTTTAAAATTCTTTACTACTTTGTTTTAGTGTTAATATTAGAGAATTTATGTTTATTTGATATTCTTTTATTTATGAAATTCTTACTAGATATCTTCAAAGCTTTATTCATTACCAAATCCAAGTGTCTTGCTATCCTTGAGGTTGGATTTTCTGAGAATCATCTGTAGCCATGAACATTATGTTACCTTAAACTTGCCCTGCAGTTTACTTACTCCCCCTGCATCTCCATCACCTTCTGTTTCGTCTGCAACGTCTCAGGTATGCAAACAGCTTATTTGTATGTGAAAATAATGATATATTTTAAGTCCATATTTCTGAGAAAAAATTAACTCTAGAAAGACATAATTAAGACTTAAAGAATAATAGCCAGATAATACACTCAGTTCAAAGTCCTTCCTCAGTATGCACTCATTTAATCCTTGCTTAAGTTTGGTTTAACCAAACCCATTGCTGTCAGTCAAGTCAATTCCAACTCATAGCAACCTTAAAGATCATGTTTCTAACATCTTTTTCATAAAGAATAGCTCTTGAGTTTCAATCACAGACTAATATGGCAGCCACCAAGCTCTTTAATCACTGTATCACCACAGTGGCTCCTTAAGTCCACTGTTATCTTCATTTTACAGAGGAAAACCTGAAATATAGGAATATCAGGATATTACCCAAGGTGACGTAGTAGAAAAGTGACAAAACTAGGCTTTGAATCCAGGCTCATGGTGCTTTTATTCCAGAGATCAAGTGTTGTGGTCTCTAGGATAAAACAATTGCTATGTTTTGTGGCCTTCCACAAATTCAGACATGTTTGAAGTCACCAGCTCATTTATTTAGATGCTTTCACAAGTTGGGATCTCTGGAAGCTGACTCTGTACTGGAGGTTAGAGGGCAAAATTTTCAAGCATCAGTATCTTTGAAAGAAAGAAGGACAAACCAAAATTGAGCAGAGAGAGAAAAGTCAACCTGTAAGTCAGACCTATCAAAGCTCTGCCAAAACTTTATGCCCAGAAACCTAAAAGGAAACTTTGCTGTTGTTGTTGTGTGCTGTCAAGTTAATTCTAACTCTATCATGACTCACTGTATAGAGAAGCCCATTGGATCTTCTAGGCTGTAATTTATGAGATCTGTGCACCAGTTCTTTTCTGCTGTGGAGCCACTGGTGGATTCAGACAACTGGTCTTTCAGTGACTGTCAAGTAGTTAACACTTGTGCCATCAGTACTCCTTTAAAGGAAATTAGATCTACATTTATAGGTTCTCATCACGTGGCACTTAACTTCAAGAAACTAATCGTTTTTCGAAAGATCAAGAAAATGCCATTCTTTCTTTTTATAGAAGTCCCATAAGAATAGTTCCTGGATATAGACTAGAAGAGGATGAGATTGAGGAGACACTTAATTTTGAAGTATGTCTTGGGAGGTGCTATTTTTGCAATATTAAACAGCTTACAAAAACTCAGAAAATTTCAAGATGATTACAATCTTCCAGAGATAGTATATTTTTTTTTAAAAAGTAGTTTTACTGGTATTCTCTGGAAGCCAGTAATTTTTACTATAAATATTTCTCTTGTACTCTGCATTGAGCATAAAAGTTTATAATTTTGACTCAGTTTCCTTTTTTTCCTTCTTCAGTGTACGGTGTTTAAACGTTGTTGTTGTTATTGATTGCCATCGGGTTAAGCACAACTCATAGCAACCCTATGAACAAAATGCCTGAAAGCCTTTCTTTCTTTTTTTTTAAGGCCTTTCTATAACTATCGACATTTATCAAAATTCATAGTTTCCAAAGGCATGTTGTTTAGGAAGTGAATGCCACTCATTAAGTGACTAAATAAAGGACAAATTAGGTGGAAAATATTCATTGTGAGAAAAAGGAAATTTAATTAATTAAAAATTTATTCCATCCTACTTTCCTGTGCCAACAGTAGGAGTGATTACTTTTACCAATATTCATGATAGCAGTATTAAAGAAACTGCCATTCAAAAAGGTTTTTCTTTTCAAAAATACTCACACTTCATCTGTTGTGAAGCTTTTTAACTATAAGATAATTTGTTGCATAGGTATTACAGGGTTATTTCAATCCCTCTTCTACAACAGAGTTCTGGATTTTCCACAAATGTACAAGACCAGAAGATTGCAAATATGTTTGAATTGTCTGTACCTTTCCGCCAGCAGCATTATTTGGCAGGACTTGTTTTAACTGAACTTGCTGTTATTTTAGACCCTGATGCTGAAGGGTGAGTAGATAAGTTTTTGCCTTTTAGAATGTCACTTTGATTTTGAACAATGTAGTTGTGCTAATTATGCCTCCTAAGGACCAAAAGAATATTTTTCCCTCTATTTCTACTTCTTGATTCACTAAATCTGGAACATGTTATATCTCTTCATTTTAGGGAAGACATAGTTTTAAGAAATTCTCTTATCTGTGCATTTGCATTCTGTCTTTAAATGAGAGGGATATCATTGTTTATTTAGCACCATTTTCTTCTTAACAGTACCTAAAAATAATTATGCTTATTAGTAGGTAAGAAATATCTTTATATTTGTTTATATACAGTAGATGATTTTCAGTTGAGGAAGCAGTCTTACCTGCTTGATTCTTTATGAGGAGAATTTATCACTTGCCAATCAAATATGATGGATTTTATTTCAAAATATGTCCTATATATACTTATATTTTAAAAACTTCTAAAGATCGGTATACTTGTAAGAGAATTTTTGGAAATTAACACAGTCAAAAAAGGTATATTGTCTAGAAATTAGAATTTACAGAAATTGACGTGTTGTGGTCTAGCTTTCCTATGGGCTATAGTTATTTTTTTCCCTAATTGTGCTAAAATTGTGCACAATGAAACATTTGCCAAATCAAGAATTCTAACAAGTGATACTGATTACATTTTTCATGTCATATAACCATTCACACTTTCTTTTTATGATCATTCTACCAGAGTTTATCCATTCATCTATTGATGGAACTTTTAGGTGGTTTCTACCTTTTGGCTGTTATGAGTAGTACCTCCATATTGGTATGCAGGGTAATGTCTATAAAGGTCCTATAGCCTGAATAATGCATTTCCATAGGGTCGAAGGCTTGAGAAGGGTAAACTTAATAAGTCCATTTTCAAAATTGGTTGTACAGGGGTATGTCTTTCTTAATAGTTGTTTAAAGAAGTCTCTTTAAAAAAAAGGTCTGTAATCATAACTCAGTTGAATAATAAGCACCCCCCATTTATTCTCTTAATACTGTTTTAAGTTTTTAAGAAACAGTTTAACTTCATATCAGAGTTCCATTAAAACAAAAAAGGAGGTATCACAGCGCAGATTTTTCAGGAATGTTCTGATGCATTTGTTAAATGAGTGAATGAGATTTACTAAGTTCTTAAGGAAATGTTTGGGATATGGTCAGTGTTCAATAAATTGTGAAAGGAAAAATCATGACCTTGAGTCTATCCCACCTGAATTTCAGAACCATCTCAGGAACAGATTTGAGGCTTTGAACACTAATGAACGAAGGCCAGATGAGTTGTGGGAGGATATCAAGGGTATCATCCAGGAAGAGTGCAAACGGTCATTGCAAAGACAGAAGAGGAAGAAAAGACCAAAATGGATGTCAGAAGGAACTCTGAAAATTGCACTGGAGCGCAAAGAAGCCAAAGCACAGGGAAGAATTCAAGATACTAAAGAGTTGAATAGAAGATTTCAAAAGGCAGCACGGGATGACAAAGCAAAATATTACAATGAAATGTGCAAGGAGTTGGAGTCGGAAAATCAAAAGGGCCGAACTCACTCAGCATATCTTAAGCTCAAGGAACTGAAGAACAAATTCAAACCTCGAGTTGCTATAATCAAGGATGCTTTCGGCAGAACGTTAAATGATCCCGGAAGTATTAAAAAAAGATGGAAGGAATATACTGAGTCACTGTATCGAAAGGAATTGGAAGACACAGAAGAATTTCATGAAACAACATATGAGCAAGAGCCTATGGTGATGAAAGAAGAAGTTCAGGCTGCTTTGAAGGACATGGCCAAAAATAAGGCTCCAGGAATAGATGGTATACCAATTGATATATTTCAGTTAACAGATGCTGCCCTGGACGTGCTCACCAACTTGTGCCAAGAAATCTGGAGAACGACCACTTGGCCAACTGACTGGAAGAGATCGATATTTGTTCTTATCCCAAAGAAAGGCGACCCAACCGAATGTGGAAACTACAGAACAATTTCACTGATTTCACATGCAAGCAAGATTTTACTGAAAATTATCTAAAAGCGACTGGAACAGCACATCAACAGAGAACTACCAGAAGTCCAGGCTGGTTTCAGAAGGGATCGTGGTACTAGAGATATTGTAGCTGATGTTAGATGGATCTTGGCTGAAAGCAGGGAATACCAGAGGAATGTCTATCTGTGTTTCATTGACTATGCAAAGGCATTTGACTGTGTAGATCATAACAAACTGTGGCTGACTCTGAGAAGAATGGGAATCCCAGAACACTTGATCGTTCTAATGCGAAACTTATACTTGGACCAGGAGGCAGTCGTCAGAACAGAGCAAGGGAACACTGCATGGTTCAAAATTGGGAAGGGCGTACGCCAGGGATGCATCCTATCTCCATACCTCTTCAACCTATATGCAGAACAGATTATCCGGGAGGCTGGGCTCTATGAGGAGAAATGTGGGGTCAGGATTGGTGGACGATTTATCAACAATCTGCGTTATGCGGATGACACAACCCTGCTTGCTGAAACTGAGGAGGACCTGAAGCGCCTGCTGCAGAGTGTCAAGGACTGCAGCCTGCAATATGGATTGAGGCTCAATGTCAAGAAGACAAAGATTCTCACCACTGGACCAATCGGCAGCATCAGGATGGATGGTGAAGAGATTGAGATTGTACACAGCTTTAGTTTGCTTGGCTCCATAGTCAACAGTCTTGGCACCAGCAGCCAGGAAATTAAAAGGCGCATTGCCGTGGGAAAGTCTGCTGTTAGGGACCTCTCCAAAGTGCTGAAGAGCAGTGGTGTCTCTCTGGAGACTAAGGTGCGTCTGATACAGGCCGTAGTCTTCGCAATCACCTGTTATGCATCAGAGAGTTGGACAATGACCAAGGAGGATAGAAGGAGAACTGATGCCTTTGAGCTGTGGTGCTGGAGAAGAGTACTGAGAATACCATGGACTGCTAGGAAAACAAATAGATTTGTCCTGGAGAGGGTTAAACCGGGTGGCTCCTTGGAGGCAAGGATTCTGAGGCTCCGTCTAACTTACTTCAGACATGTAGTGAGGAGAGACTGGTCCTTGGAGAGGGACATCATGCTTGGGAGGGTGGAGGGATGGCGCAGGACAGGAAGGCCCTCTATGAGGTGGATTGATTCAGTGACTGGGATAATTGGGATGGGAGTGTCAGAGACAGTGCAATTGGCACAGGTCAGAGCGGAGTTTAGGGCTGTTGTACATAGGGTTGCTATGAGTCGCAGGCGACTCGACGGCACATAACAACAACAAGAACAACAAATTAAAAAAGCTCAACTTTTTTCATAATGAAGCTGTCAAAAAACCACTTTGCTGATCAGTCTGAACAGACTCGTAGCTAAACCTCCAGTGGTTTTTCGGAGATTTTACATCACAGTGGAGGAAACTGCCTTCTCTCCTGTGGAATCGCTGCTGGATTCGAACCATCAAAGAGACACCAGCTGTGGGCCACCACCGCCACTCCCAATGGATTACACCACCAGAGTTTTTGCAGTCACATGTTTCCAAATTAGAAAAGCATTTTATTTATAAAGAAGTACTTTTCTTACTGTAGAGCCTGGTGTCCTAAAACCTGAATAATGCATTTCTGTATAGGGTAGGAGGCTTGAGAAGGGAAAACTTAGTGAGTTAGTTATCTCTCTTTTATATTAATACCCTATTGAATAAAATGATTTTGGGTTTTTTTTTTAAGTTACCATTTTAAAAACAATAATACTCTGAAAACAACTTAACGAAAGTAAAACATTCTAAACAGTCATGGCCTTCAAATCATTGTCAAAATAAGTCAATTCCAGTACAAATTCCATCATATTTCTCAGACTGTAAATGTAAATATACTACTGCCTCATCTTCCTCCTTTAAGTGGCGGGTGGATTTGAACAGCTAACTTTTTGGTTATCAGTGTAACACATAATCTATTGTTCCACCAGTGGCCCTGTCTTAAATATTTTGATCAGAAACAGAGTAAGTTAAGTGTTGGGCTGCTAACTTGACATGAGTAGTTCCGATTCACCAGGCATTTCACAGGAGAAAGATGAGGCAGTCTGATTCCACTAAGATGTAGAGCCTCAGAAATTCAAATCTCTGCGTCAATAAAGACAGTGACAGATCAGTTTTTTGGAGGGAGACAGACAGGTGGATAGACTTTCTCAGTTAAGGAAGCAATGCACTGATTTGCATTTATCTTTTCTCAGTAACAAAACAGCACTAGTATAAGTAGCAGGACACATCTAATTAGGATCCAGCCCTGGAACTGGAGGTAGCTGCTCCTGGAGTTACATGGAAGAAGAATGTATACCTGAATAAGACCTGAATTATGTTAGGAAGGAAGGTAGAAAATAGGCATTGCCTCAGTAATCAGCAGAAAGAATAGAGAAGTTCAAGAGTCACCAGTTTCTGGGATGAATTTTCTGTGTCAAAGTTGAATTCTACATCTCTGCAAGATAAACAACCCAGTCACAAAATGGGCACAAGGATATGAATAGACATTTCACCGAAGAAGGAATTCAAATGGCAAACAAACACATGAAGAAATAGTCAAAATCTCTAGCTATTAGAGATAATGAAAGAGTTTAAAAAAAAACAACCCCCCCCAAATGATGTGTTCTATTGAAAGGTGGCTTTCAGGGTTTCTGTGGAACGGTATAATGCTTGCTAAATCTTTACAGTTGTTTTTCTGTCTGTAAGCTACAGTGTGTTGGTCTTTGATATGTGGACAGATTTTACTATTTTTTATAAATTCCAGAAAGCAAAATTATTATCTTTTTCTTTGTGAACTATAATAATATGAAAAACATGAGATAGTAGAGAATAGGATTATGGCTGTAACTTTTGCCTCTGCTTATTTTTTCCTTTACTTCTTCCTGGCACCCACACAAATTCCACAGGTGCTACCAAAATGGATCCCGAGTTCATCCACTTTAAAAAAAAAATTTCTTTCTTTTTTATCCACTTCTTTTCCTTACTTCTTTTATCTGAACAATGCTTCCAAGAAGCTATAGTGGTTGTGTGAATTTAGCGTTAGTATCCTAACTGCATCATTCAAAGTTGGAAAGAGTGTACACCAGGGATGTGTCCTATCTCCATACACTTTCAATCTATACGCATAACAGATCATCCAGAGGCTGGGCTCTCTGAGGAGGAATGTGGTATCAGAATTGGAGGAAGACTCATCAACAATCTGCATTATGCAGATGACACAACCCTGCTTGCTGAAATTGAGGAGAACCTGACGCACTTTGCAGAAGGTCAAGGACTGCAGCCTTCAATATGGGTTGAAGCTCAATATTAAGAAACAAAGATTCTCACCACTGGGCTGATTGACAGCATCATGATGGGTGGTGAAGTGATTGAGATTGTAAACAGTTTTAGTTGGCTTGGCTCTGCAATCAATTCTCTTGGCACCAGCAGCCAGGAAATTAAAAGACGAATTGCGTTGGAAAAGTCTGTTGTCAGAGACCTCTCCAGAATATTGAGAAGCAATGATAGCAGTCTGGAGACTAAGATGCGCCTGATCTAGGCCATGGTCTTTGCAGTCACTTGCTATGCATCAGACTAGGGAGGATAGAAGGAGAATTGATGCCTTTGATCTGTGGGGCTGGAAAAGAGTGTTGAGTGCACCATGGACTGCTAAGAGAATGAACAAGTTCCCCCTGGAGAGGGTTAAACCAGGCTGCTCCTTGGAGGCAAGGATTCTGAAGTCTATTTTAGACAGTTGCAAGGAGGGATCAGTCCTTGGAGAAGGAAATCATGCTTGAGAGGGTGTAGGGACAGTGCAGGAGAGGAAGACCCTCTATGAGGTGGATTGATTCAGTGACTGAGTTAATGGGGATAGGTGTGTCAGAGACAATGAGATGGGCATAAGATAGATCAGGATTTAGGGCTATTGTACATAGGATGCCTATGAGTCATAGGCAGCTTGACAGTACATGACAACAGCAATGATGCTAACTGAAGCCAGTCTTCTGTGAATGCATCCTGGCTGAAAGAATACCAGAAGAATGTCTCTTTATATTTTTTTGGCTACGAAAAGGCTTTTGACTGTAGAGCGTAACAAGTTATGGGTAAAATTGAAAATAATGGGAGGTTGTGGGATTTCATAGTTTCTAGTCTTCAATATGGATTTGAAGTTCAACATCAAGAAGACAAAGAGTCTCATCACTGGGCAGTTGGCAGCATGATAAGTGGAGAAGAGATTGAAGTTGTTAATTTCAGCTTACTTAGCCCCACAGTCAACACTCTTGGCATCAGCAGTCAGGAAATCAAAAGACGAATTGAACTTGAAAATCTGCTGTCAGGGACCTCTCCAGAGTACTGAAAAGCATCTGTGTCAGTCTAGAGACTAAGGTGCATCTAATCCAGGCCATGGTCTTGTCAGTTATTTGTTATGCTTCAGAAAGCTGCACAATGACTAAGGTTGACAGAAGAAGAATAGATGCCTTTGAGTTGTGGTGCTGGAGAAGAGTCTTGAACATACCATGGACTGCTAAGAAAAATGAATTGGTCTGTCTTGGAGAGGATGAAACCAAGTCTCTCCTTGGAGGCTAGGATTTTTAAGCTCTATCTCACATGCTTTGGCCACGTGGCCAGGAGAGACTGGTCCTTGGAGAAAGACGTATGCTCAGACCGGTGAAGGGACAGCACAGGAGAGGAAGATCGTGAATGAGATAAATTGGAGCTTGGTGTGTCAGAATTAGTGAGACTTGCTTAGGACAGGGAAGGGTTCAGAGCTACTGTACGTAGGGTCGCTATAGGTCACAGGCGACTCAACGGCACATAACAAAAACATACTATATTGGTTGTTTTTATTTAAGCCTCATGTTTTGAGTCAATAAGACCTCAGGGAGGGCCTTTGTATTTAAAAGTCAGTTGTTATATTTTGGAGGACTATACTTCTAAGTGGTACAGCACTCTTAATGTCATTTTGCTGTACTGGGGTAACCTGGTGTTGCTGCGATGCTGAACCTTGTGCTCTTGGGGTATCAAATGCCATAATGGTTACATGGTGGACAGTGTTTGGTGGAGCTTAAGACAGGTTTGGAAGCAGGAGTGACATCCACTTCCTAAACAGCATGCCTCTGGAAACTTTGTGAACTTTGATAAATGGCAATTGTTGTGGAAGGGCTTCAGACCTTTTGTTCGTGGGGTTGCTATGATTCGTACCCAACTTGACAGCAGTCAACAACAACATATAGTTATTATAGAAGTTCTAGTGGCCTACTGGTAAGGAATTGTGCTACCAATCCAAAGACATGCAGTTTGAATCCCAGTGGAGAGTTAGGTATAAGTTAGTACTGACCTAACAGCAACAGCTTAAGAGCTCTGGTGGCCTAGTGGTAAGCAGCTGTGCTGCAGTCCTGAAAGCTTGTGGTTCCAGTCCACCAGCTTCTCTGTGGGAGAACGGGAAGTCTCTTGTGTGGTTAATTGCCTCTGAAAACCTACTCGAAGTTATGACTTGGTTCCAACTTCACGACACACAGCAACAAGAACAATATAGGTCATAGTGAGGATAATATTTCCTAGATAGGAAATGTTTATTTGAAGAAAGATGACAAGATCTTAAGTGAGGCAGACATTTTGGTCTATGTGAAAAGATCAGACTTAATGACATTTACAGCTACTTAAGTTCTTGAATATTCAAATATACTACTAGTAAGTAGTTACTTAGAGATGCTCTGGGCAAAATTTTAAATGATCCAGGCAGTATCAAAAGAAGATGGAGGGAATACACAGATTCATGGTACCAAAAAGAATTTACTGATACTAAAATATTTCAGGAAGTACCATATGATCAAGAACCAGTCATAATGAGGGGTGAAGTTCAGGCTGCACTGAAGACATTGGAAAAAAAAATAAAGCCTCAGAAATTGATGGGATACCAATTGACATGTTTATAGGGCAGATGCAGCTTTGACATGCTCATCAGTATGTGCCAGGAAGTTTGGAGACCAACTGCCTGACCAACTAAGTGGAAGAGATCCATATTTGTTCCTGTTCCAGGAAAGGTGATCTGGCAGAATGTGGAAATTATCGAACAATGCCATTAATACCCCGTGCAAGCAAAATACTGCTGGAGATCATTTAAAAATGGCTAGAGCAGTGCATAATTAGGGAACTGCCAGAAGTTCAAGATGGCTTTAGACGAGGCCATTGCATCAGGGATATCATTGCTGATGTCAGATGGATCTTGGCTGAAAGCAAAGAATATCAGTGGAGTGTCTGTGCTTCATTGACTTTGCAAAGGCATTTTGACTTTGTGAATCATAACAAACTGTGGCTGAAAATGAGAAGAATGGAAATCTCATAACATTTATTTGTACTTACGTGAAACCTATACCTAGACCAAGAGGCTGTTGTGCCAGCAGAACAAGGAAATACTTTGTTGTTGTTGTTATGTGCCGTCGAGTCGCCTGCGACTCATAGCGACCCTATGTACAACAGCCCTAAACTCCGCTCTGACCTGTGCCAATTGCACTGTCTCTGACACTCCCATCCCAATTATCCCAGTCACTGAATCAATCCACCTCATAGAGGGCCTTCCTGTCCTGCGCCATCCCTCCACCCTCCCA
>NW_006399755.1:29678796-29681126 GCF_000299155.1 Elephantulus edwardii
GTTGGTGCATATATTTGAATGATAGTAGTATTCACTGGACTTCCTTGTATGCGTATAGATATTATCCTGTCACTGACAATATTGTACTTCAAGATAGATCTAGCAATGGCTTTTTTAACTATGAAAGCAACTCCATTTTTCCTCACTTTTTCATCTCCAGAGGAAATACTACATGGTTTAAAATTATGAAGGGAGTGTGTCAGGGTTGTGTTCTTTCTCCATACCTGTTCAGTCTGTATAGTGAGCAAATGATTCGAGAAGTTGGTCAGTATTAAAGAAGAATCTGCCATCAGAATTGGAGGAAGACTTATCAATAAAATTCATTATGCAGATGACACAACCTTGCTTGCTGAAGGTGAGGAGGACTTGAAGTCCTGGCTGCAAAAGATCAAAGACTGCAGCATTCAATATGGATTGCATCCCAGTGTCAAGGAAAAAAAATTCTCACCATTGGCTTTACAGACAACATCAGGCAAGATGGAGTAGAGATTATACTGTGGATAACTTCATCTTACTTGGTTCCACAACTAATATACTTGATACCAACAATCAGAGGATGAGATTTATTGCACTGAGAAAGTCTGCAGTCAGGGACCTCTCCAGATTACTGAGGAATATTGAAGTAGTTTGAAGACTGCCATGCTCCTTATGTAAGCCATGGTCTTTTCAAATACTTGTTATGCTGCTAAGAACTGGACAGTGAATGAGGATGACACAAGAGGAATTGATACCTTTGAACTGTAGTGTTGGAGAAGAGTACTGAATATTCCAGGGACTCCCAAGAGAAGAAACAGTCTTGAAGAAAGTGTAGGCAGAGTGTTGATTTGTAAACATTTGTACATACTCATATACTTTGTACAGGTTGCTAGGGGAAGCTATTCTTTAGAGAGGCATATTATACTGGGGAAGCTGAAGGGACAGCAGAAGAGAGGAAGACCCTCAACCAGGTCGATTGACATAATGCCTGTGACAGTGAGCTCGGGTAACAGATTGTGAGGATGGCACAGGACAGGAGAGGTTTCAGATCTCTTGTATGTAGAATCACTAAGCATTGTACTTGACTCAGTACCACCTGACAACAACAATAAGGAGTTAATGTAGTAGTAATCAGATTTACTAGTAATTAAATTTGGATAGCATTTCTTTCCCTCCCCCTTGATTCTTATTTCTATATTGAGAGACACTCATTAATTTCAAAATGAGGGGTATTTCATGCAAATATATGACAAAATTACGAAGCGGAAAAAATCAATTCTGTGTCATGACTCACTGTTTTTTAGATACTAACTAATCTTTTGGACCTCCTTTCATCCTCTTTTAAAATAGACTGTTTGGATTGCATAAGAAAGTCATCAACATGGTACACAACTTGCTCTCCAGCCATGATTCAGACCCACGCTATTTGGACCCCCAGATAAAGGCTCGAGTGGCTATGTTATATCTACCTCTGATTGGTATTATCATGGAGACTGTACCTCAGCTGTATGACTTCACAGGTATTTACTACACTAAAGACCAGTTTTTAGGAGAAAGCTCAGTGTTTAAAGAGATTGGAAAGTGTCTCAAGGTTGAAGATCTTATTTTATGAATGCCAAAATAAATATTGACAAAAGTTTATTAGAAACAATCATATTACTGAAAAATTTTGTCTGTGTGAGACAATTCACAATAAGTCTCCTATAATCTTTTTGATGATTTAAAAATAATGATTTCATAGCAATACATATGGCTTCTTTATTGTTTATATACTTGCCTCTTTGGAAAGATTTATTTGCATGTATATTGTAGATTTTTAAAAAAGCAAACACAAAACTTAGTAAGATATCTGCCAACTTCAGTCATAAGCCTTTAAATTACATACACAGTATAATTTCAATTAGCTTTTACTTGAATACCAGGAATTGTGTTTTTTATTAGTACTTGGTTAATACTTTTTGAGAGCTAATACCCTCTTAATTTATGACTTCTGCTTTCCATATTTAATATTTTCTTGGTTTTTTTCCCCATTAAAATAAAACATTTAGGATTCAGCTAAGCTACCATTTAACCTAGTAAGTTATTTTTTTTTAGTTTGATATAGACAAATTACTTACTATGTATGTAATGACTACCAAGAACTCTTGACAAATGACAATTATACAGAGATAGCCAACTCTTTTATCTCGTGGGATTGATGTTGTTATTACTTACTACTGAGTTGGAATCAATTCATAGCAGATCTTCAGAAGCTGTAAATTTTACGGAGGAGATCTTTCTCCAAAGGACAGCTGGTGGATTCAAACCACATTCTTTTTTTTTTCCTATAATTATATTTTATTAATTTTCATAAA
>NW_006399755.1:29681277-29684783 GCF_000299155.1 Elephantulus edwardii
TCATAAGGAAAAGGGGACGGCGTATTCTCTTAGCTACTTCCTGCTGGAAAGGGACGCTGTAAACCACATTCTTTTGGAATGGCAGCACAAACCCTTCCCATTAACTAAGCCACCAGAGGTCATAGGAAGGGGAATTGTTTGCTCAGTTGTTGGTCATTGATCTTACCTAAAGTTTTATATTTCTTTTTTTTTTTAATTGTTTTTCTGTAGAGACCCACAATCAACGAGGAAGACCAATTTGCCTAGCCACTGATGATTATGAAAGTGAGAGTGGAAGCATGATAAGCCAGACAGTTGCCATGGCAATTGCAGGAACATCAGTCCCTCAGCTAACAAGGCCTGGCAGTTTCCTCCTCACATCAACGGTACAAGCAATCCATCTACAGGATGTGTGTGTGTGTGTGTGTGTTTGTATGTGAAAAGACAAATATTTACAAGAATGTGCACCTAAATAACTAACGTTAATATTTTAACTGATACAGAAATACTTTGTTTTCTTTATTTTATGGAAACATTAAAGTTCTGAGAATAGTACCTGTAATACAGCATGATCAGTTATATAAATTCATCAGTTATAAGATCAAGATTAATGCAGAGTTGATTTCTGTGTGGGAAAGGTCAAATATATCTCTTTCTCACTTCTCTATTAATTTTGAAACCAGTCACTTTTCCTTCAGCACTCTGTACTTCTCTTCTTAGTTGGATAATTTGCTGTAACAGTAGTCCACAGAACTCACAAACCAGATTCCCGTCTGTCTGACTTATTAGAGAGATACACCATAACCCAGGATCCAGAAATCTTGGAAGTTACAAAAAACGACTTGGAAGTCAGGATTGTTAGTTCATGCATAGACAATGTCTGGAAAGATCTCCAAAGTGAAGAGTTTATCCTCCTTTTCTTTGGTGCAGGATTGCTATTGACCAGGACAGCTCCCTCAGCAGCTCTACACTGCCAATTTTCTATCGTCCTCTCTCCCACTAACCAGCCCATTTCTTTGTAAAGCAGATCACTGAGATCTTTCAGTTACTGCTCACCTAGCAACAACTATCCCCTGTAGAACCTTTGTAACATCTGATGCTCTGCTGTCAGGCTCTCCAGTATCAGGTTTTCTGCTGTTGACTGCTCACTGCTAACTGGCTCAGCTTCTTTGCTGCTCTATATCATCAGGCCTCTCTCTCATTGACTCTCTAATGTCAATGCTCTTCTGTCACAATTCTGCCACTAACTGGTTCAAGGATGGTTATAGCCATTCTTGTTAGCTTTTCCCTACCATGGGGCCTGTTCTGTCCCCAGATCTCCTCTGTTGACTCTGCTGATAGCCATGTGGTTCTGCTTCTCTACTAGCCTAGCTCTTAGATAGGAACTCTTTATTAACTAGGAGACCTCTCTGAAACATCTGTGTTTCTCTTTGTCTGACCCTTCTAAGTAATAAGGTGGGACCTTCCTTACCAAAACTAGAGTTCATCCATTCTTCAGTTATCCATAAGATGGTCAGTCAACTGAGGTCTGATGTATTTCACTCAGCAAGGTACAGTCAGGTTATACAGCATGCCTTAGAACTTCAGTTCTCTTTATGGCTTGATAATATTCCATTGATTGATTTATTGATCACACTTTTTTAAATAATCTATTGATGGACACTCGGGTGATTTCTACCTGTTGGCTATTGTGATTAGTGCTACAGTGAACCTGATTATATACATTTCTGTTCACATCTCTGCTATTAAGTCTTTTAAGTTCGTTTTTATTTATGGTATTGTTTTAAGTGCAAAACTTTTTCATTTTAGTAGAGCCCAGTTTTTCTAATTTTTTATTTGGTTATGTGCTTTTGATGTGAGACCTAAAAAACTGTCACTAAATTCAGGGTAATAAAGATTTAGTTAAGTTGTAAGGGTGGGTTTTTTTGTTTGTTTTTATTATTTTTTAGTTTTGTAATTATACTGTCCTGTTCCTTGGAGGCACAGGATAGAGCAGGGTTTAGGGCTGTTGTACATAGGGTCGCAATGAGTCGCAAGCGACTCGACGGCACATAACAACAACAACAACAAATTATACCTCTTAATTTTGGGCCTGTGATTATTTTTACTTTGTTTTCTAAGACATCAAATTATTGATTACACAGGATAGAATGAGACATAACTTTCATTTGTATCTATCTGTCACCATTATTCAATTTCAGTATATTGCATAGGATATGCAGTGGTCTCTTTAATAGCCAAGTATATTCTGTGACTGTGTGGTGAATATTTTCATGATAAATTATAGGCCAAAAATACAAATTTTAAAAAACTGAACAAACCACCAACTATAGGTCACAACTCAGTAACAGTTCCACAGCACTAAAATTTCTAGAAACACTGGTTTCTCTCACACTAAATTAGGTGTTGTTAAGCCTATTTATAAAAGAAAAAGAAATCAGAATTTTACTCATTCATTGCTGTAGACTCTGAGCCAACTCAGCAGACATTCTGTTTGGGTTTGGGGAGGCACATAAGGAGATTGTCCATCTTTCTGTCACAGAGCTGCTCATGGATTTGAACTGTTCGAGAGGTACAGCACAACTAGATAGTCTTAGGAAAGCTATAAAAGAAAAAGTCAGAATTTAGAGAAGTAAATATAAGTTTCTCAGTGTCACAAGTATAATAATGGATAAAGCCAGGAAATAAGCTTAAGTAATTGTTTGCACAGAGATTTTCCACTTGAGCTGTGTAAAAAATACTTAACCAGAGGAGAAAAA
The DNA here is from genome assembly GCF_000299155.1 of Elephantulus edwardii. NCBI lineage: Eukaryota > Metazoa > Chordata > Mammalia > Macroscelidea > Macroscelididae > Elephantulus > Elephantulus edwardii. The sequence goes on from NW_006399755.1 coordinate 29,684,016, forward strand.
AAAATGTTCTTAGCACAGTTTAAGTAAAAGTTACTTAATACTGTGTTAACAACCTCTTATGAAGACAGATGCCCTGAAAGTTCATAGTTTAAAAAAGGCACTTAGATTACCATTTCTTTGTTACCATTGTTTTTGTTGTTAGGTGCTGTTGAGTTGCCTGCCAACCATAGTGACCCTTTGTACAGCAGCTCTGAACTCTGCCCTGTCCTGAGGTAGTCTCATTAATTCCAACACACCAACCCCCCCATTGCCCCAGTTACTCTGTCAATCCACCTTATCAGGGGTCTTCCTCTCCTGCACCCAGCCCTCCCCCCCCACCAGTTTGCTCCTCTCTTTCAAAAGTAAAACAAACACTCCTTCCCTGGTTTGCAATCCCCCCCACACCCCTCCCACCACCCCAAGTACATTCCACTATGCAACGTTAATTGTGGACTCTTGTGATAATCATAATACCCTATCATACATCGCTTTTAAATTATTCGCTCCCTCATCTGATTCAGTGCAGTATACACAATTTACCCAGTTTTTCTCAGTCTTACCCCCACCCTGATATCAATCCCATTTTACAACAGTGGCACCATGCAATATTTGTCCTTTTGCAACTGAGATATTTCACTCAACATAATGTCCTCCAGGCTCACCCATTTGGAATAATATTGCATGAGTTCCTTGTTTTTCAATGCGGCGTAGTATTCCATTGTGTGAATATACCACAGCTTCTCTATCCATTCATTTGTTGATGGGCACCTGGGTTGTTTCCAACTCCTT
>NW_006399755.1:29689888-29703426 GCF_000299155.1 Elephantulus edwardii
CTCTATGAGATGGATTGATTCGGTGACTGGGGTAATCGGGATGGGTGTGTCAGAGGCGGTGCGGTTGGCGCAGGACAGAGCAGGGTTTAGGGCTGTTGTGCATGGGGTCGCTATGAGTCGGAAACGACTCGACGGCACATAACAACAACAACAACATATGTTATCTGAACGAGCACTACATGATTTAAAATCAAGAAGAGTGTGCATCGGGGATGTATCCTTTCTCCACACCTATTCAATCTCTATGCTCAACAAATAGTTTTTGAAGCTGGACTCCATGAAGAGGAATGTGGTATCGGAATCACATGAAGACTCATCAACGACGTGCATTATAAAGATGACACAACTTTGCTTGTTGAAAATGAGGAGGATTTGAAGCATTTGTTGCAGAAGGTCAAAGACTACAACCTTTAATATGGATTATATCTCAGCATCAAGAAGACAAAAAATCCTGACCACTTGGCCAGTAGACAACATCATGATAGATAGAGAAAGAGCTGAAGTTGTCAATGATTTCATCTTGTTTGGATCAATAATCAGCATCCTCAGGAGTCTGCAGTCAGGAGATCAGGAGATGTATTGCACTGGACAAGTCTGCTGTCAGAGATCTCTCAGAATCCTGAAATACAATGATATTAGTCTGATGACTAATATGTGCCTGATCCAGACCATATTCTTTTCAGTCACTTGATATAGATCTGAGAGCCAGACAATGAATAAGGACGATAGAAGAATGGATTCCTTTGAGCTATGGTGTTGGAGAAGAGTACTGAATATCCCATGAGTTGCCAAAATAACAGATATGTCTTGGAAAAAGTGCAACCAGAATGTGCCTTGGAGTCAAAGATGGTGAAGTGCTTGAGCATACTGTTAGGAAAAAGTATTCCTTAGAAGGGGAGGGACATCATAATTGGAAAGGTGGAGGGACAGTGAAGGAGAGGAAGACCCTCTGTGAGATGGATTGACACAGTGACTGCAGCAGTAGGCTGTAGTATGTCAGAAATGGTGAGCATGGCATAGGAGAGGACAGGGTTCAGATTTGTTGTTCACAGTATCAGTGGTGTAGTACATAACAACAGCAGTGTTGAAAACAGTTGAAAATGAGGCAGGAGTTAACCACTTAATGACAGAAGATCTAGTTGCCCAGGGGTGGGAAGCATTGTTATTATATGGCTTCACCAATGAGAGTTTATACAACCAAGCAGTCCAGATAAGGGGATATTCAAAGCTAGGTATTTTTACAGAGGAAAAAGGGAATGTTCTGAAAACAGCATTCTGGAGCAAGGACGTTTCTGCTATATCCTCCTTTCTGACTTTAAGAAATAGATCACAAGAAGCAGCTGATGGATTTGAACCACATACTTTCATCGACAGCACATTTCCTTACCACTAAGCCAAATAGTATTAACTGGATCTAATGGGAATGTCTGCTGTTCGGGACCTCTCTAGGGTACTGAAGAGCAATGGTGTCACTCTGGAGACTAAGGTGCATCTGATACAAGCTATGGTCTTTGCAATCACTTGTTATACATCAGAGAGTTGGACAATGACTAGGGAGGACGGAAGGAGAATTGATGCCTTTGAGCTGTGGTGCTGGAGAAGAGTATTGAATGTACCATGGACTGCCAAGAAAACAAATAGATTCATCCTCGAGAGGGTTAAACCAGGCTGCTCCTTGGAGGCAAGGATTCTGGGGCTTCATCTGTCATACTTTGGACATGTTGTAAGGAGGGAGAGGTCCTTGGAGAGGGACATCATGCTTGGGAGGGTGGAGAGACAGCGCAAAAGTGGAAGACCCTCTATAAGGTGGATTGATTCAGTGACTGGTGTAATCAGGATGGGTGTGTCAGAAGCAGTGTGATTGGCGCAGGATAGAGCAGGGTTTAGGGCTGTTATTGTACATAGGGTTCCTTTGAGTCACAAGCAACTCGATGGCACATAACAACAACAACAATATTGCTGGAGAAATGAATGAAGTATATGTGTCTAAAAATGCTTATTTAACGTGTTAACTACAAATGTTCAATAACTTTGTTTTTATTCTGTTTCATTTGTATTTTACACACTATGGATTAATGCTATTTTAGTATTAAAAATAGTATTTTAACCTTTTGTTAAAGCTTTTTATATTTGTATAGACCTAAGATTTTTTTTAATCTTAGAAATAAAACAGTTTTTCTCTAAACCAGATAAGCATTTTTTTTAAATAGTTGGTTTCTGTTGTTATTATTCATTCCATTTTTAGTGTACTTTGATTCATTGTGGATCATTTGCTTTTTTTTCATTAAATATCTTATAGAATCTTATAGAATAGAATCTTTTAATAGTTCCCCATATATAGTCAACTTAACCTACTTTTATTTTCTGCTATCAGAGGGACCAGTCTTTGGGGGGGAAAAACCTCATCTTGGAAAAGGTGGAGGGTCTGAGAAAGAGGGAAAGACCCTCACCAAGATGGATTGGCACAGTGACTCTTAACGGTCAGCTCAAGCATATCAGAGATCGTGGACTTGGTTCAGGATAGGGCAAGGTTCACATCTCTAGATTAAAATAAAATTTTAAAAAAGTTTATAATTTCATTATTTAAACTGTTTGAATTTGAGATAGTTTTTGTTTTCATTTGGGAGATAACCATTAGAAATAGCCACTGGTCAGTGTTTCTCATCCCACTGCTGTTCATTTTCAGAGTGGCCGACAGCATACTACCTTTTCAGCGGAATCAAGTCGAAGCCTTTTGATCTGTCTGCTGTGGGTTCTCAAGAATGCTGATGAGACAGTATTACAAAAATGGTTTACAGATCTTTCAGTTCTTCAGCTTAACCGACTGCTAGATCTGCTTTATCTGTGTGTATCTTGCTTTGAGTACAAAGTAAGTGATCATTATGCCATTTGAAGAACTAGTAATTAAACAATATAGGAGAAAAAAAGGAAGAAAAATTCCTCAATGCTGCCTCTTTTTCTAATGTTTTCCTTTCAGGGAAAGAAAGTGTTTGAAAGAATGAATAGTTTGACCTTTAAGAAATCAAAAGATATGAGAGCAAAGCTTGAAGAAGCTATTCTTGGGAGCATAGGTGCTAGGCAAGAAATGGTGCGGCGAAGCCGAGGACAGCTCGGTACGTACACAATATCTTCACCTTCTGGTGAGAATCTTTTATGTTTCTTTAAGCTGTATGTTGTAATTTCCATTGTACAGGCTTTTATTGAAAATCCACATGCTTTTCATAAAGTATTTAAGTGTAACCTTTGATTAACCATTTCTCTGTAGGAATGCGCAATAGAATTCTATCTTTAACCGAATACTCTCCCACTGCCAGTCAGTGAATTCTCACTCATAGTAGCAACCCTGTAGGATAGAGTGCAACTGCCCTGCAGGATTTCTGAGCTATGAAATATTTTATAGGAACTGACTGCCTCATCTTTTTCCATTGAGTAGCTGCTGAGTTCCATCCCGTAGCCTTTTCATTTGCAGCCTCTTCCTTAATCTACGGTGTGCTAGGGCTCTTACACAGAGTGAACATTTCACCACACTTTGCCCATGCCAGATATTATGCCTGTTGCCCTTGTACAAATATTAGTAGCATCTTTTCTTATTTATAAAGTACTCCAATTTGTATGCTAATATAGGTTGAGTTTAAGGCAAAGACATTGGCTATCACACTTAAATACTAGGAAGAGAGTACAGTTTAATTGCATTTATTTCCCAGTTCTGTTCCCAGGTTCACTAATTGTTAGCCGGGTAACTTAGACCACCAAGCCACTTAACTTGCCTACATTCTTTTCCTCATCCATGTGTGATATTATAAAAGATAATACAACTAATTGATTACTTCTTTTTTGTTGCAAGCATGTGTATGGAAACATTTCATAACTTCTAAGATGGCATACAAAGAATATCATTAATCCTGAGAACTCTAAAGAGCTCAGTAGTGTCTCTACTTGAAACATTCTGACTGTATGTTTATTGCTTTAAAATATGAATGTATATATATGCACCAGAAGTTTTTCAATAGTAGGTTTTCTGGTTAACATTAGTGTAGTGATCATTTATCTAAATATCTTGTACATATATGTTTAAATGTTTGCACTTTGAAATTTACTTAGTCACAGTCTTGCCTTTACTAGAGTTAGGATTTTTTGTTTTGTTTTCCTTACAATTTACAGTTATCCCTTTGAGTTTTCTTTTAACTCATTTATTGTGTACAATAACCCTATGAAAATAAAAGAAAAGTAACATTTGTTTAGGTCATAATTACTACCAGAAAAGCTTGCGGTGAATCACATAAGTGACAGAGCCAGGATCTTTTGCTTTCCATTTGAGTGTTCTTTTTTGTACTAAAGACATTTATAAGATTTGTTTTAGGAGAAGATGAGACTGCCAGCAGTTTATCTTAGCTGTGTTTTTATCTCTCTGACCTCAGGAGAGATCTCATTTGAATGCAAAAGCAAAGTTCCTGTCATAGGAATACCGATTCTTTGCAATTCTTCCTTATATTTGGACATTTAAGCTTAGAATTCCTAGTGGCAGACGTTTTTAACCAAGATGGTGTAAGATGATCTTTTAGTTATTGATTATTTTTGTGTACTATCCTATTGATTCTGACTCAAAATAACCCCATGTGACAGAGTTGAACCACCCGCAAATTTTCCTGGGCTGCAATCCTAGGGAAGCAGATCGATTGCCAGATCTCCCACATAGCCACTATGTGGATTTGAGTCATCAAGCTTTCATGTAACAGTTAAAACTATACCATCTGAATTTTTTACGTTACTGATAAAAGTGTAAATAAGTTATTTCGTTAAAATACATAAACAGATTTGTTTTAATCCACAACATTTCTTTAGACTAAATATTTTAAAAGGGAAAAGAGGAGAAGGAAGAGAAGAAAACAAAAGTAATTTATCCAGACATGTTCTTTGTTGTGTGGCAAATATTTGTTTCTCAGTATTTTTTTTCCATTATAAACACTAGATATTTGCTTTTATTATTTCTGTTACCATCATTCATAAGGAGCAGATGCAATATAGGGATTACCAAATCCAACTTCTGCCCACTTCATAAAGAGGAACTGTCTCCATCAATAATGTCCATAGCTGTAAACAGCTGCTCTGTCAGACATGCCACCCCAAGGCTCTGCACCTCTTTCTACCAGTCATTTGGTTCGATATGTGTTTTTTACTCACAGTTGTGGGTTTATTAGGGAATTTGGCTGGGAAGTGAAGGAGGCAAGGAATATAACCAATACAAATTCAGGTTTATTCCAACAATCCCAACCCAGATTAACAGCAAGACATAATTCCTTAACGAGTGAAAGTCCACGTTTTAGTTCAACAGCACAAATGCAAGAAACCTCTGGTTTCTACAGTCATCCAGAAAACTTTATCTCAAAAAGCTTACAAGTCAGCTCTTTCAGGTTTCATTTCAGCAAGCAAAATCTTTAACTGTGGCTACATCTCCAAGGTTCCTTTGGATTATTTCAAAATGGTGCCACAATCTCTTCACTCTCTCTCCAGAGCTATTGTTGCCACTGTCACCAGGGTACATCACATAGTGGAAAGCTCTCTCGCTTATATTGGTCCCACAGCTGTTGATGATTTGCAAGACCAAGTGTCTGCAGTTAAGGTAGCTGGAGACCATGCCCCCTCCAAGAAGGGCTTAAACAATGGTTAGAAAAGCCATTTTCAAGGTTTCTGATACCCCATCTCCCAAACAAAGGCTTGCATTTTTCAAAAAGCATTGTTAATTTTCTACTCGAAAGCCTAAAACTGTTATTGATTCCATCATTTACCTATGTATTTGTACATGACTTCATAAGTTTCAATGCCTCTTGACTTCTGATGGACCTTTCACTCTTCCTTTGACCTCAGAGAGAAAGCTGCTTTTTTGCCCCTTTTCTTGACTTTTATAGGTCCAAAGGAAATAAATATTCATAAATCCTTCTAATTTTGTTTGATAGTTTAGCGGAAACTTAATATACGTTAGCTGCATTGACAGCCTGGGCATTAAATAGTGCACATTGTTACTTTTCTGAAGAATTATGGACTCTTGTCATAAATGTTACTAATAAAAATAAATTAAGCGTCTCAGAAGTATTGCAAAGTGAGGGGAAAAGCCTTTCTAAGGAAATGGCGAGTGATTGGCCAACCATAACAGAATGAAGTAAGTGAATTACAGGAAAATTTATAAGAAGACTAATCAAAAGAAAAAAAAAACAATTTCGAAACTAAGAATAAAAATAATATGTTGTTGTTGTTATTTGCCATCAAGTCATTTCCGACTCATAGTGACCCTATGCACAACAGCTCTAAACCCTGCTCTATTCTGCGCCAACCGCACCGCCTCTGACACACCCATCCCGATTACCCCAGTCACCGAATCAATCCATCTCATAGAGGGTCTTCCCCTCCTGCACTGTCCCTCCACCCTCCCAAGCATGATGTCCCTCTCCAAGGACCCGTCCCTCCTGGCAACATGTCCAAAGTATGTCAGACGAAGCCCCAGAATCCATTTCTACCTTAGAATTAAATGGCTGTGCAGAAAATTAATGGTGTTATGTAGTACTTGTTGAATGTTTTCACATTTATTTAAATGTAGTCCCAACTGAAATGAAAATATTGAATTAGTATTAAACTGTATTTGACAGAGAGAAGTCCTTCTGGAAGTGCCTTTGGAAGTCAAGAAAATCTGAGATGGAGGAAGGATATGACTCATTGGCGTCAAAACACAGAAAAGCTTGACAAGTAATATAACCTAATACTTTATCTGACTTACAGCTTGTTGGATTTCAAGTGATTTTTTAAAAAATATTACTTTATGCATATTGGAAGCTCTGATGGTTTAGTTGCACTGCCAACCCAAAGGTCACTCCTCTCAGGCATTTTGAATCTGTCAGTGACTCTGACTGAGGAAGATGGACAGTTTTCTCCTGTGTCATTTATAGCCTCTGAAATCCACTGGAAGGTCAGCTATGAGCCATTTCCAATTAAGTTGCAGTGTATTTTTGAGGGTTTTATGTGTATTAGACCAAAAACTACTGAGTAATTTTTTTATTATGGTATATAGGGAAAAAAAGACTTGAAGCATTTACTGATAAAGCTAGCCTTCAGTCACACTTTAGCATAAAAAAAAAACCACAAAAGTCTTCATAACTAGACTAAGAAGCAGCATCATGCTAAACAATTTAAGCCTGGTAAGATAGCAAACTTTACTAATTCTCACACCTTTTTGGTCTTATCTCACTCTAAAGTGTCATTGACTTTATCTTATTAACAAGGTAGCTCATCCTCTTGGTGGGCCACGAACACCTAATGTATACAGAATCCCACCCAGGTATCAGACCACTCTAACAAAGACCATGGCTAGAAGACCAACCTCAAATAAGTCATCCCAGCACACTTCAGATTATTATAGAATGCAACTATTTTCTAAACCCATGTTAGGGGTCATGGTGAACTAATATTTTAAGAACGCAGAAAATTAGAAAACTGATCTTTGCTTTCTTGGAGAGTAGGGGCAAAACAAAAGTACCAATGTCCTGAAAATAAAATATATGTTAGGAAGACCAAATTAAATGAAGATCGAAACCCAGAGAATTGGAACAAGAAGGGGTTTTGTTTTGATGTTTTGTTTTGGGGTTTTTGTTTTGTTTTTTTTTTTTATATGAGGGGATTTTGCTACAAGTAGAATTAAGGCATGACAAAGCTAATGGGATAAGAAATAAAGTCTAGGTCCAGCCTAAAATAAGGATTATAACAACAAATTACTTTTTGCACTTTCTTGAATCTAGGGCCCTAAAGGCTGCATCTTTAGTATAAAAGGAACTAGAAACAAACCATTACCATTACCTTAGTGACGACAAATAAAAAGCCTGCACTGAAATTTGAGATTGAAGAAAGATGTTAAGATCATTCTTTTGGCAATTTATAATCACAAGTTAACTTCCAACTAGCTTGAGAACTATAAAACTTCAATTTGACTAAAAAAAGTGACCAGGTTGTTCTGGTTTACCTAAGATTTTCCTGCATAGAGTAGGACATGAAATAGATAACTGCTTGGTTAACCCTGTTAGAGAATCTTCTTCAACCTAAGCCTCAGAAAATTCTTACAGATAAGCTGAGATTTCTCAGCTCCTAAAACAAAGGGATACAGGGCCCAGTGAGAACCAACAAAGAGACACATAGCTGATTCAGTATGTTTGAACAGAATTTTTAAGCCTGGTGGGCTGGCACAACTGACCAATCTTTGCATCCATCTACTTTTAGTTGCACAAGGAAACCAAAAACTTTGTGTAGCTTGCTTTATAGAAATAGTGGTTTTATTTCAGAGGTCTGAGTTGAACCCACAATATCTGTAAAGTATCCCTGCACTAAACATCTTGAGTATTGCTTTACTTGAATCAGCTCTAAATAAAAACTCTCATAGCACCACCTAGTGTCCATGCCATTCAAAATAAAACAAGTGCTTTTCTGTGTATGGTTAACATACAACTTAAAAGCTGAACATTACTGCCTTTGTAGTGATGTGATATTGTAACAAAGTAAGAGAATAAATATTAGAATGGTAGAAAAAAATGAAGAGTAAATTTAAAAAAAATTAATACTAAAATAAAGTGTATTATAACATATAAAACATTACTTTTAAAAATAATTTTATTTTATTATTTTTTGTGTCTACCTTCAAATCTGATCTGACTGGTGGAGGAGGAGATTGCCCCTCTTTCTCCAGCAGAGCACCTGGAGGATTCGGAACAGGTACCTCCGGGATTGCAGTGCAGCTTTTTGCCACTAGGCCACCAGAGCTCCCTAAAAATGTTACTTTTTTACTTATTTTTTTATACTCTTTCATGTAGGTAAATAAAAAATGGTTTCAAGTCTTTTTACTTCTCTGTTTTTTGAGCCAAAAGGACAAATATAATTATTTATGATAATTTGTCTTAGGTCAAGAGCAGAGATTGAACATGAAGCACTCATTGATGGAAATTTAGCAACTGAAGCGAACCTAATAATTTTGGATACTTTGGAGATTGTTGTCCAGGTAAGTAACATAAAGGACAAGAATTTAAAATACAGATTTATTAAATTGGGGAAAAGTATTTATTGAGCCGTGTAAATGCCACATAGTCCTTAAAAGTTCCAAGAATTCTGCGACTATTTAATTATATTTTAAATTTATCTTCATAAGTTGAAGTGTTTGTGAAATGATTATAGAATCTGTGCCTTCCCTTCAAAGTCTAGTTAATGAATTTTTAAAATCCACTCAGTTTTTATGGTTAGCATCTACAGACATAGCTAAGATGTAGCTGGAGCTCACTATAAGATGGAATGGGTTTATTCAGTGTCTAATGTGTAACACATGGTATTCTGTATAATGATCTCATTTAGAAGCTCTAACAGTGATCCTAACAAAGGATCCTTAACAGTATGAATTGACAGAGTGACTGTAACAATGACCTTAAGCACAATAGAGTTTGGGGGCTGATGCATGATCAAGCAGGGTTTTGCTCTGTTGCACATAAGGATTACTGTGAATTGGAACCAATTAGACAACACCTAACATGACAACAGTGATCATGTAGGTATTTTTATCCTTTCAATAATATTAGTGATAACTAATATCTATTTAGGTTTTTCCAGTCTCAGACACTGCCCTGAGCACTTTACAGATATTAACTTGTTTGATTCTTATATGAAACTCACACAGTAGAATGTATTAATATACCTGTCTGCTGGATGAGAATAGTGAGACACAAAGATATTATGTAATTCTTCTTAATCATACAGTAAGGAAAGAAGCAAAAATTTAAATCAATTCTTGAACATTCTCAATTGTTTCTGTAAATATGTCTCACATCTGATTGTTTCATTCCTTTTCTGCTGTCAGATTCTTATTTCAAAACTATTTCGGTGGCTAGCTAATTTATGACACTCACTCTTACATTTCTTTCCTCTCTAATTTGTTCTTTGTATCCTGTGAAGTTTTTTGTCTTAAAATATAAGAAAGAATTCATGGAACACTGTAAAATATGGATAAATCTAGAAAAAATAAGGCTGAGTGACATATGTCAGTCACAGAAGGGCTATTACGGTATAAAGCCACTATTACAAAAAGGCAATAAAAGTTTACATGCAGAATCATTCTTGAATTGTTATTGAAGATGGCAATGGAGGAAGTGCAAATTAAAAATTAATAGATGCATTGAGTAATTGGAAGGGCAAAGGAACAATAAGTTTGATCAGATTTAGTAATTAAACACATTAATCATTTGTTACTGATATTATAAAACTAAATGTATATGAATGGTTGGATGTAAAACTCATGATTTATAAATTTTCACTCAAGTAAAAATTATTTTAAAATATTTCATTAAATACATTGATTAAAATATTTTTAGAAATTTTGCTATTTCTTCATTATCTAATTGAGGAAAAAATAAGAAACAGTTCAGAGTTTTAAGGTTCTTTTTATATTTTTCTTCTCTGTGAGTTGGATGACAAGACTTTATTTCATATACTTTGAACATATTATCAGGAGAAACTAGTCCCAGGCAGTGAACAGTATACCTAGTAAAGTCAACATTCAGTGAAAAAGAGGAAAACCTTCAACAAGATGAATTGACAGAGTGGTTGTGACAGAGGACTCTAACATAGCAGCAGTTTTGAGGATGATACAGAACTGAGTAGTATTTTGTTCTATTGTATATAGGATTGTTATGAGTTAAACCTGACTTGCTATCACAAAGAAAGCAAACATAAATGCAGTCTTAGATAAATGACCAAATGTACTACTCAAGTTTTAACCCTCATATTTGCATTTGAATCAGAAGAATGGAAAATAGACTAAGAGCAGAGCACATTCTTTCCTTTAAGGACATAACTTAGACTCTACTTCTCTTATGTTCACACCTTTTTGTTGTTGCGTTACCAAGTACCTACTTACAGCTCAGTCTATTAGGATATTTCTGACAGTCACTGCCGTGGCCACTACTCTAGTTTTTATGATTTTTCTCTCGTGTTTCATGTGAGCCTTCAGTTTCTCCAAATTAATTTGCTAAGTTTTCCAAAGCATAATGCTTTTGCCACTTATTTCTGCAATTTTTTTGCATTCAGTTAGTATCCATTTTTTTCTCCCTTCTTTGCCTTTTCTTGTATAATCTAAATCCTGCTGTTTTCCATTTCCTTGGAGTCCTTCTGGCTCTTATTTTACTATTTTTCTGTTTATTTGTTGTTTTTATGCTGTGTCTCACTAAACAAACCAGAGGTATGTCTTAATTTCACTTACGTATTTTTAAATCACAGACAGTTTCTGTAACAGAATCCAAAGAAAGCATCCTTGGTGGGGTGCTGAAAGTGCTACTACATAGCATGGCCTGTAACCAAAGTGCAGTTTATCTTCAACATTGTTTTGCAACACAAAGAGCCCTGGTCTCAAAGGTAAATTATTTCATGCCTATAGTCTTGTCAGCCTCTGTTTTCTTTAGTAACATTTTCTGAGATCATATGACACATTCCTTCTTTAAGCTACTTGTAATTAATGTTAAATAATAATATGACACCTTTTGAATTTTTTTTTTGTTCCCTATATTTAGATTTCTGTATATAAATAAAAACTGGTAAAAAACCTTTTTCACTGGTTTCTGTTGTGGCCTATTGGATGTGGGATTACAAGGTTAATCCAGAAGCAGGCAGTTTGAATCCACCAGCTGCTCTGTGGGAGAAAGATGGACAGTTTCCTCCATGTGGTTTATATCCTCTGAAAACCTACTTTAGGGTTAGCTATGAATCTGCTCTGACTCAGCAGAAATTAGTGAGTTTTATGTTTTCTTAGAAACAAACAAACAAAACAAAAACCTGCCTTTTTGATATGGAGAAAAACCTGAAATCAGTTTTTAAACTTTAAGATAGAGGTTTTTTCTTGTTTTCCCTTAATATCTTCTGCCATCCCACAGTAGCTTTATTTATCAAGAATGTAATATGTAACCACAAAAAATGACTTCTACTCAGCTGGAGCAACAGAAGGAGAATCAGGAATAGTATCAGGAAATGGTGCATGTGGCTAACTGCCTGAATAACTGTCTCCCTTCCCACAACAGCAGAAAGGGTAGTACCCAGTTCTCATTACTGAACATTTTATAGGAGAATCCTGGTCAAAAGTGGAAAAATGTAGAGCAAAATTTCAAATTCTCATAGACTAGATTTGTGGAGTTATTCTCATTAGAATAGATTTGTGGAGCCATGAAAGTTAGATGAAATTCTTTAACTCTTGCCCTTTGATAATTCTTCAACCTTAAACCCAAAATGTATTTCTTGTATTCTTCTTAAAACCAAAACATAATTTAGCTTAACTATTAAAAAGGGGCTCGTTGTTACACTATAGGATAGAGTAGAACTGCCCCTAGCAAGGCTGTCAATCTCTACAGAAACAGTCTGCCTTATCTTTCTGCCACTGGTCGAGCCAAACCTCCAACCTTTTGCTTATTAGTCCAACACTTAATCCAGTGTGTCACCATGGCACTTTCTGTACTGCACTAAAAACCAAACTTGGTACCTTTGAGACTTGACTTTGAGACTTTAGTACCAAACTTAAAGGGACGCTCAACTGTTTGTCTGAGGCTACAGATCTTTAAAGGAAGAGACTGCTTATGTTTGTCCTGTAGAGCAACTGTTTTTGTTGACCATCAAGTCATAATCCACCCATCGCCGACCTTCTAGTGAGTTTTCAGAGACAGTAAATTGCCAGAAGAGATTGCCCATCTCTCTCCCATGGAGCAGCTGGTGGATTCAAACCATTTACCTTTGCCTTGGAAGCACAGTTCCTTACCACTAAGCCACCAGGGCTCCCTCTAGAGTTGTTACTAGATTCCAAAACCTTTCTTTTAACAGCCTAAAATGTTACTCATACCTGACCAGGGCCTCTTATATCTAATGTTTTATACATACTGTCTACTTAAAGCTTCTCAATTACCCTATATAATAATATCTATTGAGGCTCATTTTGTGAGTGAGAAAACTTCCTTCCTGAAGTCATACTGGCTAGCAAGATACATAATCAGTCTTTTTTGACTCTCTGATGTATATTGTTAACTATGAGCTAGATTTGTTCTTTAATCATTATTTTAATTTCTAGCAGTACCAATAGATCTGTAGGTGAGGCTGTATTAATGTATCTCTGGAATTTTGTTATATAAATTCAATGTTACTGTTATTACATTATAGTTCCCTGAACTCTTGTTTGAAGAAGAGACAGAACAGTGTGCTGATTTGTGCCTCCGACTTCTCAGACACTGTAGCAGTAGTATCAGTACAATAAGGTCACATGCTAGTGCCTCACTTTACCTACTGATGAGACAGAACTTTGAGATTGGAAATGTAAGTATTTTATCATGAATATAACTTCTACAGATTATCTATGATATAGCTTTCTTTGAAAACATGGAATTTTTGAACATTTTGAATCTGTGCTTAGACTGTCTTGATAGCTCTCATTCTATAGATATCCTATAAACATGCAATTTTCATTAGTCTAGATTTAGGATGTAAATATA
>NW_006399755.1:29703527-29748324 GCF_000299155.1 Elephantulus edwardii
ATTTTATTTAATAATATTTAAAGTATTCAATTTTTTAAGTTTTTATTAGTTATTATAATCACATTATATATTTTTAACTTTTAGAGTTACATGTTTATTTTTATCATTTTGTTTCTGTTTATAGATTTACATAAGACTATAAATATACCTTTGAGGAGTCCTCAAAGGAATCCTGGTTTTAATCATGTTTTTATTAATTTAGTTTTTCAGAAATTTTGTAATTTCTATTAGTGTTTTCTCCTTAACATGACATGATACACAATTTTTTCTTCTTTTTGCACTATGAGTATTTGTGTGTCCAAACAGAGTTTATTTTAAATCAATTCTTCATAAGCAAATCAAAAGGGACATTCTCTATTTTTAGAGTATTGAGGTAGACATATAATAAGGAAATCTATTTCAGTAATTATATAAATTAAATATACCAAAAACTGAGGGAGGCAGCTAAGGCAGTCCTTAGGCAGCGAAGGTTTTGTATATAGTAATTACTTATATTTAGTAATTGTGCATGAGCACGAGTAAGTGCTCTGAGATTCCCATTCCTCACAATGTTAGCCATAACTTTTTATGATCCACACAGTCAAATGCCTTTGCATAATCAATAAAGCATAAATAGACATTCTTCTGGTATTATTTCTTTTCAGCCAGGATCCATCTGACATCAGCAATGATATACCTAGTGCTTTGGCCTCTTCTAAATCCTGCTTGAACTTTTGCTGTTTCCTATCTATGTACTGTTGTAACTGGTTTTTAATGATCTTCAGCAGTCTTTTGCTTGCATGTGATATTAATGATATTATTCAACAGTGTCCACATTCTGTTGGATCACCTTTCTTGTGAATGGGAACAAATATGGACCTCTTCCAATCCTTTGGCCGGACTACTGCCTCCACATTTTCTGACATAGACTGGTAAATGCATCCATTAATTAAGGGCTGCATCTGTTAATTGAAACAGATCGAAGGAAAACTTGTCAATAACTTGCGTTATGAAAATGAGACAACATTGTTTGCTGAAAGTGAGGAGGACTTGAAGCATTTGTTGCAGAAGATCAAAGAACACAGCATTCAATATAGATTGCCTCTCAACACCAAGAAAACAAAAATTCTTACTACTAGTCCTATAGGCAATATCTTGATAGATGGAAAAAAGATTGAAACTGTCAACAACTTGATCTTACTTGGATCCAGAATCGACATTGTTGATACAAGCAGTCAGGAAATCAGGAGACTTGCACTAGGGTAATCTGCAGTTGGGAACCTCTCCAAATTGAGCAGTATTGATGTCAGTTAGAGGACTAGAATGTGTCTTATTCAGGCCATGGTCTTTCTGAACACTTGCTATGCATCTGACAGCTGTTAAATAAATAAGGATTACAGAAGAAGGATTGATGCCTCTGCTGTGGTGTTGGAGAATAGTGTGGAACATCCAATGGACTACCTAAAGAACAAATAATGTGTCTTGGGGAAAGTGTAACCAGAGTGCTCTTTGGAGACTAAGATGATAAAGCTTAGCCTTACATACTTTGGGCATGTTGTCAGGAGGGGGTATTCCTTGGAGAGAGGCATGATGCTTAGAAAGGCAGAGGGTCCTGGTGGCCTAGTGGCAAGAAGCTGCACTGCAATCCCAGAGGTGCGCGGTTCAAATCCACCAGATGTTCTGCTGGAGAACAATTTCCTCCTGTACCAGTCAGATCTGATTTGACGGTACACACGCAGAAATAGGAAAATAAAATAAAATTTAAAAAGAAAGGCAGAGGGTCAGTGAAGGAAAGGAAAACCTTCAACCAGGTGGATTGACACAGTGGCTGCTGTAGTAGGCTCTAGATTATCACAAAATGTCTCAGGATAGAACAGGATTCAAATCTGTCATGCAGAGGGTCACTGAGGTTCATATTCCACTCGACAGCACCTAACAACAGCAAAAAGAAGGAAAATTTAAAATTTAAATTTTTAAAAGTAATACGTGAATTAAACAATTTCTCAATCAGATGGACATGTTTTTTAGTAGAGCTTTCTAGGGGTAGGAAGTGACACATGTTTAATTGGAAAGTCATGAAGATTAGAGAAGGAAAATTCACATTTTACCAAAGTCCTGGTTGCTGTGTAGAAGATCAGATCATCAGGATTGAAGATAGACTCATCAGCGATCTATAATATGCAGATGACACAAACTTGCTTGGTGAAAGAGGACTTGAAACACTTCCTGGAGAAGATCAAAGACTACAGCCTTCAGTCTGGATTAATCTCAACATCAAGAAAACAAAAATCCTAGTACTGCATCAATAGGTAACATCATGATATATGGAGAAATGATTAAAATTGTCAATGATTCCATTTTACTTGGATCCACAGTTAACAGGCAGAGCAACAGTAACAGCAGTCAAGAAATAAAAAACCACATTACATTGAGAAAATCTGCCATCAAGAATCTTTTCAAAGAGCAGTGGTGTCAGTTTAAAAACTAAGGTGTGGATTAGTTAAGCCATGGTATTTTCATTTGCTTTCAATGCATCTGAAAAGGATCCTTCTAAAGAGTGTATCGAATATTGTGTGAAGTGCCAATATAACAAGTCTGTCATGGAGAAAATACAACCAGAGTACTCCTTAGAGGCAAGGATGGTGAAACTTTGTCTCACATATTCTGGGAGTGTCCTTGGGAAAAAAAAAAACCAAAAACAAACCATACTGAGAAAGAATGGGCTGGGTTAAATTTATGATATAAATAATATAATGAATAGTGAAAGAAGAAGAGTATAAGATGATTTGTAAATTTTTGTCACTAGTTACTACATGAATAATGTTACCATTTATTTTAGTAATCATTAAGAAGAAAAGATAAGGTATTTTACATATGTGGACTTTGGACATGCCCATGAGCAATCCATGGAGTTTCCATTTGCTACTTTTTGCAAAAAGATTACTACACCCGTCTTCCTGGTCTAGAAGCTCTACAGAATGTTGTTTAAAATGGGTAAACCTGCTGGCATTTGTAATACTAGTGTTATAGCTTCAGTCAACATAGCAGCATGCATGCTACTACAATGGCAAATTTATGGATGGGTGTCTCTAAATGGAGAAAAAAATGGAGTTACCAGTGGCTTTACTGCACTTCATTCAGCCGTTAATGTCCATGAAGCAACACTCAAGAAGCCAAACAGTATACGGCATTGGGAGGTGGGGGTGGGGGCAGCTATTTTAGAAGACTCCTATAAAGGTCTGAAAAGCAAAGGTATCACTTTGGTGACCAGAGTTTACCTGACCTAAGCCATGATCTTTTCACAGCTTATATGCATGCAAAAGCAGTACCATGAAAAAGGAAGACAGGAGAATTGAGGCTTTCAGATTGTGGTGTAGGCAAAGAATATTGAATACACTCTAAACTGCTAAAATAATAAATCAGTCATTAAAGGAGTGGAGTCAAAATGCTCTTTAGAAATGATGATGGTTAGACTTTGTTTCACTACTTTGTACCATCAGAAACAGTCAGTCCTAGAAAAGAACATATGATTGGCACAGTAGGAGTTGGCAAAGTGAAAACGGGAGACACTCACTGTGAGATAGATTGGCATAGTAGCCACAACAGTAGATTCAGACTTACCCATTATCATGAAGATAGCATAGGACTTGACAACATTTTGCTGTGTTACATATAAAATCGTTATGAGTGGAAAGTACCTCAGTGACAACTAACAACATGAGACCTCTAATTGGAGCTAGATAGTAAAATATAACAGCCTAGATTTCTAGAGAGCATTGCAAACTGAAGACATAGATGAAGGCAAACGCATGAATAAGACCATTTAGAGTTTATCAAATGAGAAGAAAAGGGGATTTAGGGGATGTAGCTTATTATTCACTGGAAAATTATGAGTTCTTGTATCCTCTAAAAATATAAAATTTAAAAGTATGTCGTTACTTTTTAAAATTTTCAGTAATTATTTTATGTAATTATTTTTTTCTAGTAAGTGCAGAATTTTTGCTTAAGCTTTTATTTTAAATATCAACCCAACAATTTTTCTCTTACAGAACTTTGCCAGGGTTAAAATGCAAGTAACCATGTCACTTTCCTCATTGGTGGGCACATCTCAGAATTTTAATGAAGAATTCTTGAGACGATCTCTAAAGACTATATTGACATATGCAGAAGAAGATCTGGAATTGAGAGAAACAACATTTCCTGATCAGGTCAGAAATGCTGCTTGTGCATAATTAATAGAAACAGAAATAGGCACTTTCTAGATTGTGAAATTTAATTTTTGTTTTTATTAGACGTTCCTGTATTTCTTTGTCAGTACTTGTGTTATGGATAAGAATGACTCCTTTTCCTGAATCCTCTCCTTCAAATAAGCAATCCTTCCTTCCTTGGAATAGATAATATCTTTGGTGAAATAGTTAATATCTTTGCATTTATAACAAGTAGAACAGCATATTTAGGTGGTGTAAACAAACAACAGATACATTATGAAACTTTATTGCTGCTTATTAAATACATAATAATTTTCCTTTAAAAAAGTTCCACTAATCTTAATCTTTTTTGTGAAACAGAAGTATAGGAAAAAGTTTTCCTCCTATATTACCCTATTTTTTTTCTACTTAGACTTCTACTTGTTTTCAGGTAATAGAACTTAAAAAACCCCAACCAAACCAAAACCTATAGTCTATTGAGGCTATTATACAGAGTTTCATTATTCTTTCCCAGTGATATCTCAACATACACATACTCATACTTTATAAACCTGTATAAATATGAAATTTTTATTTAATTCCCAGATGTACAAATGAACTATGTCCCAAACTGATTTAGTGGTTGTGAATGAACACAATTTAAGAACTTTTCTCCTTTTCTTTCTGTAATCCTCTGCTGCAGGTCCAAGATCTGGTTTTCAATCTCCATATGATTCTTTCTGATACTGTTAAAATGAAGGAACACCAGGAAGATCCTGAAATGTTGATTGATCTAATGTACAGGTAGCACTTATTTCATTTACTTGTACCTTATATAATGGGTTTACTGGAAAACATTTGATGAATGAAAGATAGACAAAATTATTTCTCTAATGGAAGATTAACATATAATAATATGCTATTTCCATACTGCTTTTTCAGATCCTCTGCACTACTTCTCAAAATTTTGCATCAACTATTGACTATATTTATTGCTAATTAAGAATGACAATTTCTAGAAACCAAAACATGCATGATTTGCCTTCCTGTGCTCCAGACTTGATGGAAAGAACATAAGACCATATTTTACATTAAAAACTAGGCCTTTTAAGGAGAAAATGTAATATATTTATGTTTTAAAATAATATTCATTTTCCTTATTTTGAATATATATAACTATGCCTAGAAGAAAATATTTTTGGGACATATTTTGGGAAATCCAATTCCTTTTGTTTCCTTGAAAGTTAAACTTGAGAATTTTTTCTTTGCCTTATTAATCTCTTTTAAAAATTGAGGCTCATTAAAGACCTAAGTACAATAATTTGTTTTCTTTAAAATCAAAGATTGTCTGGTAAAGCTCCCTTTTATAAAAATCCCCCTTTTCCTTCAAATATTAATATTCTGTACATTTTCATAATGAAAAGAAATTTCCATAGTTTTACCCTGTTTGTTTCTTTGGTGACCCGAGTTTAAAATTGTGTATCTTTTTTTAGCCTTCCCCCCACCCTTGCTTTTTCAAAATGTTTATTATCCTACCATAGATTATAATAATATTGAGAAGTACTATTATTTCTAAAATCAGCCTCCAAAAGACATTTTCATATCACTCAAATTCTTATCTTAATAGTTTATCTTAATATACTTTAGCTACCTTCTAGTTAATCAATGAATAAGCCATCAAAACTCCCTTTCAGCTTGGGAAGCAAATGCTAATTGAGAAGAATTTCTGTCCTAATTAGAATTGCGAAAGGCTACCAGACCTCTCCAGATCTGCGGCTGACCTGGTTGCAGAACATGGCTGGGAAGCATTCTGAACGGAGCAATCACGCTGAAGCTGCGCAGTGTCTAGTCCACTCAGCAGCCCTTGTTGCTGAATATTTGAGCATGCTTGAAGATAGGAAATACCTTCCTGTGGGATGTGTTACTTTTCAGGTAGGAATCTGCTAGATAAACATTAATGCAAGGGATGCTCTTTTTTTGTTTTCATTTTTCTCACTGATGATTACATTCATTCCATGTATAAAGAAAACATGAAACTACAAGGTGATGTTTCACAAGGTGAATTAACAATTCACCATTGTTAATAAAACTATCAGTCCTCTTTCTTCTGAATTAAAAATATGTTGTTCTGTCTGCCTTCACTACTTTGTAATTAGTTACAGATTTTATAACATCGAGAATCAGAATATAAAGACACTGTTGTTATGTGCTGTCGAGTCACCAGCATCTTATAACCACCCTATTAATTTTTTATTATATTTCATTCATGTATACATTATTTTTATACAATGCGTCATTTTTTTAACCTAAGTTGAGAGTCATAGGTTAGTTTCTGTTAACGTCTTCCTGTACAGTTTTCAGAAAAGTATCATCATTTCAACAACCTTTTCCATCTTTTTCTCCTAGAATATTTCATCAAATGTTTTAGAGGAATCTGCAGTCTCAGATGATGTGGTTTCTCCAGATGAAGAAGGTATCTGCTCTGGAAAGTACTTTACTGAGTCAGGACTTGTGGGATTACTGGAACAAGCAGCCGCTTCCTTCTCTATGGTAGATGATTCTTGTTAATTCTCTTTCCACAGTTCATCCCTGAATTATCATTGACATGTGTAATTATGCTCCCTGCCTTGTGGCTCTTGCTTTGCCACTAAAACCCTCTTGTCTGAGAGTTTATAATTTTGAGGGGGGTTTTTTGGTTGTTGTTGTTTTTTATAATCTTAATAAGCTATCATTTCTCCCCGTGTTTCTCATTTGCGTGTTCAGGAACTAGAACTAACCTGCAAAGGGATTTTTTTGTTGTTGTTGTCGTTGTTCACAAAACTTATACCTATAACGTTGAAAAGAATTTTAAATTAAGAGAAAAAAAACAACAAAAAACAAACAAACCCTCTAGGTGATTTAGAGTACTATTTGGATAGAGTAACATAGTTCTAGAAGTATTTTGTCTGCTGAATGAAAGAGAGAACCCTCTTTTTAGTGCGTTGCCCAAGTGCTCAAGAAAGTTATGGCCAGTCATTCCATCAGTTGGATACCTACTGTAATAGAAAAGTGTTGAGACTTGGCACTTCCTATGAGGAGCTATATCTATATCGTGGCCTTCCCTATCAAGGTACAACTCTTGTTCCTTCCTCCAATATATGTGATGGTTGACGTATTGGAGAATGGGAAGATGGCTATGTTAATATCTTTGAAGTATGGTGATAAGGCTACGTGCTCCTGTGATTTTATGATGCATGTTTAATGTGCAAGCACCAACATTTAGGAGACACTGAGGTTCATCTAGAATAAGAGGGAAGCTGAAGGAACATAGAATGCTGCCTTCCATCCCAGCTGTGCTACTGGAAGTTTTTTCTTCTTCCTGATCTTGACTCTAACTGGGAATATATTGGTTAACAGCATAGATTCAGAAGTCATACTGCCAGTGTTGAAATACTGCCTCTGCTCCGTAATGGCTGCATCACTTTGGGCCAAACTTACCTTATTGGTGCTTGCCTTGTCTTATCCACTAACTGTATCTAGACATAATTTCTACATCACAAGATTGTTGTCAGGATTTAATAAGCTTTAGTCATCTTCAACATCAATCAAAACCAGCCCATTTATGTATTCTGAGACTGTAAATATGTTTTTCCAGATATAAAATGTTCAAGGCTTGTCCTGTATAATGTCTTGCCTCTGAGGACATGGATGATCCCAGTTCCTCCCCTGGATTTCTGCTCCTTTGACTTAACTGGTCTAAACTAGTGGAAGAAATTTAGTCTTTTGCAATTTAAGAAATACTTAAACAAATGTACACTGTGTGTAACTTTTAACAATTTTCAGTATTGACTTTAGACTGGGATACATTGTATATTAGAAAATGCTTTCATATGATGCTAAGCAAAAGTTTGAATGTTTGAGTCTACCCGGAAAAGCCTCAGAAGGCAGGCCTGATGCTCTACTTAAGAAAAACCAACCATTGAAAACCTTGTGGACCACAGAGCTGCTGTGACACACTTGTGATCTACATGTATTGAAGGCAGCTTCCTGGCAACAGTGTTGTATAATTATGGGCCTCACTATTTTTCAGTTTATCTGTTTAGTCTTGGATGAGAATAATTTCTAGAGTATTTCACTTACATGAAGTATATTTCACTATCACCAACTACATTATTGCTGAAATTATTCCTGAAACCTGACTATGAAATCTAAGGACTTCATAGCAATTTCTTGGGGAAAATATATTTGCTGATTTGTGAGGCAGTGAGAACTACAAGTCTTTTGGAAAAAAAGACTTCTCTCTTTGCTCACTATACCTATCAGTTCATCATTAAATATAGGAGAATGGGACAGAAGCACAAATCCCTCATGACCATGACAACCACTTACCAAACACTGGCCAGCTAGCATTCAGTGGAAGAAAAAAATGGTGGTTCTAAATCTCCTGATACTCAGTTAAAGTTCAGTGATTGTACCACAGGAGATCTCCTAAGTTGAAGAATATTGATACCGGTGTGTTATTTCAGAAAAGTAAGTGATTTTGGTTACCTGGGAGGCCACAGGTTCTCTGATTATAGGAGTAGTGAGCATTGTAACTAACATAATAATGGAATTTCTTTTATTTCTCTGCTTAGAATTAATTTCTGTAAAAATGTATGTGCACATGTAAGTATATACACACATAAATACACAGAAGAAACTATATATTATACAACATTTTTGCTAAGGCTTAATTAAAAATTGTTAGTTTCCCCTTAATTTTTTGTTTGTTATATTGGAAAAGATTGAATTGTATTGTTGTGATAAAAATAGTGTTAATTTATAAATTGTAATTATTTTACTTAGTTATTGATACAAAAGAAAGCAACATCTTTAAAAAATATTCTTACAGGCTGGCATGTATGAAGCAGTTAATGAAGTTTATAAAGTACTGATTCCCATTCATGAAGCAAACCGGGATGCAAAGAAACTATCCACGATTCATGGTAAACTTCAAGAAGCATTCAGCAAAATTGTTCATCAGGTAATGATTCCTATTAATAGCTTCAGAAATAGTGGAGAAAACTGTTTAAAGGCACAACTGTTGCTATGCTCATGTCAAATTAGATCCCTTGAGATGGCCATTTAATCAAGTTACAGATGAGCAATAGATGGTTCATAGTCAAAACAAGGCTAATGATTACAAAATGAATTAACTTACAGTAGATTACCATCATCATAAATGTTCTACATAGCCTTTTCTGCCACTGTTTAAAAGTTATTATTAGTAATTTTTTAATAGTAAGATTTTTTTGTTTCATAAAGTTGGTAATAATTCAGAATCTGAATTTTAAATTTTATTTCTGTTCCTTTGCGCCCCTGAAATATTTTACTATTTATGTTAACTTTTTATTAAATTATTTTGAAAGTTGATAAGCTAATATTTCTGTGGCCCTCACCTGAATTTAAACTTTTTTCCCCCTAGGTTGTACATCCCTATTTCCTTTTATATATTTTTAATATGGAAAAAATACAATGAAAATAGTTTATTCAAAAAGTTGCCTGTGTGAACTAAAGCAGTCTGTTAACCTTCTTTTTCTCTCCTTTTCCATCCCCTTCTCTTTGTTGCTGCTGCCCTTATCTATCTAAGGAGGAGGCAGAGTATTGATGATCTACTTCTGTAGTCAATACTCGCCCTACTGTATTGTCTCTTAACTTCAACCTTCTTTTTCGTGCCTTGAGCGAAACTTATTCTAGAACAATTGGTATCTCAAAAACTTTTAACAATCTCAAAATTGGATTACTATTCTTTTAAGCCAGGATTTTATTGTCAGCTACTAAAATATTGACCTTGGAAATGATTTACTAGATTTCATGATCATAACAAATTGGTCTTTTTGTAACTAGTTGCACATACACTTCAGAGAAACCTCATCCCAGCCTCTATTGCTTTAAGTATATATTATGCATGCCACTTCTGGATCATTTAGAGCTCTTTGTTTTTAAGAAATTTTCATCAAATTGCATTAATGGCACTTGAGCAAGTTTGTGATTTATATTCCGATATAACCTGATTTATTCAGTGAGTGCAGTGCACATTAGTTAAGAGATCTAACCTTGTATTTACACTCACTAAAATATTCTAATGGCAGTATTTAACTACTACAAATGACAAATTTCTGAAACCACAAGTTCTAAATGAAAAAATAAATGCCTTGACGTATCCTGGTACCTTTTAGTAATGGAGAATACTTTGTGGTATATCATGCCTTATATACTACTGAACTTCCTTTGGACTTTTTTGTTATTTTTTAAACATTTTTTTTATGACTTGCCCTTTCTTGCTTTTCATTATACAGAGTACTGGCTGGGAGGTAGGTAATGTTTTAGTTAGTTAAAGACACTAATAGATTGATCAGATTTCTTACGCCAATGCTTTGCCCACATGTGCTAGCTGTGGGTGTTCTGTTGCTATCTGCTATCAATTGAATTCATTAACCAAAGAAATTTTATTAAAATACTGTAAGTTATTTTAAGAATTTTCTTATTAAAAGGTTGTATGTAGGTAGTGCATGGAAGTATGTTACACTAATGAGATTCTTTGGTAAATGAGCCACTTTGTCATCACTCTAGTTTGTTTTTACCCTTTAAAGCATTTTCTTTCATCAACATTTACACACAGATTTCTTTCTTTTTTTTTCCCAACCATGTTCTTTCACCTCATGTTACAGAGGTCGATTTATGTATTTTATTGCTCAGAGGTACAAATAGAAAATAGTGTATTTCATCTAATCTGAGATGCCATCAATCGTAAGACGTATAGTTTTATATCCTTCTAAGAAACGAGAGAAAAAGTTCTGTGTATTAAACCAGGACATCTTTTTAGCTGAAAGATAGATACCAAATACAGAGGTATTAAAATATGACCAAAATTGTGCATCTTGCAGTTGATAAGATTCTGTATTTCTTTGCATTTGCTTTACTTCTTTTTGAGTATAAACACTGCTGAGAACGGAAAGTCACTCTTCATTGTTTACATTGTATTAGGATAGGGATAGTAAACGTGAGAGAATTTTAAAATTTGACCTCATATTGTGACGGTTTATATAGATATAGATAAATGATGATTTAATAAATATTATGTGTACTTTCATCTTTCGTAGTAAATAGGCCCAAGAAAAGTTTGATATAAACCAAATCTTATTTGAAAAATACTAGTTGATCACCATTGTTATCAATATTTCTGTAAAGGGAAAGAATTCTGTAAAACATGGTTTTCTTTTAATGAGGTGAAGCAAGGTATTAACAGTTTGAGTTTGTGTAAGGCTAGGTATTTTTGTACAGCTGTGTGCTTTTCCTCTCATATGTCATTTAAGCTTGTAGTGATTGAACAGCTTAAGCTTTCTGTATCTGGTTTTCACTGTAGTCTTTGTTTTGAGTATCAAAGAGAAAAACATAGGAATAAATGTTATCATTGCATTTTCTTCCATTTCTAAATCAGTACCTACCTTTTGCTTTTCTTTAGATGAAGCCATTTCTTTTACATCTACCTTAATTCTCCAAATTAAATGTGTGTGACTTTATGTCTAAGCACTTTTGTACAGACCAGTGAGCATATATGAGCAGATTTGCCATGATTTCTTTGGAGTGATAAAGGTCAATATGAATTCCCTAACTTGAATAGAATTAGCTGAGAATTAGGTATAGAATTAGCTGAGAATTAGGTATAAAGGAATATATTGAAACCTCTGAGCAGTTTATTAGTACCTGCTTGATGCTGAATCGACCCCTGAAAGGTATAATTTTCCTGGTGTGACATTCATATCATTCTGTCATCACGTGTATTGCATGGTAAAAGTTGCACAGACTTAATTTTCTTGTTTATATTTGTGTCACTGCTTTTTACTGGACCTTTAGCTTTTAGCTTCTAAATTTGTTGCACGCTTTTATTTGCTTTTCCTTTGTAAAACTTTAATGGATGCTTGCATTTTAAAAGTTGTTTGCTACCATTTGCTGCTTATTTGTTTTGAAATTTTCCTAATTAAAATGCTTTCTGTTTTCTCTTCTCTTGCCCCTGGTTGCTGACCCTACTCCCTACTTTTACTATTGTCTATTGTGGTAAGTTCCTACCTTGTGAATATTTTTCTTTTTGACTCCGTGTAAACTCCAGTAATTTCATTTTATCTATAAGCTGTGCCAGCTAAATTTCTCAGACTCTTACAGAATCGTCACTGAATTGGAATCCAATGAGGAAAATTTGCACTGTAAATATGCTTCTTGAGTTTATAACTTACTTTGATTTACAAAAAAACTCAGCCTTTCTGAGCTTGTATCATAGTAATGTGTTTGTTTGGTTGTTTGGTCTTTTTTTTTTTTTCTTTCCCTGATTTGGTACAAATATTTGAGTTGGCAAAACTTTGTTAGTGGGGCGTGGGTGTGTTTGTGTGGGTGGGTGTGTATGCATATGCAAAAAAATAGCTCTAAAACTTGTGGTTTACCAATTTGATAAGTTAATTACCATGCAAAAGAAACAAATCATGAACCGTCATGAATCATAGTGACTCTTATTTGCTCTGTTTCACTTATTAGCTATTTAGTTTTATTTCCTCTTCATTAAAAGCCCTTTATTTTCCTTGAAATAAAAGAAAGTAAAATATTTTAAATAATTTCTCCTTTATTACTGCATTTCTTTATTATTATTATTTGGGTATAAAAGGCAGAAATGGTAAACTTCTATATGGAAACTCTTTTTATTTTATTTCATTATTTTTTGTGTGTACTGTCAAATCAGATCTGACTGATAAAGGAGGAGATTGTTCCTCCTTCTCCAGCCAAGCATCTGGTAGATTTGAACCGTATACCTCTGAGATTGCAGTGCAGCTTCTTGCCACTAGGCCACCAGAGCTCACCACAAAACTCTTATAAACATTTCAAACTTTGTATATCTTTTAATTTTTTTGCTTTAAAAGATGTATGTATATTCATTTATGAAACAATGATTAATTTTATAATCAGAAGTATGTTAATGTCAGTTTGAATATTTTAGAAAAATTAGTCCACAAACATTGATACCATAGAGCAACATGAGAGGACAGCATATTTCTTTAAGAAATGCTACAACCTTAATAGACATAATTTTACTGTCCTTTCTTAATCTAAACGTTCTTCTGGATAACAAAAAAATGAGTAGTCCAATTTAAGATTAAAGTCATGCAAAATTACTGGATTGTCATCTCTTTTCAGCCCAGTGACTGACTGGACATAAATGTAAGCCGGCAATTTGGTCTGTAGATAATTAGAAATACTGGCCATACTTCGGGCTTACTAGCCTCTGTTGAACTCCTGTGTACACTGTCCAAACTAAGAAGCCCTGGTGACATTGTGCAGTACATGTTGATGTGCTGAACAGAAGGACTGTGGTTCTAATTCCCAAGCTACTGCACAAGAAAAAGATAAGACTGTTTTTGCCTCTAAAGACTTACAAACCCAGCGAAGGGTTGGCGTGAGTGAGAATTGACTCACTGGCAGCAAGTTTGATTTTTGAAAGCTTTAGTTCAGTCTAAAACTGAGCAACATAAACTAATTGATCCAAACAACAAGTTACAGAGCAGAACTAGAAAGAGGTAATTAAAAAGATGTGGTGGCATTAGGGTAACCTGGAAAGCAAAACACGAGGAGGCAAAACTGGAAACACTCTGGTAGCAAAGGCTAGAACTGAGGAAGAAAAAGCCTTGACAATGGTCCAGTGCTCTGCTGTCACCCAAAAGACTGGCACTTCAAACGCACAAGTCACCTAGTAGAAGAAAAGACCTGACAATCTGCTCTAATAAAGATGAGAAGGTGACACACTAGGACATTTTATGAGACAGTTCTACTCTGTCTTTTTGGGTCTCTGTGAGTCGGTACATGAAAGCATAATCAAAACAAGTACTTTGAGGCACTTGAGTGGAAAAATGTGATATTCTGTAGAAGAAACCAGAACTGCAAATACAAAACAACCCTAAGTTTTTACCACAGGGAGATAAAGTTAGGAAGAAGAAAGATAAAAAAACAAAACAAAAAAACACCAGTAAGTAGGGAGAATCTTATTGCTGTTGTTGTTGTTAGGTGCTGTGTGGTACATTATGACTGATAGCAACCCTTTGAACAGTAGATAAAAACTTTGTCCTAGACTATATGTGCCATCCTCACGGTTTCTGACATACTTGAGCCAATTGCTGCAGTCATTGTGTCATTCCATCTGGTTGAGAGTCTTGCTGGCTTTTACCATCACTCCACCTTTCCAAACATGGCCTTCTTCAAGGAGTATCTTCTAGCAGTATGCTCTAAAAAGAGATAATTTGTGGTTTAGTAACTCCTGAATAATGAGTGTAAACCTGTGACTGACCATTGAGGTGCTGTCTTGTACAACTAATTGTTGTGCTGCCCCTTTGAGGGAAAAAAAGATATATGAAGAGTAAACATTTCCTGTGTGCATCTAGATAGTGTTTTTATTGTGTTTTGTCCCCTGGACTGGAATATTATAAAAGTAATATAGGTGGTGTGTGACTTCCACTAACTCCAAAAGGGAGTTGAGTTCCCAGCCACAATATCAGCAGCATAATTCTGATTGCTTTGAATTCAAACATGCCCCTATGCTTTTCCATGCTCTTGTTATCAGTTCTAACACTATCTGCCCCCACCCAGAGCTCTTGATGTTCTACTTCTGCGCTCCTCTATAGCAGTGGCCACATGGAACTCACATTCCTCGGGATTTTGGAGCTCAGTAGGGTATAGTTCTTTATTAAGGATAGCTTCTCAGGCATGCTCACTAACCCTCTAACCTTCACCCTTGCAGCTGTGAGCCAGAGTTTAAAAGCTCTCTTAGTCCTGCCACTAAAGATATCTTACCATAGCCCACCAGTAAGAATGAGTGAAAGCCCTCAATTCTGACTCTCTGCGAATGCAATTCCAGTTGAGCTCTGTATCTCATGGATCTCTGGTTCTTCATGGTTCTGGTTTTCCACCATCACTGCTACTGCTGCTAATCTGTGTCTCTATCTAGTGCATGAATCTCTGACCAAAAGAGCAAGCTACATTCTCCACTTCTTTGATGGTAGCGACATTTCCATTTGCCTTTGAATTTGCTCAATTTAAGCTTAGTAAGATTACAAAAAAATTACAAAATTGACTAACCTCTTCTCTCATTTGTAATATATTCTTGTGTACCATTGAATCGAAACTGATGCATAGCTGACCCTCCACTGGGTTTTCAGAGGCAGTAAGCCATATGGGACATTATCCATCTTTCTCTCACAGAGCAGTTGGTGGTTTCGAACTATATACCTTTGCATTGGCAGCACAGTTCTTTACCACTAACTACCAGAGCTCCCTACTTTAGATGTCTGCACATTTTATTTGTGTGTTCCCATCCATTAAATACTATTTACCTAATACATATTATTAGCATAGTGCTATCCATCCATGGAATAAAAGTGAAAGGTAATAGGAAAAACATTTTGAATAATCAAATCTACTCCACGCCATCTATTAATAGTAAAAGATACTTTGAGGAATTGTACTTTATGCCCTAGTATCTTTATACCAGTGTATGGTATTCTAGAAGCATAAGGAAAAAACCCTTAGATTAAGTGTTGGCACCAAAGTACGGCTTCCAGCCCCACCAATTACCAGTGTGACTTTGGACAGAACACAACTTCATTAGTGAAGTCTAATGTGCTAGATTCCCAGGTTGGGATATATGATTCATAATGAACAAGTACAGTTATATTTACTCTTTAAAAGAAAAAATAGATATCTCTTAGATTGCTTATAGGAAAATGTTTCCTCTTAAATAAAAATTACAAAACTAGACAAATGTGAGACAACCTTGTCATTAGAGACAGACTAAAAAGATTTACAAGGAGCCCCCTGGTGACACAGTTGCTAACTGCAAGGTCCATATTTCCAACCCACCAACCATACCACAGATAAAGATGTATTAATAGTAGTCTCTACTATTGAAGATGTCTTAGAAACTATATTGAAGAGTTCTACTCTTAAACTCTATAGAGTAGACTCAACACCAGTGGGCTTGGCTTAGAGATAAATGGATATACATATCTGGGGCACATTGCCCAGAAGATTGCAGAAGCAATTAGTAGAATTATTAAGTAAGAATAATTTAGACTATGGGAATGATGAGAAGTTTAGAAATAATTCAGTAGAGCAAGGAAAACATAGATTATAGCAAAGTACATTCTTCCACTCCATTAATTGAAAGGAAAACAAATATCAGTCATCCTTGATCCACAATTGAAATAAAAACATGCTTTTCCAGGAGATGTGATTATGCATTCTGAACTGTGTCTGGCTAGTATTTTTATATTGAAAGACTTCTCAATTAAAAGTAATTTTACTCATATTTTTCCTATTTTTATTTCTCTAGTCTTAGCCCCTGCCACTTCCTTACCCTAGCACACACACAAGTATTCATAGTATCAGACTCCTCTTTGACCTTATCTCCTCCTTTTCTTCCCTTTCATTACTACAGCATACTGACTACCTTACTCTTTATCCAATACACTATGCAGCCTTCTGTCTTAGGGTCTTTGCATTAGTTCTTTCCTTTGCCTGTAATACACCTTTTCCAGATTCTCCTAAATACTGGTAACTTACTCTCTCATTTCAATTTTTATGAAATGTTGCAGTCTGAAATTGACTGAACATGAAATCAGGATTCATTAATGA
Organism: Elephantulus edwardii; assembly: GCF_000299155.1. NCBI lineage: Eukaryota > Metazoa > Chordata > Mammalia > Macroscelidea > Macroscelididae > Elephantulus > Elephantulus edwardii. The sequence goes on from NW_006399755.1 coordinate 29,720,381, forward strand.
TAATTGGTAACTGGAATTCAAAAGTTAAAAAGTATGAAGAAAGCACAGTAGTCAGAAAATATGAGCTTGGTGATAGAAATGAGGCTGGGAATAGAATAAACAAATATTGTATTTTTATTGATTCATTTATTGCAGATAATTAAAACCAAACAAAAACTAACCCTCAAGGGCAATTTTACACATAGACCTCACTAATGGGCTACACAGGAATCAGATTGACTACATCTGTGAAAGGAATTGTGGGTGAAGCTCATTATTAGCTGTCAAAACTAGGGGTGGAAGGGAGCTCTGGTGACCTAGTGGCAAGAAACTGTGCCGCAGTCCCAAAGGTGCATGGTTCAAATCCACAGATGCTCCACTGGAGAAGGAGGGGCATTCTTCTCCTGTGACAGTCAGATCCAATTAGATGGCACACAATAAATAAAAAAACAAAACAAAAAAAAAATTAAGTCGACTGTGCAAGTTCAAATTGAGGCCAAGGAACATTAAAACAAGTCTACAAAACCCAGAATTTGGTCTTGGATCTATTCCATGTGGATTTCAAAATCATCTTAAGAATAGGTTTGAAGGGGAGCTCTGGTGGCCTACTGGCAAGAAGCTGCACTGCAGTCCCAGAGGCACATGATTTGAATCCACCAGATGCTCTGCCAGAGAAGGAGGGACAATCTCCTCCTGTACCAGTCAGATCTGATTTGATGGTACACTCACACAAATAATAAATTTTTTTTTTAAAAAAAGAATAGGTTTGAAGCATTGAACACGAGGGACTGAAGTGCAGATGAGTTGTAGGATCATACCAAGGATTGATGAAGAGAGCAAAAGGCCATTACAAAGACAGAAAGAATTGAAAATTGCACTAGAGCACTGAGAAGCCAAAACAAAGGAAAAACACACTGAAATAAAAGAGCTGAACAGAACACTTCGAAGGACAGCTTGAAAAGACAGACTAGTATATTATAATGGAATTTGCAGACAGCTGGAATTGGAGAATAAAATGAGAAGAACTCACTACACATTTCTCAAACTGAGAGAACTGAAAAACAAGTTTGAATAGTAAAAAGTATTTATGCAAACCCAAGAGCCAACATTGTTCTCAATGGAGAGAGGTTAAAGGCGTTCCCTTTAAGAACAGGAACTAGGATGCGCACTATCACCTCTCTTATTCAATATTGTATCGGAAGTCTTAGAGATAGCAGTAAAACAAGAGAAGGGAGTAAAAGGTATCCAAATTGGCAAAGAGGAGGTAAGATTATCTCTCTGCAGATGATATGATAGTATACTTAGAAAACCCTGAAGACTCAGCAAAAAAAAACTTTTGGACACAGTGGACCAGTTCAGCAAGGTAGCAGGATACAAGATCAACATACAAAAATCAGTTGGATTTCTCTACAGTGACAAAGAGAATACAGAGCCAGAACTAAGGAAAACAATACCCTTCACAATAGCTAATCACAAGATTAAATACTTGGGAGTAAATCTAACCAGAAGCACAAAGTATCTATTCAAAGAACATTACAAAACATTACTACAAGAAACAAAAAGAGACCTGGAGAAGTGGAAGAATATCCCTTGTTCATGGATAGGAAGACTCAATATTGTGAAAATGGCAATACTACCAAAGACAGTTTACCAATGCCATTCTTCAAGGAGATGGAAAAGGCAATCTCCAGTTTCATTTGGAATAGAAAGGATACCTGAATAAGCAAAGCACTCCTTAGAAATAGAAGAAAAGTAGGAGGTATCTCACTCCCTGATTTCAAATCCTACTACACTGCTGTGGTGGTTAAGACAACGTAGTACTGGTACAATGACAGACACATAGATCAGTGGAATAGAATTGAAAACCTGGAGATCACCCCATCAATTTATGGTCAACTGATTTTTTACAAGGAGTTGAAATCAGTTAAGTGGGGAAACAACAACCTTTTTAACAGATGATGATGGCAAAATTGGAAAAGTATCTGCAAAAGACTCAAGCAAGATCCACACCTCACTCCATATATAAAAACCAACTCAAGGTGGATTATGGACCTAGGACTAAAACCAAGGACTATAATCTTCATTAAAGAAAAGCTTGGAAGAATACTAGAAGTCCTAATCCACAACATAAACAGTCTTCCAAGTATCCTGAAAAACCTACAACCAGGAGAAGATAAAATAGATGAATGGGAATCTCTATGCACATCCAAAAACTTCTCAAACAGGGTAAGAAGGGAAGCCACAGACTGGGAAAAAGTATTTGGTAATGACATATCAGATAAGGGACTTATATCCAGAATTTATAAAATACTTGAGCACCACCAAAAGATAAAGGTAAATAATCCAATTGAAAAATGGGCACAGGATATGAACAGACACTTCACCAAAGACGACATTCAGATGGCTAACAAGCACATGAAGAAATGTTCAAAATCTCTAGCTCTAACAGAGATGCAAATCAAAACAACTATGAGATATCATCTCACCCCGGTCAGAATGGCAAAATTTAACAGAACTGTAAGCAACAAATTCTGGCGAGGTTGTGGAGAAACTGGAAGCCTTATTCATTGTTGGTGGGAGTGTAAAATGGTGCAAACACTGTGGAAGGCAGTATGGCACTTTCTCAAAAAGTTGCAAATAGAGATACCATTTGACCCCGCAATACCACTACTGGGAATATACCCCAAAGAGACCACAACTGCCATCCAAGCAGATATATGCACACCCATGTTTATTTCAGCTTTGTTCACAATAGTAAGGAGTTGGAAACAACCTAAATGCCCATCACCAAACAAATGGATAGAGAAGTTGTGGTATATTCACACAATGGAATACTATGCTGCATTGAAAAACAAGGAACTCATGAAATATTATTCAAAATGGGTGACCCTGGAGGACATTATGCTTAGTGAAGTATCACAGTTACAAAAGGACAAATACTGCATGGTGCCACTGTTGTAAAACAGGACTGACCTCAGGGTTGAGGGGGAGACTGAGAAAGATGGGTTCAATAATGTATACTGCATTGAAACAGATGAGGGAGAAAACTGTTTAAAAGGAATGTGTGATTAGGTATTTTTGTCATGACAGGAGTCCAGAGTGAAGGATGCATAGTGGAGTGGACCTGGGGGGAGGGATTGTAAAACAATGAAAGAATTTTTCTTTTACTTTTCCAGGAGGATAGTGTACTAGGGGGGGAGGTTTGGGAGGGAGAAAAGAGCAACAATTAATGAATTGAAATCCAAAATCTCTGTAAATTTTCATTGAAATTAATAATAAACTTTTTTTAAAAAAGAATAACAATATTGAAAGATGTTATGGGCAGTATATTCAATGACCCAGGAATCATAGAAAGAAGATGGAAGGAATACACAGAGTAGCAGAATCAAAAAGAACTGATTGACACGGAAAAATTTTGGGAAGTACCATATGAGCAGGAGCCAGTGGTAATGAAGGAAGAATTGTAAGCTGCATTGAAGGCACTGGCAAAAAAATAAGGCCCCAGAAATTGACGGGGTACCAGTTGACTTGTTTCAATTAACAGATGCAGTTTATCATAGATATGCTCAGCAGTCTATGCCAGGAAATTTGGAGGACAGCTGGTTAACAGCTTGGAAGAGGTCCATGTTTGTTCCCATTCCTAAGAAAGGTGATATTAACAGAATGTGGCAACAATCGAACAATATCATCAGTATCACGTACAAGCGAAATACACTGCTGAAGATCATTCAAAAATAGCTAGAACAGTACATAGACAGGAAACTACTAGAAGAAGTTGAAGCATAATTTAGAAAAGACTGGCACCACGGATATCATTGCTAATGTCAGATGGATCCTAACTGAAAGTAAAGAATACCAGAAGAATGCCTATTTATGCTTTATTTTCTTTGTAAAGGCTTATAATACAGTATGGCTAACATTGAGAGAAATAGGTATGCCTGAGCACTTAATTGTACTCATGTTCACCCACACCAAAAGGTGAAAAGAGCAAGGGAACATTACATGGTTTAGAGTTAAGAAGGGAGTGTTTTATGGTTGTATTCTCTCTCCATACTTATTCAATCTGTATGTTGAACAAATTACTCAAGAAGCTAGGCTCTGTAAAGAATGATGTGGCATCAAGATTGGAGGAAGATTCATTAATAAATTGTGTTATGCAGAACACAAAACCTTGCTTTTTGAAAGTGAGGAGAACTTGAAGCACTTGTTGCAGATCAAGTAATATAGCCTTCAATATGGATTACATCTCAATATCAAGAAAACAAAGATTCTTACCACTGGATAGATAAGCAGTGTCATGATAGATGGAGAGGAGATTGACATTATAAACATCTTCATCTTTCTTGGATCCACAGTTAACACCCTTGATAAGAGCAGTCAGGAAATAGGGAGACACATTGCACGGGAAAGTCTGCAGTTAGAGGCCTCTCCAAATTATTGAGGAGTAATGCTGTCAGTTTTGAGAACTAAGGTGTGTTTGATTCAGGCCATAGTCTTTTCAATCACTTCCTATGCATCTGAGAGCTAGACAGTGAATGAAAATCACAGAAGAATTGACACTTTGGAGCTGTGGTGTTGGAAAAGAGCATTGAACATCACATGGCTGGCCAAAAGCACAAACAGATGTATCTTGGAGAGGGTGCAGCCGTGGTGCTCTTTGGAGGCAAGAATGGTGGATCTTTGCCTCACATACTTTGGGTATGTTGCTAGGAGGGACTATTTCTTGGAGAGAGACATAATGCTAGGCAGGGTGAAGGTTCAGCAAAAGAGAGGAAGACCCTTGACTAGGTAGAGTGACACAGTGACTGCCTCAGGGGTCTCTTGTGTGTCATGAAGTGTGAGGATGGCACAGGATAGAACAGGTTTCAGATCATTTGTTCATAGGGTCACTATGAGTTGTACTCAACTCAACAGCACTTAACAGTAACAACTTTTGTGACCCAACGTTACCAAGATTGATTGTTCCTTTAAGTAACTTATATTTTGCACATGTGGGACATACTTAAATATATGTTTGACTTTCTTGAGTTCCTTAATTGTGAGAACTGAGTTTCATCTTTATTTTCCTGTTACTAAGGATGAAAGAGGTTGACAATAAGCACTTTTTATCCCTAACCTGATTGTCAACGTGAGAACAGATGTAAAAGTTTAAAATGGCCTCTGAGTACCTATTTCAGTTTTAAATTGCACTAATAAAATTTATTGTCAAGTTTAGAGAGCAGTGAGGCCAGTGGTATTTTGACTGCTCAGATCACATCAGTAGTATTGTATCTATTTCAAGAATAACACATTTTCAATTTCAGGGATACCACATTGGCAGTGGCAAGCCAATAAAATGCAAAGATGATAGGAATTCCTGCCATATCAAGAATGATAAGAGAGTAAGCAAGCTTACTTAAAGAAATCAAATGTTAACATGTCTTTAAATATGAGTCACAATATTCAAGAATTTATAGTGTATACTATAGAGGAAATGTATTGTCCCTGAGTGGGCTTGAACCACCAGTGTTTCTATTAACAGCCAAACACACTAACTGATTGCACTACAGAGACTGAAGAGAAATGTGGTATCAGGATTGGAGGAAGATTCATCAAAAATCTGCATTATGCAGATGACACAACCCTGCTTACTGAAACTGAGGAGGACCTGAAGCACTTGCTGCAAAAGATCAAGGGCTACAGCCTTCGATGTGGATAGAGGCTCACTATCAAAAAACAGATATTCTCACTACTGGGCCAATTTGCAGCATTGTAATAGATGGTGAAGGACGTTGAGACTGTAAACAGCTTTAGTTTGCTTGGCTCCACAATCAACACTCTTGGCACCAGCAGCCAGGAAATTAAAAGATGTATTGTTTTTGGAAAGTCTGTTGTCAGAGACCTCTTCAAAGTACTGAAGAGGAATGATGTCAGCCTGGAGATTAAGGTTCGCCTGATACAGGCTAGGGTCTTTGCAATCACTAGGCATCAGAGAGCTGGACAATGACTAGGAATGATAGGAGGAGAATTGATGCCTTTGAGCTGTGATGTTGGAGAAGAGTGTTGAATATACCATATATACAAGTTCATCTTGGAGAGTATTAAACCAGGCTACTCCTTGGAGACAAGGATTCTAAAGCTTTGTCTGGCATACTTTGGACATGTTGCAAAGAGGGACCAGTCCTTTAAGAAGAGGGTCATCACGCAGGAGGAGGAACAGCGCAGGAAGGAAGACCCTCCATGAGATGGATTAATTCAGTGACTGGTGTAATGGAAGTAGGTGTGTCAGAGACAATAAAATTGGCACAGAATAGAGCAGGGTTTAGGGCTGTTGTACATAGGGTCTCTGTAAGTCGCAGGTGACTTAACGACACATAACAACAACTGTAGAGGAAGATTCATCAACAACCTACGTTATGCAGATGACATAACCTTGCTTGCTGAAACTGAAGAAGACATGAAGTGCTTGCTGTGAAATGTCAAGGACTGTAGTCTTCAATATGGATTGAAGCTCACCACTAGGCCAGTTGACAACACCATGATAGATTGAGTAGAGACTGAGCTTGCTTGGCTCCACAATCAACACACTTGGTACCAGCAGTCAGGAAATGAAAAGATGAATTGTACTGGTAAAATCTGCTGTCAGCAACCTCTCCAGAGTACTGAGAAGGAATGATGTCATCGTAGAGACTAAGATGCGCCTGGCCCAGGCCATGGTCTTCGCAGCCACTTGCTGTGCATCACAGAACTGGACAATGACCAAGGATGACAGAAGAAGAATTTATACCTTTGAGCTGTGGTGCTGGATAAGAGTCATGAACATACCATGGACTACCAAGAAAACAGATCTGTTTTGGAGAGGCTGAAACCAAGTTTCTTCTTGGAGGCTAGAATTTTTAATCTCTGTCTTAAATACTTTGGGCACATGGCCAGGACGGACTGTTTTTTAGTGAAGGGCATTACGCTTGTAACGGTGGAGGGACAGCATAGGGGAGGAAGATCCGGTGAGATGGATTGATACAGTAACTGGGGCAATGGAGGTTCATGTGTCAGAATCAGTGAGACTGACTCAGGATAGGGCAGCTGTACAATGGGTTGCAGGTGACTTGACAGCAAATAACAGCAACATGTCAAATTTTATTACTATATTTATGTATGACTTATTTGAAATTTTGGTTTAATTTATTGTATCTAGAAAGATTTTTGTAGAAATCAGTTAACTATGATTAAGTTAATTGTTAAATTTTGAAGTATTTGTGAACTCTGTGTGTAGTGTGTGTGTGTGTGTGTATGTGTATGTGTATGTGTATGTGTATGTTGTTAAGATTAGAAAAAACAAGTTCCGAAGATATTTCCCATCCTTAAACTTTATCTGTATAAATAAAGACAAAAATGAGAAGTTTTGTTGGTTTTTTAGAATCACTATATTTTTTTACTTATGACAAAACTGGTAAATTAGGGACCAGAATTTCCCATTTTGCTTGATTATCTTTAACATTTTTGGCTTACTTTATGTAGACTTTGCTTTTCCAGGGAAAAACTCAATGGTGAGAAAATAAATATGAAGCAGAATAAGTCTAAAGGGAACTTCAATTTCCTTCTAAACACGTTTGTGTGTATCTTTATATACAGAAGCCTCCACAAGTTCTGTAACAGCTTTGTATCAGTCTGAATTGTAAGAATTACAGAGAAAACTCCAGTTATCTTTATGCTTTATCTTCTAATTTTTTTGTGTGTGATAGTTAAATGAGCTTTCGTATATACTATGTATTTGACGTGGATGCGTGGTTAATGCATGCAGTGGGTGGTTTGAGGGGTGTAACATAACCAATTTAATCTCAAATATTTATCTTTCTTTTCCTCCCCTTTTTGTTAAACTTGTACTTACTATTCCCATACCTAAATATGTTTATCCACAGAAGGGTACAAATGATAACTTTTTATACTTCAGTGCCCTAGCAAGGTTTTGACATTTACTAATTGTCTACTTTCTGCCGAATATTATGTTTGGTTCCTCACCTAGTGTATGTAAAGATACTACATATAGGCTACTACTTAAAACAGTATTTTTAAATACAGAATTACTTTGGAATGTAAGTTTACTTACTGTGCTATAATTTCAGAGTAGTTAAGATATAGTCCGTGTTATACCAAACATCATTTTGTGTATTAAGAAAAAGAATTTATTTTATGATTTTAAAACAGAATAAGGGTTTTTTTTACCTTCAAATAAAGGATAAATTAATGAAATTTTTATTTAAGATTTTTGCAATGTTTTATAAACTTCTATTATAGCTATGTAAGCATAATAATGAAAAGGATGTTATATTAAAGTTTCTTCCTTTTCCTAAACCTAGGATGGTAAGCGGATGTTTGGCACCTATTTTCGTGTTGGTTTTTATGGAACCAAGTTTGGAGATTTGGATGAACAAGAATTTGTTTACAAGGAGCCTGCAATAACCAAACTTGCAGAGATATCTCACAGATTGGAGGTGAATGCCATTGTGGGTTAAAAAAAATGTCATCCTTAATTTGTATTCCATATAATAAATAGGCTTTCTGGTGGCTTAGTGTTAAGAAGCTGCACACAAAGAGTTCTAAACCACCAGTTGCTCTTTGGGAGAAGGATGGGCAATTTCCTCCTGTATAATTCACTGCCTTTGAAAACCTGCCGGAGGGTTAACTATGGGTCACTTCTGAGGAGGGTCAGCTATAGGTCAGTTCCAACTCTACAGTACACAACAACACAATCATAATGAATAGGAAGGTCTGGTGGCTTAATAGTAACAGTTTGCACTGCCAACCACAAGGCAAAGTGGTTTAAATCCAGCAGCTGCTGTGAGGGAAAAAGATTTATAACCTCTTCCTGTGCAATTTGCTACCTCCGAAAAACCTACTGGAAGGTGAGCCAAGAGTCAATTCCAACTTGACACTGACTAGCTATTGCTAGTCAACAACAATAATTAAGAGATTTGTAGATCTAATTCTAATAATTAAACAAAGTAAATCTTCCCAAATAAACAGCTCCTTGGTAAGATAAAAATTTTGATAGGTACAGTTTCAAATCTTATCATACTTTAAATGGCAATAGTAAAGTAATAACATTTCTTTTTTTTTGAGACTATTTCACACACATTTTAAAAACTCATAAATCCTTTAGAACTTGTGATTTACTGAGAGATGTATAGTATTATTCACCTTTTACAGAAAATGGCTCTGGTGACTTTAGTGGTAAGAAACTGTGCTGCGGTCCCAAAGGGTACCAATGCCCGCTAGCTGCTTTGCAGAGAAGGATTAACAACAGTCTGCTCCCATGCGATTTATTGTCTTTGAAAACCCACTGGAGGGTTAGCTGTGCGTTATTTCTGACTCAATGGCACATAGCAATAACAGCTAATGATCAAAGTAGAACTGGAATCCCAAGCAGTTTCTACCATTGTGCATCATCTGGTTTATTTCAGCCTTTCTCTGTTCATGCTACTTAAAATGTAATCCATGGACTAGAAGCATCAGAATAAGTGATTGTCAGTGAGATACTATTAGAACCTCAAAACCTGAAATTGGACTTTTAAAACACCTCTTAGAATCCTTTAACCTTTATAATATCTTTTTTATAGTATCTTTTCACCATAAAATTGATTGGCTTTTATTCCTGTCAGGCTAACTGATCTTTTCTCTTAATAGAATTCTTTCCAGCCTTTCCCCAGCTAGTGTGATCCATGGACTGGATGCATTGGAATTGCCTTTGGGTTATGTAAAATTCATAATTTCAGAGACTACCCTGCAAGATCCCTAGTTGACTACTATTCTCATAAGTAAGGGAAGCATTGCTATAGGCTCATTTCTAATTTTCAAACAGTGTGAATTTCTTGACTATTATACTCTTATTAGTCAGGCTTCTGTGCTCACTTTTCATAAATATCTTAAGCTATGGATTTTTTTAATAGCTGTCTTAGTTTCTTTGGAGTATCATAACAAAGTTCTACAAAGTGTTTGACACCACAGAATAAGTAGCTTTAAAAGCACGCATTTATTGCCTCATGTTTCTTGTGACCAGGCATGCACATTCAGGGTGTTGGCAAAGCCAGGGGCAGATCCTTCCTGGTTTCTTCCAGCTTTTGGTAGTCCCAGGTGCCTCTTCACATTTCTTGCCTTTATCTGTCATCTTTACCCTGTGTCTATCTTTAAGATGCCATCAGAAGGACCTGGGACCTACCTTCTTCCAGTATGATCTCCTTAACTAATTACATCTTCAGAGGAAGGTCTTATTTTCAAAGGAAGTCACAAGCACAAAGATTAGGATCTTAATTTGGGGAGTCAGGGTACAATTCAATTGAGAGGGCTTGGTAAGCCTTGCAAAATATTCACTGAGATGTTATTTCTGAAACTTAGCCAGTCATAAGAATTACCTTTGAAGTGAGGGTTCTGTTTTGATGATTTAATTTCATTTTTTCCTTTTTGAATAAGAATGGGCACCATGCCCATGAAAGATGGAGAATAGTCTTTGACAATGACTTTGTCTTACCTGGATTCACAGTTAACACCGTTGGTACCAGGAGTCAGGAAATCAGGAGGTGTACTGCACTAAGAAAGTCAGCAGTGAAGGGGCCTCTCCAAATTATTAAGGAGCAGTAATGTCAGTTTGAGGACCAAGGTGTGCCTGATTCAGACCATGATCATTCCAGTCACTTGCTGTGCATTTGAGAGCTTTCCAGTAAATAAGGATGACAGAAGAATTGATGCCTTTGAGCTGTGGTGTCTTGAGGTGTGATAAGCCTTAGAGAAAGCGCAGCCAGAGTGTCCATGGAGGCAAAGATAAGAAAGCTTTGTCTCATACTTTAGGCATGTTGCTAAGAGAGGCTATTCCTTGGAGAAAGGATATCATGCTTAGAAAGGTTGTTGTTATGTGCCATCGAGTCGTTTGCGACTCATAGCGACCCTATGTACAACAGCCCTAAACTCTGCTCTGTCCTGTGCCAGTCACACTGCCTCTGACACACCCATCCCAATTATCCCAGTCACTGAATCAATCCATCTCATAGAGGGTCTTCCCCTCTTGCGCCACTCAGCAAAAGAGAGGAAAGACCCTCAACTAGGTGGATTGACATAGTGACTGCAGCAATGGGTTTGAGGGTGGTGATGGCCCAACATAGGACAGGATTCAGGTCTATTGTTCAAAAGGTTGCTATGGGTTGTGCTTGACTCACTGGTGCCTAATAACACCAACAACAACCACAAATGACCATACTCCTACACTAAAGTCACTACATTCTCATATAAAGCCACCTTTTAGACCTAGAGATTTTTTTCAAATTACAAACCTAGTAAAATCTTAAAAGATAAATGCATGTATTTTTGAGTTTGTTTTGTCTTTGCCTTCTGTTAACTCTTTGGATTTTTTTTTTAAGGAATTCTCATAGAATCCAAAAATAATAATATTATTTAAAGCAGTAGATGGTGATCGCATCAAATTAATAGGGACTTTAAACTGCTAACGTGGTAGACTGAAATAATGTTTGTGAGGCTAAATTATTATTTAGAATGATTAGCATAGGTGTATAGCAGTTTTTAAGTGACCTGATTTTGCTCAAGTGTCTCCATCAGAGACTTTCTCTATTTTCCAATTCTCTTAATTTCACATAAAAGAAACTTCCCCCACTTTATTCTTTCCCTGTTTGTTATAGGGCTTTTATGGAGAGAGATTTGGAGAAGATGTGGTTGAAGTAATCAAGGACTCTAATCCTGTAGACAAGTGTAAATTGGATCCCAATAAGGTAATATTGACTAGACACTAAAGAAAAATAAGCATCTCTTTGAGAACTTTCATGTGGTTTTGAGAAAAACTAAATGATCATTTATCTGTGAAGAAATAAAAACCTTTTCTTTTTTCAGGCCTATATTCAGATTACCTATGTGGAGCCATATTTTGATACATATGAAATGAAGGACAGAATCACATATTTTGATAAAAATTACAATCTTCGCCGTTTCATGTACTGTACGCCCTTCACTTTAGATGGCCGTGCCCATGGGGAACTTCATGAACAGTTCAAGCGAAAGACCATTCTGACTACTTCACATGCTTTTCCTTATATTAAAACAAGGGTCAATGTCACTCACAAAGAGGAGGTAAGCAAAAACAGAAGCACAGCAAATCAAGCTGCTGTTGAAATTCTGACTCATGTCCACTCTGTGTGCAGAATACAAAACTGTAACCATTGGGTTTTCAAGACTGTGTTCTTGCTGATGCAGATTGCCAGGCCTTTTATTTGAGGTGCTTCTGGGTGGGTTCACACTGCCAGCCTTTTGGGTTGTAGTCCAAAACTGAACTGCTTATAGCACCCAGGAACTCCATGTGTGGTGAAATAAGAATTACTGAAATTAGTGTGGTGGAGCTAACAGTGTAGATCTAACAGGTGATATGTATGTATCTCACATGTGCTAGAAAACTACCAGTACTTCCTAGTCCTAGTTAGTTCTAATACTAGAACTTTACACATTTTTAAATTACATATTTTTAACTTTTTCCTCAGCCCCAGGTTCACTCCTGAGGGAGCTCTGGTGGCATTGTCCATGGCTGAATGCACTGCTAATCTGAAGGCTGTGCATCGCCAGTGGTTTGAATCTACCAGCACCTCCATGAGAGAAAGATGAGCAGTCTCCTCTCATTATGGATTTAAGCCTCAAAAACTCAGTGGAGGGCCATATGAGTTGAAACTGACTCTCCAGCAGTGAGTCTGAGTTCACTCTCAAGTTATGTTGAGTTTTTGTTAACTTCACAATGTTTGCTTACTTGTCAAAATTTGTAGACTTAAAGCTGTTTGAAATTTGCAGACAATTCAGATAATACAGCATTCTCCCCACCAGTAAATGAAACATTGTATTGCTTGCGAACATTTGGTATCATCAGAATCCTGCAATTTAGTCATTCCAGTAGGTGTGTAGATAGTACTTCTGGTGACATAGCAGTACAGAGCTGTGCTGCCACCTAGTGGTGTAGAATCCACCCAACAGATTCAGCCTAAAGGTTTGAATCCAATAGTTGTTCAGTGGTAGAAAATGGCAAGGCTCTTCCTGTGCAGTTTACAGCCTCTAAAATCTAATGGAGGGTCAGTTCTGACTCTGGCAGAAACAACCATAGATATGAGGTGATCGTTTTAGTTGTGTTTCCTTGATGACATACATACTAAGAGATCAGGTTGGTACAAGTGGTTAAGCCGTTGATCCCTAATGAAAAGCTTGTTGAGTATACTCTGAGGAGCTTTGAAAGAAGAGCCTTAAAAATCAGCTGGTGAAAAACCTGTGAAGCACCATTGTATCTGTGGGGCCATCTTGAGTTTGAATGTCCTCAATGGTGACAGGTGTGGCTTTGGATGTTGGTTTTATTTTTAACTTACAGTGACATAGAATGTTGTGCAGGTTTTCATGTGCTTGTTTTCCATCTGTATGTCTCTTCAGTGATCTTATTCAGATTTTTGCCCAGTTTTAGTTATGGTGATTGTTTTCTTACTGTTTTTGAGAGTATTTTTTGTTTATTTTGGAAACAGTATTTTATCAGATATGTTTAACAGTATTTTCTTCCAGTCTATTTCCTTTCTTTTGCTTTTCTTTTTTTTTTAATAAGTAATAGTAATGTTTTTCTTTTTAAAATTTTTATGTTATATTGGTTTGTTCACAAAATTTGTATAAATTGTGTTTTATACTATCCTTCATTCACATTGTTTCATACAATCATTTCTATTCATTATGTTTTATAAAATTAATCACCATTGAACTATGCCTACCTTTACCCTGTCTTTCCATATCCCTACCAGATCTTTCCCATTTCCTTTATTATCACTACCACCAGCAGCAGATTGTGCGACCCTATGATTTTCCCCTTTCCCATCCTCATCCCTCTGCTCCCACCTTCCCATCCTTGGGTCCTCATACATGTTTGACTAGTTATCTTTATATTTCTACAATAATGGTCTTAATGCAGTATTTGTCCATATGAGACTGTGTTTGTTCACTCAGCATAATACTCTCCAATTTCTCCCAAGTTATGTAGTAATTTCTAAATTATTGCTCTTGAATGCTCCATTGTATTCCATTGTGTGAATACACCATAATTCCTCAATGCTTTCAGTTATGATTGGCTATTTTAGCTGTTTCCATGTTCTTGAGATGGTGAATAATATTGCTATGAACATTTGTGTACAAATTTCCGTTTGTGTCTCAGTTCTCATTTCCTTGGGGTGTATTACTAGTAGTGGGATAGCTTTTTGAGGAAACACCAAACTGTCTTCCAGAGTGATTGTACCATTGTACAATCCCACCAGCAGTGTATAAGAGTTCCTATCTCTCTGCAGCCCCTCCAACATTTATTACTTGCTGTCCTATTAAATTTTGCCCCTGCTACTGGAGTGAAATGGTATCTTGTTTTGATTTGCATTTCTCTCATTGCCAATGATTTTGAACATTTCTTCTTGTGTCTGTTGGCCATCTAAACGTTTACCTCTGTGAAAAATCTTTCTGTCTCTTTTATCTATTTTGTAATTGGGTTATCAGTCTTTTTCTTGTGGAGGCCCTCTAGTATTCTGTAAACTTTTGTTTACACCACCACCAATTTAAACCTTTTCCTTCATTATCCATGCTTCTCTGACTGAGAAACATGGATAATGAAGGAAAAAGTTTAAATTGCACTGAAAGCATCAGGAAAGAGAGAGAGAGAGAGAGAAAGGAGGGAGGCAGGCAGGCAGGCAGGCTGGCTGGCTGGCTGGCTCAGAAATTAATGGCCTACCAATTGATAGATTTAACAAACTAATACCGCTCTGGACATGTTTACTACTCAGTACCAAGACATTTGGAAGACACCTACTTGGCCAGCTGACTCTAAGAGATCGATATTTGTTCCCATTCCATCAGAATGCACATATTACCAAACAATATTATTAGTAACAAACACAAGTAAAATCTTGTGGAAGATAATTGAAAAGTAGTTAGAGCAGTATATTAACAAGTTGTTGCTGTTATTAGATGCCGTGAAGTTGAGTATGACTCATAGCAACCCTGTGAACAAAAAAGATCTGAACCCTGCTCTGTCCTGAACCATCCTCACACTTCCTGACACAAAAAAGCCTATTGCAAAGAGGGGGCAAGAAAAGAAGACCATATTGCAGCAGTCACCATGTCAGTCCATGTGGTTGAAGGTCTTCCTCTTCTTCGCTGACCCTCCACCCTTCCCAGCATCATGTCCTTCTCCAAGGAATAGCCACTCCTAGCAATATGCCCAGAGTATGTGAGGTGAAACCTCATCATCCTGGCCTCCAAAGAGCACTCCGACTGCACCCTCTCCAAGACATATGTGTTTATTCTTCTGGCCATCCACCAGATGTTCAGCGCTCTTCTCCAACAGCCACACTTCAGAAGCGTCAGTTTGTCATCTTTATTCATTGTCCAGTCTCGGATTAACAAGTAACTTCGGGAAATTCAAGCTGGATTCAGAAGAGGACATAGAGGGAGAGGTAACATTGTTAATATCGCTTGGATCTTGACTGAAAGCAGAGAGTACCAAAAAGATTTTGACCTTCATTGTATTGACTGCAAATGTGTTTGAGTGTGTGGATCATCAAAAGTTTTGGATAACATTACAAAGAACAGGGAGCATTGGTGGTTTCTGCTAAGAGTTTTGGTTTTTACTCAAAGGTACACAATTTGAATCCACCAGCTGCTTTACAGTAGAAAGATGAGCAGCAGTCATGTTCCATGGGACTGACTGCCTCTGAAAACCCTTTGAAGGGTCAGCTATGGGTACACAACAGAAACAACAACAACATTGAAAAGAATGGGAATTAAAAAACAATTAGACTCATGTGGAACCCGGACCAACAAGTTATCATTTGAACAGAACAAAAGGATACTAGATGAAGAAGAATGTGGTATCAGGATTGGAAAGAGACCTCATCAGCAACCCCCAGTAGGCCAATATGCAGATGTCACTGCCTTGTTTGCACATAATGAAGACTTTCAGTATTTAAAGATTATATAGTCTTTAATATAAATGATACCTCAATATATAGAGAAGAAAATCATCACCACTTGACCAGTAAATAACATCATCATCTAAAAAGTAAGATTCATGTTGTCAAGTATTTCATTTTACTTTGATCAGAAATTAACACTCATGGAAGCTTCAGTGAGGAAAACAAATGACGTAGTGAGTGCATTGCTTTAATCCTACTGCAAAGGACTTTTTTTAAGTGCCGAAGAAAAAAGGTGTTGCTTTGACAGTGCATCTGACTTAAGCCATGGTATTTTCAGTTGCTTTGAAAATTGAACAGTAAGTAAGCAAGAACAAAGAAGAATTGGTGCCTTTGACTTATGGTATTGACAGAGAATATTGAATATACCTGGCCTGTCAAACAGCCAACAGATCTATCTTGACAGAAGTGAAACCAAAGTGTTCCTTGGAAGCAATGATAGAGGAATTTTGTTTCACATACTTCAGGCTCATTGATGGATGCACCAGTCCTTAAAGATGGACATGATTGTGAAAAAGAGGAAGACCTTCAAAAACATAGGTTGACACAGTGGGCTCCAAAAGAGCAGAGACCGTGATGATGGCCCAGGATCGAGCATCGTGCCCTTTTCTTGTGTGTAGGTTTCTTACAACAACAACCTGATCACGTTAGCTTTATAATAAATCTTGAAGTGAGGGAGTGTCACTCCTCTCACTCTGTCTTTTAGTACTGTGTTATCTTAGATCTTTTGCCTTTCCATTTACCTTTATATGTAGATTGTCAATATCTGCAAAATAAATGGTTGAGGTCGTGATTGTACTTCTGCAGTACAACAAGCTGAGAAAGACTAATAATCTTGAATCTTTCTTGCCATAAATATGAAATCTTTATTTAGATCTTCTGTGATGGGTTTTATTGGGGTTTTATAGTTTTCTTATAATGTTTTTTTTTAAAGTTTTATTAATTTTAATGAACATTTACAGAGATTTTGGGTTTCCATTTATAATTGTTTTTTTATTTGTTCCTGAATTATTTTTTAATTGAGCTAGTGTTAATGGCATTATGTTTTTAATGTTAAATTGTAATTCTTCATTGCTGATATATAGGGAAGCAGTTGACTTTAATAAATTAGTTTTACATATTGCACCCTTTGTTATAATCACTTAGAATAAGGATTTTTTTTCTTCTTTTGTATTTGTGTAAATTCTTTGAGTCTTACAGATAAAAGTTTATAATTGACCCTTTCTTTATATCTAGTTTTTATTTATTGTATATAAAGGTCATTGCATAACTGTCCACAAGTACTAATTAACAAGTACTCTTTCCCCAGATCATCTTGACCCCAATTGAGGTTGCTATTGAGGACATGCAGAAGAAGACACAAGAGTTGGCATTTGCAACACATCAGGATCCAGCAGACCCCAAAATGCTTCAGATGGTACTTCAGGGATCTGTGGGCACGACAGTGAATCAGGTCAGTGCTTTCTGCTAGCACTGTATGATCAAAGTGAGGAATGGATTTGGGAATATCCCAATTATTTTTTACAGAATCACAAATCAGTGTTGAATCAAGTGAAGGGATAGGAGTTTGAAGTGCTTACAGTGTGAATGAGGATAAAATAAATGCAAAATATTTAAAAGTATAAGTCTAGTTGTATGTATATACTGACCTCTATATTATGATTTTCTACTTGTCTTCTTTTACCCATTCTATTAAGAAGAAATTGACCTACTTAAAGTTTGTACTGAAAGAATGTGATCTAAGAAGGAAGGCTTATTTTCAGAGCTATATAGATGCATATGACCTCCACTGTTTTAGATTATCTTTGATACTATCTTTTCCAGGTCTCATGGTGAGTGGTGAAAATTACATAAGCAATAAAAAATCATTTTGAAGAAATTTTAATATTATATAAAAAGAAAATATTCTGTTTTGTTATATGTGATTAGAAATTATTCTACCACACAAGTAGTCTCTTGTTTATAAACACCTGGCTTTCTGACATGACCAACATAGTAAAAGATAAACAGTCTGAAACTTTTATACTTAGGGTGATTCGTCATGATCTCTAGAACAAGAGAAATTACAGGTTGAAGCATTTAAATGGAAAACTCAGAATAAGCTTTGTGAGCCCTTTTAGAAATCTTCTGCATGTGGTTGGATTGTTAATGGTGTTATAGAGAACCACAAGGGAACTCTGGTGATAAAGTGCTAAGGTGTTGTGCTGCCAACCCAGAGGCACAAGGCTCAAATCTACCAGCTGCTCCAGGGGAGAAAGATGAGCATTTTGTCCTTGTGCAATTTACTACCTCTGGAAACCTGCTGGGGGGGTCAGTTATGGTTCAGTTCCAACTTGATGGTACATAGCAACAGCCACCTTCAAATGATGATATACCTTGTTTATAAAAGACCATCTTCAAGGCCTAGTGGCAAGAAGCTGAGCTGCAGTCCCAAAGGTGCCTGATTCGAATCCAGCAGATGCTCTGCTGGAGAAGGAGGGACAAACTCCTGTGCCAGTTGGATCTGATTCGAAGGAAAAACATAAATAAATAAAAGACCATTTTCTTCAAACTTACCATGTCAAGAACACATTAAAATATTATGGAAAGCTGTATTAGCAAAATCAGTTCTGATGACCAATGGATTGGCAGATGTAATAGCCTGACAATTTTTATTCTAGGATAAATTAAAGAATTTAACCTATGTAAGAGAAACTGCACTAATGCACACAATAGTTAATACTTGAATTCATGTTTGTTAAAGGAATGAAACTATAATAAGCTTATTTCAGTAGGCAATAAAAGAAAATTAACATTAAGGAAAACAAAAAACCTATTTCTAGAGATTGCCTCTGAAGAGTTTAAATATAGGCATATATATGTACCAGAATTGTTAAATGCCACCATTACAGAACTAGAAAAAAAATCATTTGAGTACATTTCATGTGTCGTTCTAGAGAAGAAAATACACACCCCTTATTTTCTTCTTTTACAGGGGCCATTGGAAGTTGCACAAGTTTTCTTATCAGAAATACCCAGTGACCCAAAACTTTTCAGACATCATAATAAGCTGCGACTCTGCTTCAAAGATTTTACTAAAAGGTATTCAAGACTTCCTGCATAAACATTTTAAAACTGGAAAAATTTTTTGCTACCTTATCACGTAATGGTTCTAAGGGACCATTGAAAACAAAATACAGGGAAGTGGTTCATAATGACCAGTAATCTGTGTATAATTGAGTGGGTTTTTTTAGTAGCAAATACCTTTTCTCCTAGTTCTCTTTATCTTGCCATAATTTTAATATACAGATTAGAAAAAACCAATGCTCGAGATTTTTTTTTTAACCTAACAGTATTAGACTAATTGACTTTAGGGTTTTTATTTATTGTGACTCAACAATAAGAGATTTCTTCTTGCTTTATTTTAAGAAACATACAAATAACAAACATGGAGGCAGAAGATCTGTGTTCATATCCTTATCTTAGAATTATATTTTCTTTTCCAGGCCACTTTATCTCTTCATTGATAATCTAATAAGTAACAATATGTGCAACAATGAAAGAATCTTTTTAAAGAGAAAAGCAAACTGAAGAGGGGAGGTAGGGGGTGGGGAGGAAAATGTACAACAATGAATGGATGGAAATCCAACTTTACTGTTAACTTTCATTAAAATATCAATTAAGAAAAAATGTTACTAATGTTAAAAAAAAAAGGTAACAGTAGTAATGCCTATCTCCCACAGGTCATTATGCACATTAGCTAAACTAATATATGATGTGTTTGAGGTTCACAAACCCATCCCCATCTTCAGTGATTTAGTCTTGTGTACCACTGAGTCAGAACTGACCCATAGCTTATCCTTCAGCAGGTTTTCACAGACAGTAAATCGCAAGGGAGGAGATTTCCCATCTTTCTCTCATGGAGCAGCTGGCATATTTAAACTGCCAACTTTTGCATTGGCACCTCAGTATAGTTGTACTCATGGCAAATATTTATTACAGTGAAAGGATGTCAGCCAAAACCAGCAAAGGGAGAAGTGCATGGGGTGTAACCTGGAGCAAACCAGGTGTGAGCTTTCTAAGAGCTATCAGTGGAGTCACATTGCATCTGCTTAATTCCTTTGACAGGAATTTAGTACAACATATACATTTTTTCCTATCAGGGAAGCTCATTACAGTTTCATTGTCGAAGGCTTTTATTGGAAACGTGTCTGATCCATTCCAAAACTTCAGACTTCCAGAAGGAACTCAGGGAGTTTTTATGCTTCATAGTAAGGAGTTGTGCTGCCAACCAAAAGGTCAATGGTTCAACTCCACCAGCTGCTCCACAGGAGAAAGCCTTTACAGTCTTTGAAAACCCATGGGAGGAGAGTCAGCTATGAGTTACTTCTGACTTGATGAAGCATACAGTTAGTAAAAGAAGGAAAGCAGGTATTTGACATAACTCATATTGTTTATATAATAACTTGGGCATTATGAGTCATTTTTATCAACTCTGGGAATGATGGAAACCTTTCCCAAATCTAAATGCCGTAGTGCCAGCCAAGGACCAACCTTGCATGTAAACCTTCCTAAGAATGTCAGCCATAGGCTTTCCACACTCCTTTCTGTGAGCAGAAAGTGGGAAAATTTCTAGACTACTGTTGTTGTTGTTGTTAGGTGCCATCCAGTCGACTGCAACTCAATAGGTAATTCTTGGTACAAAATAAATAAATATTAAATTTTGAAGCAGTGGGAGAAAATAGATCTTTATCAGTTAAGAATACATTATTCATGTCTTTTAACATTATATAAAATAGCATTATTAATGCCACTTGATGATGTCTAGGGAGATGTCACCCAGGAGTTTACATTTGAAATGAATCTTAGAAGGTGAATATTAGTTTTATAGACATGAGAGAGAAGAAAGAATATTCCGAATAGAACAACTGAGTGAAATTCAGACTCTTTTATAGGAAAGACAAGTAGTCAAATGAAGTCATGTGAAATATATGAATGGAAGTAGTGAAAAAAGGGAAGGGGAGGAAGACTGAAAAAAGTAGATTGGAACCAGAATTTAAGAAGCTTACATGTTATGAAGTAGAAGACTTAATTGTCACTTAACAAAACAACATCAAAAACATGTTCAGAGCTTGGTCTTTGAGTCCCCAGGAATTGTGATTTCTCTTATAGAGACGTTCATTGAATGGGTTCATCAGGCATTGAAATAGTTTTGGTTTGCATGTATTTTTATAAAAAAAAACACAAAAAACCATCATTAATGCTAACATATTTTGAGCTAATACCTTCTACACTGTCATTTCAGTAGCTGTCATTCCATAAATGCAGGAATGGCATCCACCTCCTAAACGACATGCCTCCAGAAACTCTATGAGCTTTGATAAATGTCAGTGGTTGCAGAGGGGCTTCAGGCCTTTTCTTCATAGGGTTGCTACGAGTCATGTTCACCTCAAAGGCAGTGAACAAAAACAAACATCTAAAAGGAAAACATCAAGTTTCTGAGATTTTATGATCTGATGCTAGGACCTGATGGTGTTAGAAAATAAAAGGAGTCATAGCTGTTAGTGTGTGGAATAGGTTAAGTAATAGGATAAAGCTTGGTATCCATCTGTAGAGTAGACATATGTCTATCATTAATTTTGTCATTTGGGAGACTTCATAAAATAAAAACCAGAAAGCCCTCGGAACAATACCCACTTTAAATTGTAGACATTTAAGATACTCTTTTTATTGTCTTGGAAAATGTTAGCTTGACTGCAATGCTAAATATCTTCCTCTTAATATAACTTTGCTATTAATAAGTTTCTGTTGCCAGCAGATCTTCTCAAGTATTATTGTCTGTCAAGCAAGTTTTCCCTCTTTAAACAGACAAAATGAACCTCCTATTTCTAACAAGCTCCCCCAGAAGCCCAAATACAAATAAAAATATAACCAGTATTAAGTTTTTTATAATTTTTATTGGGATTTTAATGAAAGTTTGCAGAAAACTTGGATTTCCATTTATTCATTTTTGCGTATTTTCCTCCCTTCTCCTGCAGTTTGCTTTTCTTTTAAAAAAAATTTATTCATTGTGGCACAATTCCCCCCCACCTCAGTCCATTTTGCTATGAACCTCTTACTCTGGACTGCAGATAATGCCTAATCATATATTCCTTTTAAACAGTTCTTTTCTTTATCTGTTCCAATGCAGTGTTCATGAATTATCCCCTCTTTTCTCAGTTTCCTCCCAAACCCCAAGTCAGTTCTGGTTTATAACAGTGAGATTATGCAGTATTTGTCCTTTTGTGATTGAGATATTTCACTCAGCATAATGGCCTCCAGGGTCACCCATTTTGTATATTATTTTGTAAGTTCCTTGTTTTTCTGCACTGCATAGTATTCCATTTTGTGAATATACCACAGCTTCTCTAGCCATTCATTTGTTGATGAGCACTTGGGTTGCTTCCATCTCTTTGCTATTGTGAACAGCACAACAGATCTCAAATCCTACTATACTGCTGTGATGGTAAAGACAGCATGGTCCTGATATAGTGACAAACACATAGATCAATGGAATAGAATCGAGAACCCAGAAATCAGCTCTTCTACCTAAGGTCAACTGATTTTTGATAAGGAGATGAAATAAGTTAAGTGGGGAAATGACAGTCTCTTTTAACAAATACTGTTGGCAAAATTGAAAAATTATCTGTAGAACTCAAGACCCACACCTAACACCATACACAAAAACCAACTCAAAGAGGATCTTTTCAGTCATCTACTATGCATCTGAGAGCTGGACAGAGAATAAGGATGTTGTTGTTGTGGTGGTGGTTTTGTGCCATCAAGTTGCTTGCACCTCATAGCAATCCTTTGTAAAACAGTTCTGAACCCTCATCTTTCCTGAGCCCAACATTATGGACTTAACTCTGACACACCTACCCCCATTACCACAGTCACTGAGTCAATCCATCTAATTAAAGTTCTTCCTTTCTTGTGCTGTCCTTCCACCCTCCCAAGCATGATGTCCCTCTCTAAGGACTGGTCCCTCCTTCCAGCATGCCCAAAGTATGTCAGATAGAGCTTCTGAAACCTTGCCTCTTATGAAACAGCCTGGATTTACTCTCTCCAGGAAAAACCTGTTTTTTCTTCTAGCAGTCCATGGTATATTCAGTATTATTCTCCAGCACCACAGCTCATGACAGAAGAAAAATTGAGGACTTTGAGTTGTGATGTTGGAGGAGATTACTGAATATCCGATGGGTTGCTGAGAGAACAAACAGATATTCCTTGAAGAGGGTGAAGCCAGATTCTTACTTGGAAACATACTTTGGGCATATATTTAGGAGAGGCTATTCCTTGGAGAAGGACATTATGCTTGGAAAGGTGTAGGGATGGAAAAGGAGAGGAAGATCTTCAACTAGGTAGACTGGCAGTGATTACAACAATGGGCTCGACTGTATCATATATTGTGAGGTTGGCACATGATAGTACAGGATTCAGATCTATTATATATGAGGTCACTGTGTCATATGAAGACTGATTTTCTATTAGAGTTAAAAATTAAGGTGTCAGTTTGTTGTGTTTCGGGAGAACATTGTTCAGGTTGCTTAGCACTTGTCTATCAGTTTGCTGAACTGAGAAAACTCGAGGGTTGCTGTGATACTAAAAGTTAAGCCATTGGTGTGTCAAATGCCACAATAGTTACTCATGGTGGCAGGTTTTAGTAGAACACCCAGATTAAAACAGACTGAGAAGCAGGATTGGTCATCTACTTTCTTTTTCTTTTTTTTTCTTTCTTAATTTTAATGAAAGTTTATAGAGACTTAGGGTTTTCATTCATTTATTGTTGCACTTTTCTCCCTGCCCACCCCCTCCCCCTCAATTAAATAACAGGCCTCTGACAACCCTATGAATATTAGAGGAACACATAGTAGTAGTGGCAGAGTCCTATGAATATTAGAGGAACACAGTAGTAGTAGTGGCAGAGTCCAGATTAGAAGTCAGTCAGAATGAGAAGAAATGATGGCAGACATCATTTAATAATTGGAACATGGACTGTACATAGCTTGAATGTTGGAAATTGTGTAAAATGAAATGG
Organism: Elephantulus edwardii; assembly: GCF_000299155.1. Lineage (NCBI taxonomy): Eukaryota > Metazoa > Chordata > Mammalia > Macroscelidea > Macroscelididae > Elephantulus > Elephantulus edwardii. Next base: position 29,744,417 of record NW_006399755.1, read on the forward strand.
AACACATGAACATATAGTGAGATGAGATGGAATAGCTTTGTTATTATGTGCCCTCGAATCCTCTGTGACTCATAGCAACCCTATGTACAACAGCTCTGAAGCCTCCATGCCCTATCCTGAGCCAGTCTTACAGACTCCTACACACACACCTACCTTATTGCCACAGTTACTGTATCAGTCCATCTTATCCAGGGTCTTCCTCTCCTGTGCTGTCCCTGCACCCTTCCAGGCATGGTATCCTTCTCCCAAGGACCAATCCCTCCTGGCCACATGCTCAAATTATGTGAAATGGAGAGTCCAAATCCTAGCCTCCAAGGAGAAACTTGGTTTCACAATCTCTAAGACAGACTTCTTGTTTTTGTGGCCACCCGTGTTCATGATTCTTGTCCAGCATCACAACTCAAGGGCATTAGTTCTTTTTCTGTCATCCTTGATCATTGTTCAGTTCTCTGATGCATAGCAAGTAAGTACAAAGACCCTGGCCTGAATCAGGCGCACCTTAGTCTCTAGGTTGGCATCGTTGCTTCTCAGTACTCTGGAGAGTTCCCTGACAGCTGATTTTCCCAATTCAACTTGTCTTTCTATTTCCTGACTGCTGGTGCCAAGAGTGTTGATTGTGTAGCCAAGCAAGCTGCTAAACGGTTAATAACCTTAGTCTCTTCTCTATCTTGGTGCTGCTGCCAGTTTTCCCAGTGGTAAGAATCTTTGTTTTCTTAATGTTGAGCTTCAATCCATATTGAAAACTAGTCCTTGACTTTCCACAGCAAGTGGGTGTGAACTGTTTGGTTGTTTTTTATTTTGTTCACAATTGTATGTGAGCTGATTGGATTTACTGGATTTAGCTAAATGATGAGCTGTGGGTGGAAAGCGATTGTTTAGAGTCTACAGGACCTGGTGGAGAGCCTTGGTATTTAAAAGTCAGTTGAACCCTTGGGCCTGGTGTTCATTACATTTGGGACTAACATTCTTCTAAATGGTACAGTACTGGTCTGTCAATTTGCTGGACTGAAGTAACGTGGGGTTGCTATGAGGCTGAACACTGTGCCACTGTGTGTCAAATGCCATAATGGTTACTCATATTGGACAATGTTTGGTAGAGCTCCCAGATTCAGACAAGCTTGAAAGCAGGAGTGGCATTCACTTCCTAAACAGTATGCTTCTGGAAACTCTATAGAGAATGACTATAGTTATAGAATAAGGATCAGGTCTTAGGGTTCATAGGGTTGCTATGAATCATGTTTACAACATGTTAACAATAACAACGTACTATGCTGAGGATGAAAAACAGAAAAAGAATAGTGTTGCATTCATAGTCAAAACATCACTTTCAATTCTATCCTGAAATACAATATCCATACGCATGCAAGAAAGACTCATGAATACCGTGTCTGCAGTCAGAGACCTCTTCAAAGTACTGAAGAGCAATGATGTCAGTCTGGAGATTAAGGTGCACCTGATACAGGCCATGGTCTTTGCAATCACATGCTATGCATCAGAAAGTTGGACCATGATTAGGGATGAGAGAAGGTGAATTGATGTCTTTGAGCTGTGGCGCTGGAGAAGAGTATTGAATATACCATGGATTGCTAGGAGAACCAACAGGTTTGTCCTAGAGAGGGTGAAGCCAGGCTGCTCCTTCGAGGCAAGAATTCTGAAGCTTCGTCCAGCATACTTTGTACAAGTTGCGAGATGAGATCAGCCCTTGGAGAGGGGCATCATGCTTGGGAGGGTGGAGAGACAGCACAGGAAAGGAAGACTCTTGATGAGGTGGATTGATTCAGTGACTGGGGTAATGGGGATAGATGTGTCGGAGACAATAAGATTGGCATGGGATAGAGCAGGGTTTATGGCTGTTGTGCATAGGGTCGCTATGTCACAGGTGACTCGATGGCACATAACAACAAACAACATTTAAATCTGTGCTCCTACAACTAGAACGAAAGAGGAAGAAATTGATAATTTTGACCGTATGTTGCAGTCCGAAATGGATTGAACATACAGTCAAGATCCAGTCAGTGATAACTGGTGACACGAATGCAGAAGATGGGAAAAGTGTAAAGAAGGAATAGTAGTTGGAATATATAGAATTGGTGATGGAAATTAGACTAGAAATAAAATAATTGAGTTTTGTCTTTTTAATCATTTATTCATTACAAATACCCCTTTTAAAAGATAAAAATGACAACTTCACATGGACTTCACCTGATGGCTTGTATAGGACTCAGATTGACTACATGAGTGGAAGGAATCATGAGTATCAGCAGTCAAAACTAGATCGGGGTCAGACCATGAATTACTCATGTGAAAATTAAAATTGAGGCTCAAGAAAATTAAAATAAGGCCATGAGAACCACAATATGATCTTGAATCTAGTCCATCTGAATTGCAAAATCATCTTAACAATAAGAGTGAAACATTGAACACCAGTGATCAAAAACCAGAAGAGTTGTAGATGATGTCAAGGATATCCATGAAGAGATATCCTTGAAGATGATATCCATGAAGAAAGCAAAAGGATATCCATGAAGAGAGATATCCATGAAGATGATATCCATGAGGAGAAAAAAGGTCATTACAAAGAGGAGAAAGGAAAAAAACCAAAATGGATGTCAGAAGAGACTAAAAATTTTATTAGAGCATCAAGAAGGCAAAAACATATGGAAAACATGCTGAGGTAAAAGAGCTAAACACAAGATTTAAACAAGCAGCAAGAGAAGACAAAACAAAGTATTGTAGTGGGATGTGCAGAGAGCTAGAATTGGAGAATAAAAAGAAAAGAGCTCACTCTGCATTTCTCAAGCTGAGAGAACTGAAAAACAAACTTAAGCCTTAAGTTGCAGCACTGAAAGATGCTATTGGCAACATATTTCACTGACTCTAGGAAGCATCAAAACAACATGGAGGGAATACACAGATTTGCTGTACCAAAAAATGATTGACACTGAAAAATTTTAGGAAATACCATATCAGCAGGAGCCAATGATAATTAAGGAGTAATTGAAAGCAGTACTGAAGAAATTGGAAAAAAAGTAAAGCATCAGGAATTGATGGGATACCAGTTGACTTGTTTCAGTTAACAGATACAGCAAAGCCCTGGATTCACTTACCAGTTTATGCCAGGAAATTTGGTAGACAACTAAGTGGCCAACTGATTGGAAGAGGTCCATATGAATGAATGGAAAGTGATCCAAATGAAGTATAAGTTATCAAACAGTATTGTAGCTGATAATAGATGGATCTTAGCTGAAAGCAGGGAATACCAGAAGAATGTCTGTCTGTGTTTCATTGATTATGCAAAGGTGTTTGACTGTGTGGATCATAACAAACTGTGGCTGACTCTGAGAAGAATGGGAATCCCAGAACACCTGATCGTTTTAATGCGAAACCTATACTTGGACCAAGAGGCAGTCGTCAGAACAGAGCAGGGAAACACTGCATGGTTCAAAATTGGGAAGGGCATATGCCAGGGATGTGTCCTATCTCTATACCTTTTCAACCTGTATGCAGAATAGATTATCTGAGAGGCTGGGCTCTATGAGGAGAAGTGTGGCATCAGGATTGGTGGAAGATCTATTAACAAACTGCATTATGCAGATGACACAACCCTGCTTGCTGAAACTGAGACGGACCTGAAATGCTTGCTGCAGAGAGTCAAGGAGTGCAGCAGTATGGATTGAAGCTCGATATCAAGAAGACAAAGATTCTCACCACTGGACCAATCGGTAGCATCAGGATGGATGGTGAAGAGATTGAGATTGTTAACAACTTTAATCTGCTTGGCTCCACAGTCAACACTCTTGACACCAGTAGCCAGGGACTTATATCCAGAATTTATGAAATACTTGAGCACCACAACAAGATAAAGGTAAATAATCCAATAGAAAAATGGGCACAGGATATGAACAGGC
>NW_006399755.1:29766768-29772045 GCF_000299155.1 Elephantulus edwardii
AGTGCCCATCAACAAACGAATGGATAGTGAAGTTGTGGTATATTCACACAATGGAATACTATGCTGCATTGAAAAACAAGGAACTCATGCAATATTATTCCAAATGGGTGACCCTGGAGGACATTATGCTGAGTGAAATATCTCAGTCACAAAAGGACAAATACGGTGCCACTGTTGTAGAATGAGGCTGACATTGGGGTGGGGGTAAGACTGAGAAGAACTGGATAAATTATGTTTACTGCATTGAAGCCAATGAGGGAGAGAATAGTTTAAAATTAATATATTTTAGGGCATTATGATTATCATAAGAGTCCGGAATGAGGGTTGCAGAGTGGAGTATATTTGGGATGGGGGTGGGAATGTGCGGGGTCGGGGGTGGGTGGGTATTGTGTACCAATGAAGGAGTTTTTCTTTTGCTTTTCAAGGAGAGGAGTGAACTGGGTTCTGGGGGGTGGGTGGGGAGAAAAGTGCAACAATGATGAATGGAATTCCAATATTTCTGTAGATGTTCATTGAAATTAATAATAATAATAATTCGGGGGGAAAAGATAATTCAGAGTACGGATAAAATAGTAGGAGAAGCAAAGAGGATGTGAATTGGTAGAGGAGAGAGAATGGGGGATCTTTTCTTAACAGGGAGCTCTGGTGGTGAAGTTCACAGCGATTTGGGCTGCTAACCCGAAGAGCACCTCTCTGGTTGTTCAAATGCAGCAGCTCTGATTAGCAGTCTTCTCCTGTGTAATATACAGCCTCCAAAAGCCGACTGGAGGCTTGGCTATGGGTTGGTTCCCACTCAATGAATTCAAAACTTAAAACTTTTGTGAACTCTAAGATATATAGTGCCCATCTATATTTTCCATCTCTGGCTTATAGTGGGGAGATAGCCACATTATTATAGTCATTGTGTCAGTCCATCTTGAGGGGCTTTTTTCCTCTTTTTCTGACCCTTTACCTTTCATAGCATGTTGTTTTAAAGGACTTGCCCTTCCTTTTAACATGCCCAAAGCACATGAGATGAAGTTTCACCATCCTTGCCTTTAAGGAGAACCCTGCTTTGTGCTTCCTCCAACACAGATTTGTTTGTTCTTTTGACACTCTTGTGGGCTATTTGGTGGGGGCCTGTTTAAAAACATTCATCTGAAGAAGCAAGCCTCACCCAACCAACCTCAGCAACAGAATACATGTCCCCCTATTCTATAGAATTCCCTATTACCTCAGGGTTGTTGGGTTCCTCCCCCACCACCCCCCACTTAAAAATGCCTTCTGTTACTGAAAACATGTTTTCAGCAAATAATTTGATATTTAAAGGGTTAAGGACAAAGGAAAACACAATAAGAGATAAAGTACACATTTCTTCAGATTTTAAAAATAGAAATTCTTACATTTTGTTTATTTACAAAGCCTAGAAGATTCAGTGGTTTATTCTCCAGCTTTGACGTAAGACCTCTCAGTGTATCCCTGGGATCCAATTTCATTTTGATGCCATGACACTGTCTTTTCACTCTTACTTCCTCATGAAGTCCCTATGAAGTGCTTCAGGTCATAAAGGATTGAATAAAAGAATCTAGTGTTCCAATAAGCCAGCCGACTATGTAAAGTGCCACTCTTCAACAGGGTTCAGAGGATATAAATCTTTACAGTAGATTCTTTCTCCCACAGCACTGCTTGGTAGCTTTGAACCACTGGCCTTTTCCTTAGCAGCTTCGTAGGTTATGTATGCCTTGTGCTGAAGCGCGGGTGGTAGTGCAGCATAGCGTTATGTGTTTCATTTCTGTAACTGAAAAGCCAATGGTGTGATTGCTCCAGGACAAAGACGGATCACCTCCTTGGAGAACTGCTGAGTTTAACTAACTCTGCTCAGTGGCAACAGAGGGCTTGGTTTAGTAATTATTTTTAATGAAACATTTTAAAACTTTAAACTGTTGCTTTTGTTATCATGAGAAATAGTTCATTTAAAAAGTCACCACAAATGAACAAATGCTTTCAGGGGTCAAATTCTAGGAATGCAAAATTACTTGGGGCCAGAAGGTTGGAGTACCACTGGTTTAAGAATTTAATGCTTTAAAGAAATACCTCCAGTTTGCCGTTTTTAAAAAATACTTTAGCCGAAGTTTGCAGAAAACTTGGGTATCCATTAATTTATTTTTGCACATTCACCCCCCCCCCAACTTGCATTGTTGCAGTTTCCTCCCACACCCACCCCCCAGAAGGGATAAATAAGGAACACTGCATTGAAGCACATGAAAGAACTATTTAAAAGAAATATATGATTAAGTATTAGTTGCATTAACAGTCCAGAATAAGAGGTCCAATTTGCAGTTTAATGTGTACTGTCAAGTTGGAACAGATCCATAGCTCACCCTGGGGCAGGTTTTCAGAAGCCCTTATTTGCATGGGAGGAGACTGTTTATCCTTTTCCCATAGAGCACCTGGTGGGCTCAAACCTCATACCTTTGGATTGCAGTGCAGTTTCTTGCCTTTAGGCCACCAGTTATTTAATGTTGTTATGATTTATAATGACTTATAATGTACAACAGAACAAAAACACTGCTCATTCAAGCTGTCTCCCTCAAAATTATGTTTGAGCCTATTGTTGTAGTGTTATCACTTCATCTCTTTGAAGATCTTTTTGTTATCTGCTGAAGCAAGCTTATCCCCTTCTCCTGGTCCCTATCAGAAACATGTTCCAAGTACATGAAAACCATGTTTTAGTATTTTTATGGGCATTCTGTTGTATCTTTAAAAACCTATTGGAGTTCATTTATCTAGCAGTACATGTTATATTCAATATTCTTTGCCAATAAAAAATTCAAAGGCAATGAATTCAGTCTTTATTGTCTGGGTTTTGCACAATTGAAAATACCAGTCAGTTCTCAAAAACAGTGTATTCGAATTTTGTAAATAAACTAGTATTAAAAAAAAGTTATCAGTCAGGTATACTTTAGTCTTCAAGGTGACATTTCCTGAAATCTTTTCTCTTACCACAGTGTATGTGCACTTAATAAACAAGAGAATAATGGGCTTTGCAAAGTGGTTAATGTACTTTAAATGCTTATTTTTAAAAAGTATCTTTAAAGCAATATTTAGAATGAAAATCTACATGTTGGAAGTTGATAGGAATTAGGTGACAAAACATTGAGAAACTTGTATGGGCGTAAACCATGTAAAATGTTTTAAATAATTATGTAAAAATTATTTACTGATAATCATTATCCTCTTTTTTCCCCCAGAGATTCCTTCAGTCGAATGAGCCTTCGCAAAATGGATCTCTAAAATAAAAGCATTTGTTTTCATTTGAAAAGAGCCATGTATTCAACTCTGAGTGGAAAAAGTTAAGATCTGTTGAAAATAAGACTTGGGACTTAATTCTGGAAATTATAGCATTAACTTATTAATTGAAGAAGTCAGTGGCCAAAAGGATAGAAAATACAGACTGTTAAAAGATTGAGAATTATGGCTACGGTTTCTGATGCTCTGGTAATATGCTGTTATCCTTTTTTTAAAGACATTTTAATGACTCAAAGGTACATTATACATTTACCATTATTTATAGTATAGCTAATGTTAAATTTATTTACTTTAAGTTCATATTTTTTAATTTATATTACCATTTATAGATTGATTTTGAAACCATTTTAAATGTAGCAATGCTTATTTTAAAGGTACTATTAAATATGTGAATGTTTACACTAATTTTATGAGTGAGACTTAAATTTTTGACTAACAAGAAGCAGAGAAATTGATTCAACAATGTCACTTTTGGGACCCCAAAATGAAGAGATAAAATACTAGTAACTGATTAACACAATTACACTTAAAGACTTGAGAAAAGATAATTAAACTATAGGAATAAACCTGATAAAACTTTATAAAATATTAAATACTGGCATAGCTAGCTAGTATCAGTGAGAGCAGCCAGATTCTTACGACCCTCCTCCCATAAGCTACTGTCATTAGCATGTACTTCATGACTTTCTGCAACATTCCTGTGTTTTGAATTAAACCTATCCTCATCAGACAAGATGACTTCAGCACTGGGCTCAAGTGTTGGGAGATGAGGATGGCACAGGACAGGGCAAGGTTCAGGTTGGCTATTCTTAGGGTTTCTAAGTGTTGTACTCAACTTGATAGCATCTAACAGAATCATCCATTTGTTACTCATGATCTTAATCTTTTACCTTAGAAACCTACTTTAAAGATCGTTTACATTTCATAAATAAGAGTTGGAGCTTGTGCTAGTCCATCAGCTCAATGAGATATTGTCAACTTCGGGAGAAACACAAAAAAGTAAATTTGCTTCTTTTTAAAGTCAAAATTAAGAACTCAATTCATTGCAAATTGGAACTGTAATATGAAAAATGCAGAAATGTTTTGAGATATTTCAGTTCCTTAGCAAGTTTCCCCTTAAGATTATTTCTGGTAGCTTTTTAACCAGTTTCTTCATACAGTAATTTATTGAATGCCATGATTTATAACCTATTCTTCCCTTTCAACTGACTAGTTACATAATTTAAAAACTGATCCAATTTAATAGTGTCTTCATTGTATAAAGATGATGACTTTAAGTATCTATAACCTCCTGAACAAATAGATGGCCAGTATCCCCACCTCCAGTTTACCTGTACAAAGGGTAATATTATCTAGACTCATTATCTACAGCAGTTCAGAGACTGAAATCACAAGCTTTTTCAGATGGCTGTACAGCACCGGACCAAAAAGGAGTATCAGAAGAGTCAGAGGGCTTAACTTCAGAAATCTGTTTGGGGAAAGATGATCCAAATGACAAGACAAGGTAATGGAACCATTTTTAAAGGTAACACGTACAACCTGCTCTCCATGGGATGCTTGGGTAAGGTACACGCAAAGGAGCCCAGTCATTTCTCATTTGCACTTTTAAGAATTTATTTGTATAAACTGCAATAACAATAGTAATAACTTTATGACTTGTCTGTACAATTGTTTGTCACACAATACCAGTTATTTTTTAGTCAGAATATCTGTTATGTGTAACTGAATTGGGCTCATAGTGATTCTGTAAACAATGGATGTGAATCCTGGACAATTCTGTGCCACCCTCACCATTCAGATATACTTGAGCCCATTGTTGTACTCACTGTGTCAAATCTATTTTGCTGAGGATCCTAGTGAACTATATTTAAAATTAAAATCTAACCAAGTTTCTAAATGTGCCTAAAGCACATAAAGTTAGAAACCTTCTTTAAAAGAAAAAGTGAAATTGAGTTTTTCTAGTAAACTTAAAATAGTGACAACTTGGAT
>NW_006399755.1:29773085-29776526 GCF_000299155.1 Elephantulus edwardii
CTTGTTGCTATCAGATTCATGGGTACCATTAGTGTTGCTAATCTCAGAATTTCTACTTTCAGCAAAGGCTGTACCAGCAACCTTATCAGGGTTAGATGTTTTGTTGTATAGTTCATAATCTGCTTTGCTCTCCTGTCCTCCAAGAAGTCCAACAGGTTCTACATTTTTTTTGTTTAAAACTTTACTTGACTGTGTATTTCCACTGACTCTAACAGACACTTCTTCATCGTCATAATTTTCAGCCACACCCCTCGCTTCCTCCTCATTCAGTGGTTCTGTTGTACCTATTTCACACATCTGATCTACCATGAAATTTTCTTTATCTAATTCTAAACTGTTAAGATCAGTGACTTTAACAGAGGCAGTGTAATGCCCACTACTAATTGTAATGCCACTATGCATCACAACTGCAAATAATCCATAGCTGTCATTGGTTGGCTTTGTGCTCCATTCTTCTAGTGACAATTTAAGGGGTGTCAACAAAGGAGTGTTGATCTTGGAAAGTCCACCACCGTAACAATCAAACCTTTGGGGAAAAAGAAAAGAGAATGTTTTCTGTGGTTCCAATTTAAAGTGTTATACTCCAATATGAAGCCACCTAAAAGTCTAAATTAACACTTCATTTTTACTGTTCATATAAGGAATCAAAGAATAGAATACAAGCCTCTAACTTCGTGTAATATTTATTTTTCACAAAGAAAAAATGTTGAAATAACTACTAGTATTCAGATATTTGTACAGTAAGAACTTTTAAAATAACGTTTTATAAATACTATGCTTTAGAACAAAATCTAGGAATTTTATAACATTTTATGTTTTTTCTACCATAATCTGGGAACAAAAATTGGCAAAACATTATTGTATCAAACAGAAAATAAAACCCACTGCCACTGTAGATTATGATGCAGAGTTACAAGGAAGAAGTGTCCCACAGGGTTTCCCAAGGTTATAAATCCTTCTGGGAGCAGATTTAGTCTCAAATGGCCAACTGGTAGGTTCATATCACTGACCTTTTTTTTTTTTTGGTAGCTTACAGTACCTACCAGCATGTCCCATAAAGGAAAAAAAAATCCACTGAAAAAAAGAGAAGACTGTCATCTTTTGTCATTACTGGGAGATGGTCTGAAGGTACCCGGCTGCTCCACAGGAGACAAAAAAGGCAATCTAACCTCCCTATGATTAGAATTCTAGAAAACTCAAGGGGACATTTCTACAGGGACTAAGGGTTGCAGGAAGTCAGAATCAAGAAAATAGTACTTAACAACCTAGTAATTTCAAATGTTACTAATATACAAAGGAATAAAACCTAGAATGTTAATGTGTTTGTGTCACAAAAAAAAAATGTATCCAAAAAGCAATATTCAGTTTTATACTTTTTTTACTACCAATGAAAATTACTAATATTGCTGAAAAGCCTTTTTTTAAAAAAAACCAAACATAGTTCGTCAGTCTGCCTATCCCTCTTATAGGGAGCTCTGGTGACATAGTGGTAAGGAACTGCAACGATCTCAAAGGCACACAATTCCAATCCACCAGCTGCTCCACGGGAGATGGATAATCTTCTGTGCAATTAACTGCATCTGAAAACCCACTGGAGGGTTAGCTACGGGGTAGTCTCAACTCGATGGTACACAACAACATCCCCCTTATGGAAAAATGCCAATGCATATAAAATCTGTTCGCTATTTTAATTAGTTCTAAAATGGAATTGTTACTACTCTCAAACAAATTAAAAAAACCCCTAACAAAACGGAATTTTCATTGCCTTTGAGTCAGAACCAACAAACATAGCTGACCCACAAACAGCTTTTGAGAGCCTATAAATCACAGGGTAGATGACTGCCTTTCTCCTCAAAAGCAGTTGGTCAGTTGTCTGCTCATAGCTGATCCTCTGGTGGGCTTTCAGAGGCAGTTAATCGCATGGGAGAAGACTGACATCCTTCTCCCAAGGAAGCTAGTGGACTCAAACCACATGCCTTTGGTATTGCAATGCATTTTCTCACTGTTAAGCCACCAGCACTCTCTAAGAGTGAGTAATGATGGGGGTGGGGGGCTGAGGAGAAGAGGGATCATACTAAGTATTACACAAAAAGCATTCTCATAGCTCCTAAATAGCAAAAATATGTAATCTTATAAAAGAGATTTAATTTTTAAAAAATAGATTTTCAGTAAGAGACTTAAAGCAATCTTTACAATTTTAGTAATTTATATTCCTACTTTCATTTTGAAAGTCTTATATAGAATTTACTTCATATAGCTTTTATTTATAAATCAAACTCCAAGCCACTAGCCGCAAAGCACTTCAAGTGAATGGTTATAACTTCAGGCATTTTGTCAAACAAAAGACTTCGTTCAGCTTCAGTATAATGATGACAGTTTTCACAGAAATATTTATCTTCTCCTACAATTCTTTCCACAGAAGCAAACTGTGAAATTGCCCATCTCAGGGTTTTCATTTCTGTTTTAGGTTCTGGAGAAACTACAGAAGAAAAACCTTTCAGTCAAAGATGGAATATATTTCTCAGACACTCAAAATTTAAACCACAAAGTTTAATGTTCAAAATTATCATTATCTATCAATTGGCTAACAAAGAAGAAACTAAATAAATTTCATTTTTCAGAACTCCTAAGTTCATCCTCAATAACAGTGCACATCATCTTAAACATTTACATTTGACCAGTCAACAAATAAGTGCTGAGTCAGTCAACAAAGATGATGTTAATATAAGACAAATTTGAATTTTTATTTAATAGGTAGTTTCTAGTATTTCAGTTGTTCTCAATTATTTCCTGTGACATTTCCATAGCTCAATATTTTTTGTGTGAGAAGTATGAAGGATCCTGGAAATTTTTTGCTCATGATTTGTTGTTGTTGTTATATGCCATCTACATCAACAATTATTTTTTCTCTTACTATAAAATAAACCTGAATGTATAGTTTTTGTTTTATTTATAGCCCTTCATCAAAGCCCACTGATTCATAGCAACCTTCCATTGAGTTTGAGGCTGTAAATCTTTGAGGGCTTCCATGGAGCAGCTGACGAATTTTGGTTGGCAGCCTGACACATTACACATACCACCAACTGAACTCCTTAAAAGCCTATCATACTCAACTCATTTCAATCAAACCAAAACCCTCCAGCAGTTTTTCCAGCAATCTGTAAATCACACTGGAAGAGACTGCCCACGGAGTGGCTGTTAGATCAAAGTCACTAGAGATGCTGACTTTAGGTTCATAGCACCACTCCTTATTGTTGTGTTATGTGCCGTCGAGTCGCTTGCGACTCATAGCGACCCTATGTACAACATCCTTAAACCCTGCTCTATCCTGTGCCAATCTCATTGGCTCTGACACACCCATCCCGATTACCCCAGTCACTGAATCAATCCACCTCATAGAGGGTCTTCCCCTCCTGCGCTGTCCCTCCACTCTGCCCAGCA
>NW_006399755.1:29776626-29786003 GCF_000299155.1 Elephantulus edwardii
ATCAATCCACCTCATAGAGGGTCTTCCCCTCCTGCGCTGTCCCTCCACTCTGCCCAGCATGATGTCCCTCTCCAAAGACCTGTCTCTCCTTACATATATCCAAAGTATGTCAGGTGAATAGATTACATAAAAATTTCCTTAAAAAAAAAACAACCCTTTAGAAGACTTGAAAACACTGAAACCTTTTTGTTGGAGCAGGTGGAAGAGCAGCAGACAATATCATAAAGCCATCTAATAAATCAAGGGGGAAAACTGATGATCATTACCATTAGGAAAAAAATTATCAAAATTTCCCAATAGCTATTAACAGATCTTGATTCATAAAAGCTATTAACAGCTTATTCTTCCATTTTAATACCTTCCGGTTTCAGACTCTATAGTTCTCTAAATTACGGATAACTAAAGTTATATAAAAGTCTTTTACATATATATAAAATAATCAACCAAAAAAAGCAAAGAGACTAAAATGATTGGGAGACGGTATTACATTATACCAAGGATATTAAGTCAGCTTCTCTCCTCCTCAATAATATAAATTATTAAATTTAAGAAGAAAAGAAAATTATTCTAACACCATGATTTATACAAGACTCTGCTTACTTTCAGAACTCTCTTCTACTTTGGAAGGTTCATCTTCTTGTACTGGCACACTGATGTCCTGAAAATTTTCTCTTCTTTCTGTTAAACTTTCACATTCCAAGCAACGAGTCCTTAATACCAGCTGACCCTGAAATAATTTCTCTACTAGATCAAAACCAATTTGCTCAACACCTGAAAAGAAAATAGGAAAAATATACATATATACAGACTAACTTTTCAGCATCCAAAGCATTTGTATTTTTAAATACACCTCCATTATCTTAGATTAATGTTACTCACTGCCACTGAGCTGGCTCCAAACTTAGAACAATATATATTTAAACACTCCATGATTCTACATAAACCAAAGATGTTATGGATTGGGCTATTATGATCAATGAGCCTTGACTGAGTTTTGGACCCTGCTAGGCCTTAGTCTGAAAGTTCCACTGAAGCCTGTTAAGCACCAAAGCAGTAGGCAAACTTCTAATGATGTGTGAGGTGCAGTGACTGGGACTTGAATTTGGAGCTCTGGCACAAGAGGGCTAAGAATTCTACATGAACAAAGACGAAAAATCATTATCCCAACAAATGGAGTAATGGGTGGTACTTAATTTACCTGCTACTTATGAAAGGTTGAAGTGGTTAGAATCCATCCAGAGGTACCTCAAAACAAAGGACCTTATCTTTAGGCCTACTTTAAAAAAATTCAGCTACCGAAAACTCATTACCAAGGGAGTTACTATGAGTCTGAATTATCCAATTGTCCAGTACAACTGGCTTAACTACCATTAAAAGATGTGTGTTCCTAACATTTAAACTCCTTTAGAATTTAAATTACATATACGCATCCTTTTTTTTTCTCTAAAAGAAGTCATAATTATGTTTTTATAGCTTCTTTCCTAAAGACAGCCCTGAAAGAATTTATTTTTGGTAAAGCCAAATTAATTAGTAGTATACTTTCCCTCTGGTGGCCTAGTTAGTGGTAACCAGAAGGCATGTAGTTTAAATTCACCAGCTGCTCTGCAAAAGGATGGGCAATCTCTTCTTTTGAGACTTACTGCCTCTGAAAACCCTGGAGAGTCAGTCAGCTGTGGGTCAGTTCTGACTTAACAGTACAGAACAACATTTCCCCTGAGATCTGCAGTATGGACAAAAAACCAGGTGGATTTCTAATTTAAGATTGTTATGCTAGTCTTTACACTAAATATTTTTCCTAAAAAAGAATTTAGGCCAAGTTGGACTTTCCAACCTCCTGTCACCAGCAGGACCCTCTTAAGGTATGTATAACCAAGTTCTCTAAAACTTTCACTAAATTGCTAACAACTTTAGTTATCTCCGATACTAAAGGCAACCAATTGGTTCCGACTTTTAGTGACTCCAGGTGTTTTCAGAGAGCCAGGGTGGAGAGGAGTATAGGGAGTTACACTTCAAACCCAGACATATGTCTCCACCAGAGGCTTTTTGGGAGAAAGGAGTCAACCCCCTCCTGTGTGATTTACAGCCTCTGAAAACAGCTATGAGTCATTCCCAACTTGACAGCAATGAGTTTCAAAAGAGCAAAAATGTCCTCCATACACTGCCTATGACCTTCTGAAAGTAGGTCAGGCCTTTCCTCTGAGTCATCTGTAGATGGATTCAAAGTGCCAACTAGTCACTTAACTGACTCACACAAAGACTCTTGGGGTAAAATATTTTTCAACTAAAATATACTCACCTTCCCTAGTTATGTTAAAATACTGTAACGTGTCAAAATCAATATTAAAATTTTTCTCTTCAAATAAAAATCATTATTATACCCATATGTTGTGCATACCCATCTAATGGTTCTACACATCAGTGTCTAATAACAAATAACACTGACCTTTGTTTATGGCCTTATCTTCATTTACATTAATGGGCTTAACATTACTCCCCGGAGAATCAAGTCCACAACCATTAACCTTTAAAGTGTTATCATTTTCACACTTCTCCACATCTTCTTCAAGATCATCTTCACTTTCTTTAAATTGTCCTTTGGATCCTTGGTTTGTTGCTATTTTCCCCAGACTACAGAATTTAGAAAGAATGCTAGGTTGCTTAGTTGCAGACTTTAACCAATTTATTTTAACTCTTGATTTCTTTTGTGAGGGCTTGGCACTCTCATTTTCACAAGTGTTCTTAGAACTTATTTTAGCAGGAATCTCTAACATATCACTTGTTGCTTTCCTTTTTGATCTAGTTTGTCTCTGGTTGTCTTCTACTGACTGGTATTCTTTGGATAGCTTAGCTTTTTTCTTGATGTTACTAAATTCAGTCTCACTTTTTCTTTTTGTATTCCCTTTTGGGATTTTTTCTTTATATTCTTCACAATGCCTCATATTGTCCATCTGTATGATGTTAGAATCATTACTGTCCTCTTTCTGATGAGGTTTTTCTTCTACCTCAGTAGATAATTCTGTCATATTTTTCACTTCTTCTTTTTTTAGAAGTTGGCATGTTTCTTGAATGTTCCCCAAAATACACTGTAATACTTCCTGTGCATCATGCTGTAGATATCCTTCATACATAGGGTTGAGTTCCCTATAATAAAAATGTTTTATATGTTGTAGTTTTGAGATAAAATAATAAATTCTTTCTATATAGAAATTAATTCACTTAAAGGTAACAAGTCATTTTTAAAATTAAAACATTCAGCTATCAATTTCAAACTTAACTGCATCAATCTGTAACTAACAATAAAAGCAAATTTTACTCCTTTTCATTATTACAACTACTTTGATATTCTAAATGCTACTATACATAATACATAGTTAACTTATTACAAACGTGTTTACCATGTACCAGATTTTAAACAAAATTCATTATGTGTATATAAATAAAAATATATACACACACACACACGCAACACGTGTATGATTCACAATGACCCCATGAGTTACTGTATTTGCACCAATATTTAAAGAGAACTGAAGGACAAACATGCACAAGATGATGGCTAGTTAAAAATGCACAGCCAGTCTCAGATCTACTTTTCATTGTCATCTTGTCTCTAAAAAAGTTACAGCAGTTTATTGCATCTACTATTGGATGACTTTTTAAGAGTTACTGAATAGTATGTTTTTGCACATGTCTGCTTTATACAGTTTTTTAACCAATAGTTCGCTTATAAGCAGCTATCTTAGGAAGCCCTGGTGGCTTAGTGGTAAGGAGTTGTGCTGCCAACCCAAAGGCATGAAGTTCAAATGCACCAGCTGCTCTGTGGGAGAAGATAAGCAGTGTCCTCACTTCTGTGCAATTACCTGCCTTTTAAAACCCACTGGAGGGTCAGCTAGGACTCGGAATGGTGCATAACAAGCAGCAGATATTACAATATTTGGAACTTAAATCTTTTGAGAAATCTCAATTGTTCTCTTCTGACCAGGTATCCTAAAGAACTGTGGTGGCCTAGTGGCAAAGAGCTAAACTGCCAACCCAAAGGCAGCCATTCTGAATCCATCAGTTGCTCCACAGGAGAAATTGGGCAATGTCCTGTTCAATTTATAGCTTCTGAAACCAGCTGGAAGGTCAGCCATGTTGGTACATAACAACACAAAATTCTTATTATCATTGTGGGGAAGATTACAACCCATCAACTACAAGATAGGGAGCAGTCTGCCATTATTAAACCCAATACTCTTCTACCCACAAAGTCCCATTAAAGAGAAATACTATACAGACAGTCCCATATAAACTTGCTCTCAGAAACATCCCCAGTTTGTAAAGCTTCTGAGCTAGAAAGGACTGTGCGCCTATAGCACTGGAGTCTTTTTTGCGCTTTAGAATCCTTAAAACTCTCTCTAGAGTACACAAATAAGCATATAAATTGAAATCCTAAAATTACATGTTATACCTGAGAGTGTTAAGCAGTCGCCTTGGCTGAGTAGCAAGTTCATCAATGTATTTCTCTGGATTTAAGAGAAAACTAGCCTGAAGCTGTTCCACTGAAATAATTAATGACTGTAAACTGCAGATTAATTCGTAACTTGCCAAAGAATCTTCCTTACAATTTCCCTGTCAAGAAAGAAGCACAGAAAACCATCTTCATTTATGAAACAATTGCATTCCCCCTTTCTTGGCTTGCTTAACTCAACATTAGCTTTTTGTAAATTAAACTGGTGGCTTAGTAGTAAAGGAACTGTGCTACCAACGCAAAGGTATATGGTTTAAACCAACCAGCTGCTCCACAGGAGAAGGTGGGCAATCTCCTACTGTGCAATTTACTTACTACCTCTGAAAAACTGAGAGTCAGCTATGGGTCGATACAGACTCAATGGTATACAACTATTAAGCAGCGTACACACTTTTTATGCCGATGACATGGATTTTGTAATTAAAATTTCTTTAAATATACTTTAAAAATGAAAGAACAGATTGTACACAGATGTTACAAATTGTGATTATACACAAATGATAAGTTTGGTTTATATTAGAGGACTGGTAAAAACTCTACAGAAGAGAATAATCCAGTAAGCTACCTTAAAAAGAATAATTAGGGAAAAAAAAGAATAATTTTATCTTTCTGACAACATAAACTCTAAGAAACTCAGTTGTAATAGAGAAATAATCTTATCATTTCCTTGCCCAAATCCCAAGTACCTAGAATTTTTTCATTTTCTAAAATAGTGAAATTTCCATGGCTTACTTTATACATTTCCCATTCTTACCTTCTCTTTTTGATTGGCTTCATCTTTCAGAGTTTCTTTCTTCCTTGAAATAATATTAAATAAGTGCTTCACTCCAGATTTAAAACCAGGACAAAAATACAGTACCTACAAAAAAAAAAAAAAAATATCGGACTAAATATTAATAAACAAGATACTTAAAAATATTTTTAAAAAAAACTAATATGCTTTATGTATAGCACTTTTAAGTGGACATTAAATTCTGAGATTTAAATGTCTCAAAATTGTTGGCTAGCACCACCATCCTACTGCCTAGGCAGATATTACTGAGACTTATATTCAACTAGATGACACTTAACCACTGCTAAGTTAAGACTAGTGTTGTTGTATTTGGAGGCATAGTCTACTTTGAACTCTTCATCAATTTTCTATACTTAGATAATCTGGGTTTGCTATGATGCTGAACCTTGTGCCACGGGGTATCAAATACCATAATGCTTTCCCCAATGTGGACAGGGTTTGGTGGAGCTCCTAGTTGTAAAACAGATTTGGAAGCAGGAGTGGCACTTCCTAAACCTCATGCATCTGGAAACTCTATGAACTTGGAGAAACAAAGATAGTTATGGAAAGGCATTAGGCCTTTCATAGAGTCACTATGAGTCGTACTCAACTCGATGGCAATCAACAACAGTTACACAGGCATCACAGAGTGTTCCAAAGGTTAAGATACCTTTAGTGCAACAACATATATGGATACAGGCAGAAAAAGTAAAAGTTTGGTATCTTTCACCTAACTGAATTCTATTCAGTTTTGCTATTCTACCTTTACTTATCATGCTTTTTCTCACACCTAAATTTGTTTGCTTAAATCATTATTTCAGTCCATTCTGGTTTATACACACGATGAGCTACAGACTCCAAACCTAATTTAACCTAAAGCCACTGTCACAATGACTTTATGCAACAGAGTAAAACTGCCCCATGGGGATTCTAAAGCTACAAAAACTTTTCGGGAAGCAGACTACCACACCTTTGTCATGAGGAGAGCCAGCTGTTATAAACCAGGGTCCCTTATACATAATAAAAATCCTCAAATAACCTTAAATTCTCAGAAACATTAACTGTATAGTAGTATTTCACAAAAATCTTATACTTAATAGTAGTATACAGAAACATTGCCAATTTACCTGAAGTATACTATTAAGATAACAAGTATTGCCAAGATTATTCAGTCCCACAAATGGTAGTAAGTTTTCTCTCTTCTCACAGTTTACAGGTGAGGACTGTGCTGCAGCAGGAACAACCTGATCACTATTAAGAGAAAAAAAAAAAAAAAAAAGACATAGTACCATTTCTTCCCTAGATTTAGTGTTTACCCAAAAGTTACTAGAAAGTATAGTGGTTTAGGTGATATTTTAAGAGAGAATGCCAGAGAGGCTGAAACATTGCTATACAATTAAGAGTTTTAAGAGCATTTTTTAAAACATCAATTATGTGCTCAAAAGTTTTCAAAACTACTCCATTAACAAGCTTTTGATCACATTTTACTGGTTGCTTTGAGTAGACTCCAACTCAGAGCTCTGAGTCAAGACTATATAGTGCTTTCAAGGGTTGCATTTTTAGAAGCAGATCAGCAGACTTTTGAAAATTTTACTTTACAAAATAGAAAAAGTGAACTGGCACCATGATTAAGTCAATGTCATATATTAATAAAACAGTTAAAATTTCAATAGACTGGCAAGTTGCCATTAAGCCAATTCAAAACTCATGGGAACTCTTGTGTGTTATAGTAGAAGTGTGTCCCACAGGGTTTTCAGTAGCTAAATTTTAGAAAATGACTTCCAGGCCTTTGTGAAGTAATTAAAAACGCAAATCTTTAAATTAGCAGTTGAGGGAGTTAATCATTTCCATTACCCAAAGGCTCTTAAAATTTGAAGAGAAATGTAGGAATAACGTGACAGGACATTATCTGAGACGGTACACAAAAGCCAGCATCTGTTAGTAAAGATTATGATGAAAGGAGTCTTAAACAGAATTACATATTGCCATTCCTCACTCAAAATTCACTGCTTAAATTTTTAATTACTTAAAAAAAAAAATTTTTAATTACTTCATTTTGGAAGTTCTAATGGCCTAGTAAAGTAGTTGTGCTACGGACCCACAGGCAGGCAGTTCAGGTCCATCAGCTGCTCCAAAGAAGACGGGCATTCAAAACAAAAAGAAGAAAAAAGAAAAAAAAAGATGGGCAGTCTCCTCCTATGCAGTTTAGAGCCTCTGAAAACCCACTGGAGGATCAGCTGTATATGTCAGTCCACTCTGATGGCCATGAGGGCTTTTATGAGTTTTAGTTCATTTTAACAAACAACAGGTCTTACTTATATTTTCCCCCTCCTTTGTATTTTTTTATTGCTGCTACTACACCAGCATCTCAAAATCTTCATAAGCATGAATGTTTGATTTTTAAAAAAATGCTCACATAAACTTCTAAAGTATTATTAGTAGTATATATCAGGAAATTATTCAGAGGGTTCTATTATATATTCTCCACACAGAATATGTCTATGTAAATACTATGTATATGACAAAACCTCAAAATCACTGGCATCAGATTGGAACTAACAACTGACCCTCCAGTGGGTTTATGGAAGCTGTAAATGTCACAAGAGGAGACTTCTTGTTATTTTCTAACAGCTACAGGTGGATTCCAACTGCCAATGGCACCTCATTTAGGTTAGCAGTGCAGCTCACCACATACATGGCCACTAGAGTCCCCTTATAACGTGCCTGGGAAAATGTTCAAGGGATGTATTCTTTTTAAAAAAATAGGATCTCTATGAAATGGAGCATCAAGTACAGTAACTACTGATGGAATTAAGTGGACATCAAGTACAGTAACTACTGAAGGAATTAAGTATTTTTTACTGTTCTATTTTTTCCTGAAAAATTTATTTGTATCAAAAACACTTCCTCTTTTTAAGGGTACTTTAAATATAATTACATGTTTACATATCAAGTTTACAACCTAAGGTCTTTCTTAAGTCGTAAAAAAAAATCAGCTAATTTACCTTTACACAAATGTGTTACAGTACATTTATCATGTTAAACTATAAAAAATTTAATTTTATTCAAGATATATTTTCTAAGTCTAACTGGCTGAACAGAATGAAATGAGTTGATACTATAAATTAATCCCCCCTAAGAACCACTGGTTTTATTTCTGTTCCTACTACATAGTGCAAAACTTGCCTAAATAGTGTCTATCTCCCCCTCCCCGACTATCATACACAGCAGATGCTTAGAATGTCTGATATGTCAACCCATGTACTCTGCTTCACTGATGTGGAGATTTTTCAAAGTACGGAAATATATTTCAATATGATACATACATTTCAGATCCACTATATTCGGCAACTTTCTCCTCATTTTCTTGAGCTTCTGTGAAATCCAAGGCTCTCTTCGTTTCCTTTTTTTGAAAAAACTTCAAAGAGAGTCGATTTTTCTTTGAGGGACTACCTTTCGAAAGTCCATTATTTTCACTAGGTATGACACCGGGCATTTTTTCTTCAAATCCAGAGAAGATGACAAGAATTAAATTAAACGTAAGCAGAAATCACCAATTATATCTGTTAAACACAGAAAACGTTTCATTAATTTTCATTTATCTGTTGTAGGCAACAAAATGATCAATTCTGAAAACATATAAAGATATTAATTAGAACTTCCTATTGAAAACTTAGCATGCTACACTAATAACCAAGGAATTTTATCAGCCTGCTATTTAAATGCCATATCACAATATAATGCACTTCTTTGTTGTTGTGTGGGAACTGACCCATAGCTTACCTTCCAGAGGTTTTCAGAGGCAGTTAATCACAAGGGAAGAGATTGCCCTTCTTTGTTACATGGTGCAGATGGTGTATTAGAACCCTGTGCCTTTGGGATTGCAGCAGAGTGTCTTACCACTAGGCCAAGAGAATGAAAATTGTATTATTAAAGGGAGCTTTGGTAGCCTAGTAGGTGAAAGTTGTGCTATAAACCCAAAGGCAAGTGGTTCTAATCCACCAGCAGATCATGGGGGAGATAAGATGGGCAACTGCCTCCAATATAATCTGATGGAGGGTCAGATAGGAATAGGCTCTAACTAGAAAGCAAAGA
>NW_006399755.1:29786259-29790063 GCF_000299155.1 Elephantulus edwardii
TGCCCTAAAATATAATACTTTTAGACTATTCTCTCCCCCATAGACTTCAATGCCGTAAACATATTTCATCCAGTTTTTCTCAGTCTTACCCCCACTATCATTTATTATTTAAAAAATAATTGAGCAACTACCATTTCTAGTTTTAAAGTAACAAGTAGAATATGGAGAGGAATTACAAGAAAATCACAATAGCGCTGGACATGAATGAGCCCTCCTTTGAAAGGTGCTTTCTAGATACTAATATAAATATACAAAATAAAATCTATGGTTTATTAAAGCATATATAATTTTCCTACAAGAAAGGCAAAGATGTATTCAGTTACAATAACAAAAGCCTGAAGTGAAAGGTATTTAACACATAGGCAAAGTTGAGGTGGTGGTATAAAAAACTGTTGTACTTTCGACTATAGGTATAAAAATTCTTGCATCCATTGTTATTGTTAGGTACCCTGGAATCGAATACAACTCATAGGACCCTCTAAGCGCTGTCATATTCTTTGTCATCCTCACCATTTTTAACACTTGAGCCCAACCTGTAGTCACTGTCAATCAATCTGGTTAAGGTCCTCCTGTTTTTCACTGACCTCTCTCTTTTGAAGAATTCATTCTTTCCAAAAGAAAGCCAAAGATTTTTTAAATCTTATGCAGTAGAAACATAATATTCTACTCACTTTCATGATCCTTTTTTAAAACTACAGATTTTGAAAAGTGCTTAGAGTAGGAGAAAAGATTTGATTTTGCCTTTTGCCACCATTTCTACCCTGTCTTTAAGCTAAATCTTTGTCAAGTTGAACAGGCTTCTAAAATGCACTTTAAAAAAACTCAGTTTCTCAAATTACATCCTTAATAAAAATATTGCATACACTTGTAACTCTAAGTCAGGGAACTCACAACACTGAACCTCCGCAGTGAAACTAGACTTTGAAAATTCAAGAAGTGTAAAATGTTTCCCCATCCTGTTTCGAACTTATTTTCTTGGTCACTTGATGCTACTGGTGACATTCTTATAAATGACAAACCACAGCCTACCCCACTATGAGGAAAATCCCTAAGTATTAACAATACTCTTTTCAAAGGTTTTTGTCTTTTATGCAAATTCTAATTCATAGCAACTGCATTCTGTAAATGACACGAGTATGATGACTCAGTAAGCAAAAGGAAAAAATAAACTAGCAGACCAAATAGTGGATTGTCGTCCTAATAAACCAATCCTTCAACGCAATTATCTAATAACTGATATTATCGAGAACATGTTACCAGGGCCTATTATGCTACTTCTTGCTCCTGGTTTCTTAGGACTTTTCTTACACTTTTGCAGAGACTCAATGAATCGAACGTTAAATGCTCTTGAACAAAAGACCGTGTTATCACCAAGTACCTTTAGTTAAACTCTTTCGTTTAGAAAACGACACGACTCAACTCTTGGGTTGTTGGTTTTTTAAAGTAAAACTTGGGGATAACATCCTCGGCAAAAATGTAAAACACGTGATTTAAGGGGGTTTTTAAGTACGTTAGGGAAATGCGCGGTAAAATTGAAGTTGGAGACCTAAGACTTGAGTGAAAAATGTCTTCTCCCTTCTTCTCTCCCCTCCGGAGGGGAGCGAAGAAAGTGAAAAGGTGGCGTGAGGCCGTGAGAGCCCATGTCTGTGCCCCTCGGACCCGCGTCTGACAAGGTGGCAGCTGGGGTCCCCCCCGCGCCGAGTGCGGGGCAACCCCTTCCCCGCGAGCTCGGCCTCGTTACACCCGCACCTGCCCGAGCGAGTCCCCCGGGAGCCGCAGGCAGGGTGCCCGTCCCGGGGCGCCGACGGCTCAGGCCGGCACCACTACAAGGCCAAGGGGGCGAAGCGGTCCCTCAAGCCTCCCAAGTGGCGACGACGTCCCGCAGCAGCCCCATTCCGGCGCCGGCCGAAGTTACCTCCGCGCCCAGACGCCGGCGGCCCTTGCCTGCACAAGCCCTTCGTACCTGGTCATGGCCCAAAGCGAAGTCCGCGGCGGTGACAACGCCAAGTCCAACAGCCACGGGGGTCGGTGCGACAGGTGAGGTCCTGCTCCGAGCCCGGGTCCCCGACTCAAGGATAAGCACGGATTGCCCTCCCCGCGGGGGAGTGACCATCCGCTCGAAAGAGCGGGAACCCGGGCCGCCACCTGGTCCAGCTTTGCACCGCCACCAACTACATTCCCGGAGCGGCAGCTGCCAGTGCCCGCCCCGGGATGGAAAAGAGCGCAAGGACCGTTCCTGCTCAAGACGAGCTGGAACCGCTAAGGTCTTCCCTACTCCGCCACCGAGGGGAACTTGGCGCGTTTTCCTCACTTTCAGGACCCCCGCGTTCCCGTGTTTTAGCCTACGCCCGCGCCAGCGCTGCTATTTAAGGCGGCGTCTTTCGAAAATGCCGGTTTGGGTCTCCACGCTGCAGAGATACTAAAAGGAAGAACCACCCCGGCACTACCACTCGCCCTCCTAGCACGCACGAGCTCCAGAATCAGCTGGAACGGTAGTTTTCCCAAGATCCTAACGGGTTCTGCAGTTTCAAACAGCGCAGGCACAGTACAGGGCAGCTCGCGCGGGTCCTCGCCGAGGGCGCGCGGAGGTGCCACAGGCCTGGCGGGCGGGCTCGAGCCGCCTCACACCCTTTTTTTTTTTTTTTCAACCATTCGTGAGCGCGAGTTGGGGAAAGTGTACGGGTCGGGAGACGGGACAGAGAGGAGGGGAGGACCCCTTTCTCAAAAAGGAGCCGCCTTGTGCTCAAATCCACCAATCGTGATGAAAATTTATCAAAACTTCGCCCTCCAACTGCGAGGATGAGCCAATCAGAAGTACATAGTTAAAAGCCTAGTGGATGGCTAGGGATTTCAGCCAATCATTGCTTGGCATTCGGGACGTACCTGAGGAATGATTTCCCCTCCTTCCGCCTGCTTTGGGGATCGAGTGCGCGCTTTCCTGGCCGACTGTTGAATTTAGCTTTGCGTTTTGCTAATCTTCGTCAGTGGGAGGGTGTGGCCTCCGGATGAGGGCCTCATAGTAGACCCCGCCCCTTTGCGCGTAAGCGCTCTCGCGAGTTCCCCGAGAGACTAGTTTCAGGAAATGGCCGGATAGTGTTATTTTCTTCCGCGTTGTGTCTTTACGAGTCCTGCAGAATCCCAGTAGGTCAGCCACTGCTGAAAAGAACAATAGATGTCAGCCAAATACCTTCCACTTACACCCTCTTTTCTCCTTTTTATCCCCTTTTCCCTTTCAGCTGAGCAAAGGAAAGAGAATGTTAAGCCCCAGCTTGGCTGTGAGGAGGGAAAACGGCAAAGGATTCTCGTATTTAGAGATCACACACTTTAGTACGCACACGCAGCAAGACAGGCTTCACCAGATTTCTTTTTCCTTTTGGATTTGAGTACTTAGCCCTCCTGAGGTGACCTAAAAAGCAAATGCTACAGATAAACGCTTGGAACCACATGATTTGGGGTGCTGGGAATGTGCTTACAGGCAAGGATGGTGTGTTGTCAGGAGAGACCAGGCCTTAGACATCATGACGGAAAGAATAGAGAGACAAAAAGAGGAAGACCCTAAACAAGATGCCTTGACAGTGATTTTAACAATGGCCTGGAGCATAACATCAGATCGTGAAGATAGCAGGATTGGGCTAAATTCAGATCAGTTGTTCATTGGGTGGCTAGGAGTCAAGAGTCATGCAATATTATTCAAAATGGTTGACTCTGGAGAACATTATACTGAATGAAATATCCCAGTCACAAAAGGACAAATATTACATGATGCCACTGTTGTAGAATGGGACTAACCTCGGGGTTGGGGTG
>NW_006399755.1:29791908-29800908 GCF_000299155.1 Elephantulus edwardii
AATAAAGAAAAGAAAAGGAAAAAAAAAAGTTGACAACAAAAATGGAGCTTTATAATTAGAAAAGCAAACAGCCGCTAAATAACGTTGTGTTGAGTTACCATCGAGTGGAACTGACCCATGGCTGATCCCCTAGCAGGTTTTCAGAGACTGTAAATCGCAAGGGAGAAGTTTGGTTATCCCCCCTCAGAACAGTTGGTGGATTCAAAACCATGTAAATAGGGAAAAGATAAATGGTACTGTTTCAGGTAAGATGGTCTGGATTTGATATTCAGCTTGAGAAAAGGAGCAAGTCTTGGAAGAATCTGACCTTAAAGTACAGGTTGTTGTTATGTGCCTTCGAGTCGCCTGCGAGAGAAAAAGCTACAAAGGTCATTCTGAGGTTCAATTTTGACTGATATTATTGGAAGAAACAACGTTATTCAGTCTGGGGGAGAAAGTAGTGGGACACGAGATTCATGAGATAGGCAGGATACTGGTTAAAACAGAGAAAGAGATGGGATTTTTATGTAAGATGATAAATCGTTAAATAATTTTGAATTGGGCACGACTTTAAGAAGGAACTGCTTGCAATGGATAGGTTTTTGGTGTGTTGGGGTTTTGTTTTGTTTTTTTCCCAATCCAGGGATAAATTTTTCAGTCGAGGGACTAAATTATGGTAGCTTTGGAATAAAATTTTAACAGTGAAAGTGTTGCGAATTGGTAAAATTCTGGATATATTTTGAAGTAGAACCAACAAGATCTGCTTATGAATTGCTTCATCTTGTTGTTGTTATGTGCTGTCAAGTTGCTTGTGACTCATAGCGACCTTACGTACAACAGCCCTAAACTCTGCTCTGTCCTGTGCCAATCTCACCATCTACCCTTTCTGTCATTCTACGTGTGTTCTGTTGTACACAGGGTTTTCAGAGGCCTTCTATTCCGGCAAGAAAAAAAAAGATGACAAAATTGTTTCATTTTGTTTTCCACTTGAGCAACCAGATAGTGGTTGACTCTTGCTTAAAAAAAAAAAAAAGTCACTCTGGGGTAAAAATGAGGCTTGGAGTTCTTACTAAGATTACTTAGTGATCTTACAGCCTAAGGTTGAGATGCCTATTGCACATGCTCATAGAGATGTTGAGCTCTAAGTTAGATACTAAGTTTGGAACTCAGTGGAAAATTCACAATAGGATTTAAGTCTGAGAGTCACCAAATGATATGTAAAACCTTGAGAAAAAAGCACCTTGAAAATGATACTGTTTATTCTGAAAAGTTTTCAGGGAAGGCACTGATGACCCTCCTTGCCAAAGTAGAAATCCTAACTCAGATAAACTGTTCCTTAATTGATCCACCTTCAAATCAGTGGACATCCTGAATGCTGATTTTGTTGGGAAGAGTCGTTAGAAGCTATTTTATGGCCTCAAACTCACCCTGACCCCTCATTGTCTGACAGAACAAAACCATGTCTGATCATGCAACATCCTCACAATTTTCCTCGGTGCTTTAGCCCATTGCTGCAGTTCCTATGTTGATCCATCTCCTTGAGTTTTCCTCCCTTTTGCAGACCCACCACCTTTCCAAGCATAGTAACCTTTTCCAGTGGTTGGTTCCTCCTGAGAACTTATCCAATGTGGGTGAAACTATCTTTGCCTCCAAGGAGCATTCTGGCTGCTGAGTATGATGTGAGAAACTCCGTTGTTAATGTCATAGCTCTAAAGAGTACTATGATCTCATTTTTAAAAAACCAAACCACAAAACTCAAACTCACTGTCGTTAAGTAGAGTCCCAGATCCTAACAGCCCATCATCAAGTTTTCAAAGCTGTGTAAATCTTAATAGGTGAGACTGCCCATCTTTTCCCCTCCTTCAGAGGAAAGAGGGGATTCTAACCACTGGAAATGTGGGGCTTTGGGTTAGCATGTACAGTACTATTAAACACCATCAGTCGGAAAACCAATACTCACTTCCAACTTCCTTTAGATTTTGTTATCTGAAGCCACTATTGTACATGGTATCAAGATTAAGTTTTCAGAGAGTAGAAACTGTTCCAGTTGAGAGTGCACAATCAGGGAACATATTGAATCCTTGGGAGTGCAATAAATACACTCTCAAGATTAGTTTTTTAGGAATAAGTGCTAAAATCTTCACAGAATCAGGCTACTAACATGAACTATGGCTCATCTATAATTAGGCAATAGCTTCTGAACCATACTCTACTACTGCCATGTCTAGAAAACTATCGGAGTACACATAGTGCAAAGTCCAGAACCACCATATTTCCTACCATGATGTACTGTGCTAAGTGTTCAGTACATGAATTGGGTTCTTCCCATCAGGTACACAGAACTAATGACCAGATACTGACTTCAGTTAGCAATGCTTCCTCGGAAAAATCAAGCACTCCCATAACTTGATTTTTGGTAGCAACAACAAATTTCTGGGTGCAAATGAAGCTTAGTGTGTATTTCTAGCATACTCTTTTAAAAACTTTTAAATGTTTCTGATCCTTTTGCTTTCACTGAGTTCTGTGTGGAAGAAACCACATCCAAAGTCCTTGCTTTCTTGTAAGGTGCCCTCAAGTGACATTATATGTAATTGAATGAAACACTGTCCATTGCTGTACCATTTTTATAATTATTGCTATCAGCCCATTGTATTAGGCACCATCAATTTAACTCACTCTTTTTCTCTGATCTCCTACTTAACCAAGAATGATGACTTTCTTTAGTTATTGGTTTTTCCCTCATTTTTAAGGAGCACTCTGGCTGCACTTTCTTTAAGATTGCATTGTTCATTCTTTTGGGAGCCTGCCCCCCATATCTTCTCCCCCACCATACACACGATAAAATAATTTAAAAAAAAATAATGTTTTTTACAAGCATTACAATTCCAATGCACTGTTTCTTCTGTCTTCCTTTTCTGTCTTCTGTGCACTTTAAAAGTGCACAGCTCTATTATGCATATGAAGTGACTTGAGAGAACTTATTTTGAGAAATGGAGGGAGACACCCTATTGGCAGGACTAAGAGAACTTTATAACATTGGCCTAAAGCTGTGAGTTGAAAGGTCAAAAGGAATATTATTTTATTAAGAAGCTGTCCTGACTGAAAAATTCCTGTTTCCAAACTGAACCACAGTTAACTGTTAACCTGTTCGCTTCCCTAATAAACCTCATAATTGTGAATATGGTCCTATGAATTTTTAATGATCATTACAACAGACTGATAGACCCAGTATCACAGCAGTGAGAAAGAAGTCTTGGAAGAATCTGAGCATAGTTGTTTTTACTTGCATCTCTCTGAGAGCTAAGGATTTTGAACATTTGTTCATGTGTTTGTTTGCAATTTGAATGTCTTCTTTAGCGAAGTGTCTATTCATATCCTGTGCCCATTTTGTGATCGGATTGTTTACCTTTTTCTTGTTGAGGTGATAGAGTATTCTATAAATTTACATTTAAGTCCCTTATATATGTCATTGACAAATATTTTTCCCAGTTTGTGGGATTCCTTCTTATCCTATTGGAGAAGATTTTTGTGTGTATAGAGATTTGATTCTTGGAAGGTCCCATTTATCTATTTTATTCTCTCCTAGTTGTAGGTTTTATGGATGATATCCTTATTGCCCTCCCATAACTCATCTAGTCTTTGATCATTGGTGTTCTTTGTTTCAAACATAGTCTTAAGATGATATTTAAATTCATGACTCAAGATCATATTTTGGTTCTCATGGACTTGTTTTCATTTTACTTGGATCCACAATCAATATACTTGGTAATAGCAACAATCAGGAGATCAGGAGATGACTTGCACTTGAAAAGTCTATAGTCAGGGACCTCTCCAAATTAGTGAGAAGCAATGATGTCACTTTAAGGTGTAACTTTAATGTGTGCTTGATTCAGGCTATGGGCTTTTCAGGCACTTGCTTTGCTTCTGAAAGCTAGGAAATGACTAAGGATGACAGAAGAAGAATTGATACCTTTGAATTGTAGTGTTGGAGAAGAGTGCTGAATATCCCATGGACTACCAAAAGAACAAACAGATATGTCCTGTAGAAGGTGCAGCCAGAGTGGCCATATGGAGGCAGAGATGATGAAGCTTTGGCTCACATACGTTGGACATGTTGGTAGGAGGGGCTATTCCTTGGAGAGGGATACCATGTTAGGAAGATGGAGGGACAGCAAATGAGAAGAAGATAAACCAGGTGGATTGACACAGTGACTACAGCGGGCTTGAAGGTGTTGGAGATTGTGAGGATGGTACAGAATAGGTGGTTCAGATCTATTGTTCATAGGATCACTATGTATCATACTTGACTCAGTGGCACCTAACAACCACAACAACATGGCATCTCTGTGTTCAATGTTTTGAGGAAATGCTATATTGCCTTCCACAGTGGCTACACTATTCTACAATCCCACCAGCAGTGCATGAGATTTCCAATCTTTCCATCTAACATTTATTGTTCACTGTCCTGTTAAACTTTGCTATGTTCTGAAGACTAAGGTACATCTGATCCAGGTCATAGTCTTTGCAGTTACTTGCTATGCATCAGAAAGCTGGACAATGCCAGGAATGATTGAAAGAGAATTGATGTCTTCAAGCTGTGGTGCTGGAAAAGAGTATCAAATATACAATGGACTGCCAGGAGAACAAACAGGTTCATCCTTGAGAGGTGAAACCATGACTAAGGTCCTTGGGGGCAAGGATTCTGAAACTTCATCTGACATACTCTGGGCATATTGCAAGGAGGGACCAGTCCTTGGAGAGGGACTTCATGCTTGGAAGGGTGGAAGAACATCACAAGAGAGGAAGATCTGTATGAGATGGATTGATTTAGTGACTGGAGTAATAACTGTTAAGTGTGTCAAAGACAATAAGGTCGGCACAGGATAGAGCAGGTTTCAGGGCTGTACTTAGGGTCGCTATATGTTTCAAGCGACTTGACAGTACGTAATAATAACAATAACTGCCACTGAAATGAGATGGTATTTCATTGTTGTTTTGATTTACACCTCTCCAATTGTCAGTGATTTTGAGCATTTCTTCATGTGTCTGTCGGCCAACCGAATGTCTTCCTTTGTGAAGAGTCTTTCTATGCCTTATGTCCATTGTATGATTGGGTGTTCAGTCATTTTCTTGTGAAGGCTCTGTAGTAATCTGTAAACTTTTGTTGTGAGACATTCCCAAATGTTTTTTCCCATTCTGGAGGTTTTCTTTTCACCGTATTGGAAAAAAGGTTTTTTCTGGACACAGGGAATGAATTTTTAGAACGTCCAATTCATCAATTTTATCCTCTCCTGATTGTGCATTTCTGGTTGTATTATCAAGCCTATTTATACCATAGTCTAGGGTTTCTAGGTTTGATGTCATTTTATCTCTTATGATCTTTATGGTTTTGAGCTTTACCCCTAGGTCTCTGATCCACCACCTTGAGTCCATTTTTGTGTATTCTGTGAAATGTGGATCCTGCTTCAGTTTTCTGCAGGTAGATGCCTAGCTTTGCAAGCATCTATTTTTTGAAGAGGTCATTTCCTCATTTGATAGATTTTGTTTCTTTGTCAAATACCAATTGGCCATAGGTAGACGGATTAATTTCTGGATTCTCAATTCTATCTGTCTGTCGTTAGTCTATGGTCTATGTATTTATCATTGTATCAATCCTGTGCCATTTTGGTTACTACAGCTGTGAAGTAGGTTTTGAGACCAGGGAGTGCTATGCCCCCTTCTTCATTTTAATTTCTCAGAAGAGCTTTACTTATTCAGGGTCTCTTTCCTTTTTTTTAAAAAAAGAAAAAAAAAACCTTGCCAATTGCCTTTTGTATCTCTTTGAAAAATGAGTTTGGCATCTGTATTGGGATTGTGTTGAACATATAGCTTGCTTTTGGTAGGATTGTCATATTCACTATGTTGAGTCTTCCTATCCATGAATGGGAAATATTTTTTCTATTTAATTAGGTCTCTATTTCTCACAGTAGTGTTTTTTAGTTTTCTTTATAGAGGTATATCGTGTCTCATTAGGTTTATTCCCAAATATTTAATCTTGTGTTTGGATATAGTAAATGGTATTGCTTTATTCGTTTTGATTTTCTTTTTTGCTGTAGAGAAATCTCATTGATTTTTGTATATTTGTCTTTGATCATGTCACTCTACTAAATTGAACTACTACATTTCCATCTGTATCTAGAACAGATCATTCAGTGGGCTGGGCTTTGTGAGGAGTAAGGTGGAATCAGGATTGAAAGAAGACTCATCAACAACCTATGTTATGCAAATGACACAATCTTGCTTGTTGAAACTGAGGAAGACCTGAAGCTCAAGGACTGTAGTCTTCAATATGGATTGAAGCTCAGCATGAAGAAGACAAAGATTCTTACCTGTTTGTCAACTGGCAGCACCATGACGGATGGAGAAGAGATTGAAGTTGTTAACAATTTCAGCGTACTCTGTTCCACAATCAACTCTTAGCATCAGCAGTCAGGAAATCAAAAGATGAATTGCACTGGGAAAATCTGCTGCTGGGGACCTCTCCAGATCACTGAAAAGCAACGATATCAGTCTAGAGACTAAGGTGCACTGATCCAGGCCATGGTCTTTGCAATTAGTTGCTATGCATCAAAGAGTTGGACAATGACTAAGGATAACAGGAAAAAAATTGATGCTTTGAGTTATGTTGCTGGAGAAGGGTCTTGAACATACCAATGGGCCACCAAGAAAACAAAGGTCTGTCTTGGAAAGGGTGAAATGGAGTTTCTCCTTGGAGGCTGGGATTTTGAAGCTCCATCTCATATACTTTCAACACATGGCCCAGAGGGACTGATCCTTGGAAAAGGATATCATGCTCAAAAGGGAGGAGGGACAATGCAGGAGAGGAAGACCCCAGATGAGATGGATTGATACAATAACTGGGGCAATGGGAATAAGTGTGTCAGAGTCAGTGAGACTGACTCAGGACAGGGCAGACTTCAGAACTATTGTACATAGGGTCTCTATGAGTCACAGGTGACTCGACAGTACATAAGAACAAGAAAAGGTCTAATGGTTTTTTTGTTGTTGTTGAGTCTTTGAGGTTCTCTATATGCATGCATATAGAGACAGCTTTACCACCTCTTTGCCAATTTGAATTCCTGTTATTTCCTTATCTTATTGCGCTAGCAAGTACTTCCAATACCGTATTGAATAGGAGTGGTTGAAGTGAACATTCTTTGCTGATCCCTATTTGCAAGGGGACTGCCTAAGTCTTTCTCCATCAAGAATGATGCTGGCTCTTGCTTTTATGTATATACTTTTAGCTATGTTAAGGAAATTCCCTTCTATTCCTATTTTGTTGAGAGTTTTAATCAGGCAGCGGTGTTGCATTCTGTCAAAGGTCTTTTCGGGATCAATCAATGGGATCATATAGTTCTTGTTCTTTGCTTTGTCGGTATGATGAATTACGTTGTTAGTTTTTCTTAATATTGAACCATCCTTGTATAATCTGTTATGAATCTCACTTTTGGCCATGATGAATTATTTTTTTTTATACACTGTTGGATTATATTGGCCAGAACTTTTAAAAGAATTTTTGCATTTCTGTTTATGAGCGATATTGGACTACAGTTTTTTGATAATGGCTTTGCCTGGTTTTGGTATTAAGGTTATGCTTGCTTAATAGAATTACTCTGAGAGTATTTCTTC
This sequence comes from Elephantulus edwardii, assembly GCF_000299155.1. Taxonomy (NCBI): domain Eukaryota; kingdom Metazoa; phylum Chordata; class Mammalia; order Macroscelidea; family Macroscelididae; genus Elephantulus; species Elephantulus edwardii. The sequence goes on from NW_006399755.1 coordinate 29,799,556, forward strand.
TTTTTTTTATTTTTAAAAATAATTTAAGTAGAATTGGTGAAAGTTCATTTCTGAATGTTTGGTAGACTTCAACTGTGAATCCATCTGGGCCAGGTCTTTTGTGTGAGTGTAGGGGACATCTTTTTATGACCTGTTAAATTCTTCTTTTGTGATGAGTCTGTTCTACATCTGTCTGTGCTAATCTGGGTAGGGTGTGGGTCACTAAGAATTTGTCTATTTCCTTTCTGTTTGTAAAGTTAATGAAGTATAGCTTTACATAATAGTCTATTATTAGCAATTTAATTTCTAATGATTCTGTTGTGATGTCACGCTTTTAATTTTTTATTAGGGTTATTTTTGTCTTGTCTTTTCTCTTTTTAAGTTTGCTAGTTGTTTTTCTACTTTATTAATCCTCTTGAAGAACCAGCTCCTGGTCGTGTTGATGATTTCATTTGTTCTTCTGTTTTCTGTCCCATTGATTTCAGCCCTAGTCCTTATAATTTTCTTTCTTCTAGAGAATGTGGGAATAGTTTGTTGTCCTTTTACTTCATAGAGTTGTTGAGTTAATTTGTTAATTTTGCTTCTTCCCTCTTTTTTATATGTTACCTATTGCTTTGAACCTCTCCCTGATAAGTGCCTTAGTTGTATCCCAGAGGTTTTGGTATGTTGTATTTTTATGTTTGTTTTTGTTGTTATGTGCTGTCGAGTTGCTTGCGACTCATAGTGACCCTATGTACAACATCCCTAAACTCTGCTCTGTCCTGTGCCAATCGCACTGTCTCCGACATACCCACCTCAATTACCCCAGTCACTGAATCAATCCACCTCACCTCATAGAGAGTCTTCCCCACCTGCACTACCCCTCCACCCTACCAAGGATGATGTCCCTCTCCAAGTACTGGTACCTCCTTACAACAGGTCCAAAGAATGTCAGATGAAGCCCTAGAATCCTTGCCTCCAAGGAGAAGCCCAGTTTAACCCTCTCCAGGATGAATCTGTTTGTTTTCCTAGTAGTCCATTGTATCCTCAATACTCTTCTCCAGCACCACAGCTCGAAGGTATCAATTTTCCTTCTATCCTTCCTCGTCATTGTCCAACTCTCTGTTGCATAACAAGTGATTGCAAAGTCCATGGCCTGTAACAGACACACCTTAGTCTCCAGAGAGACACCATTACTCTTCAGTACTTTGGAGAGGTCCCTAACAGCAGACTTTCCCATTGATATACATCTTTTCATTTCCTGGCTGCTGTTGCCAAGAGTATTGACTGTGAAGCCAAGCAAACTAAAGCTGTAAACAATCTAATTCTCGTCACCATCCATCCTGATGCTGCTAATTGGTCCAGTGGTGAGAATGTTTGTCTTCTTGATATTGA
>NW_006399755.1:29802319-29803496 GCF_000299155.1 Elephantulus edwardii
TGGAAAGAATATACTGAGTCACTGTATGGAAAGGAATTGGCAGACACAGAAGAATTTAATGAAATAAGATATGAGCAAGAGCCTATGGTGATGAAGGAAAAAGTTCAAGCTGCTTTGAAGGAAATAGCAAAAAATAAGACCCCAGGAATAGATCGTATACAAATTGATGTATTTCAACTAACAGGTGCTGCCCTGCATGTGCTAAGTTGTGCCAAGAAATCTGGAGAATAACCACTTGGCTAATTGACTGGAAGAATCTGTATTTATTCCCATTCCAAAGAAGGGTGACCCAAATTTATATTTGAGGAACTTTTTAATTTCACTTTGTATTTCTGCTAAAAGCTCAGTAGTGCTCAAGTAGGGCGTTATTTAGCTTCCACATGGGTGGGGTTTTTTTAATCCTTTATCCTCTTGTTAAATTGTTATTTCAATTTTACAAAATTTATTGAGGTTTGCTTTGTGTCCTAATATATGATCAGTTCTGAAAAATCTACCATGTACACTAAGAAGAAAGTCAGTTGAGGTTTAGGGTTGGTTTCTTTTTAAATAAATTATTTTTTTAATTTCCATTAATTCATTGTTGCATTTTTTCCCTGCCCACCCCTTACCACCCATCCCCACTTCACTCTTCTCTTAGAAAAGTAAAAGAAAAATTCAGTATAATAACTTCCCCTCCCACCCCCAGTACACTGCACTATGCAACTTTCATTCTGGACTTGTCATAACCATAATACCCAATCATATATTGCTTTTAAACTGTTCTCTCCCTCATGTGTTTCAATGCAGTATACATAATTTATCCAATTTTTAAAAAATTATTTGATTTTATTATTTTGTGTGTGTGTACCGTCAAATTGGATCTGACTGGTACAGGAGGAGATTGCCCCTCCTTCTCCAGTAGAGCATCTGGTAGATTCAAACCATGTACGTCTGGGATTGCAGCTCTCTAAAGGTTGTTTCTTCTTGATCTATTGTGCCTTTAATCATAATACAGTGTCCTTATTTATATTTTATGATGATTTTCATGCTGGAGTCTGTTTTTTCAGAGATTAGTATTGACATTCTTACTTCTATGTGGATACCATTTTCCTGGGATATAGTTGTCCAGCCTTTGATTTTAAGTCCATTTTTTCCCAATTTCTTAGATATATCTCTCTGTTTTGTATTAGCACAATTG
>NW_006399755.1:29804324-29816881 GCF_000299155.1 Elephantulus edwardii
TCTATGAGATGGATTGATTCGGTGACTGGGGTAATCGGGATGGGTGTGTCAGAGGCGGTGCGGTTGGCGCAGGATAGAGCAGGGTTTAGAGCTGTTGCGCATAGGGTCGCTATGAGTCGGAAACGACTCGACGGCACATAACAACAACAACATCTCTCTGTTTGGTGTTTTTATCCACTCCATTATTCTTTTTCTCTTAATTTCTGAATTTAAACCAATCACACTAAGTGTGATTGTTCACAGGCCAGGCTTTATCATTATCATTTTGCTGTTTCTTTTTCTGTTGTTTCTGGTTATTATGATCCATGCACTGTGTTTGTTTTGGGTGTTTGGTTTTTTTTCTGTCTCTATGTAAAGAATTTCCATTAGTATTTCTCATAGAATTGGCTTTGTTTTCATGAATTTTTTAAATTCTTGCTTTAAAAAAATGCCTTAATTTCTCCTTTACATTTGATGTACAGCTTTGCTGGGTGCAAGATTCTGGCTGTCACTTATTTTCTTTTGGCCTTTTGTACGTGTCATCCCATTGTCTTCTTGCTTGCATAGTTTCTGCTGAGAAATAAGAACTTAATCTAATTGGTTTTCCTTTGTAGGGGACTCTTTTTTTCCTGCTGCTTTTAGTATTTAGAATTTGACTATGTTTTGTCTTGTTTTTCTCTTGTGGTCTTGTCTGATTGGCATTCCCTGAGCTTCTTCAGTGTGAATTGCCTAGTTTTTCATGATATCAGGGAAGTTTTCCTTTAGGACCTCTTCCAAAGTTTTCTGAGTGCTTTCCGTACCCCCTCTGATTCTGTAATTCACATGCATGTTGTTTTGTTTGCTATTATCCCACATGATTCCTAATATTTCCTTCATTTTCTTTTTTGTCCCTCCAGCATGTTGGGAAATTCTGCCATTTTGGTCTTGATATTCTGTATTGCATATGCATGTATTTCTCTTATTCCCAGTACTGTGTTGCTGTACTCTTTCTGCCTTGTGATGATTTTTCAAATTCTTGCACCTGTTTATTTACGGTTTTAATTAATTTTACATTGGTATCTTTTTTCTGCTTTTCCATCTATGGGGTATTCATTGGGTCTGCAATCTGATCTGCTTTTTTAAAAGAAGATTTTTTGTTGTTGTTGGATTCCTGCCCCCACCGCCCCCTCCCTCCCCACCATGATTTTTGAAGTTGCTTGCTGCTTTGTTGACATTATGTGAAGTTTTTCCTTGGTATGTGTGAGGCAGTTTCTGTTGTGTCTGTGTATATTGTTGAAAGTTCGTTATTTCAATGATGCTGTTGAGTAGTTGCAGACTTAAAGCATTGCCTCCTATTGTGTTTTTCAATCGCAGTCTTCCCTGCTAATTGTCTATGGGTAGTTCTTTTTCTGTGGCAACCTTCTCATCCAGTTTTCCTTAGAGGGGCAGGGAGCTGGAGTCTTTTCCTTTGCTCAGCTATAGTGGACCCATTTCTCTATTGTGTTCTGTGGTTTGATGGATGGAGAATTTCTCCCACAGGTAGGCAACATCCCAGGAGTGTAGCCCAAGATACATGGTTTGGGGTTAAGGCCAAGAAAATGACAAGGTCCCAATAGTACAGCCCTTAAGTCTTAGTAGTTGCTGATGGCCATGTACCTCTTGCATCTCCCAGGGTTGGTTGACAGGGGAGCTATTCCTCCTTGAGTCCTCCTGGGGCTGGTTGGTTTGTGGTTGCTCCCACCCAAGCAAAGGCTCAGGGAAGCACCGAGTCCTTAGCAACACAGTTTCCAATTTTATCTACCTGTTAATGTCCAGAACCACATACCTCTCTGTATTGTTCTGTTTTGATATGGATCTTAGCTGAAAGCAGAGAGTACCAAAGGATTTGACTAAGAGGAAGTAAAATTGTGTATCACAACAAATTAAGGCTAAGGAATTGCAGAACACCTGACTGTGTTTATGTGAAATAAACACAGTTTTCTTTTGATGACTCCTGTATCATTCAAAAGTTTGCCCATAAACTAATCTTTCCTTTTGCAACTTGAGGCTTGAACTTACAGTTCTTTCAGCTTGAGAAATGCCAAGCATGTTCTTTCCTTTTAGTTTTCTAATTCCAGTTCTTTGAACATTTTGGTATAATGCTTTGTTTTGTCTTCATTTCTTCCCTTTTATTTTGGCTCCTCAACCACAAAGTAGAAGGCACACGTTGAGAATAAAAATTAGGTCTCTGATGGTTATGGAATCACCATACCAATCTGGACTCTGGATTCTATATAAATGATAAAGAATCAATGTTCATCTTGGTGAAGAACATTTAAAAAATGATTGCTCATGAATTAACCTCATACAAAATTCATTACCTGTAAGTTCATGCTGAGAAGAACCTGGAGAGGAACATGTCATTTCTTAGTGGAAACATTTTACAAGGGTGGATTCAGATATTGTAAAGTGGAAAAACTGGGACCTGTACTCTCTAATGGTTTAAAATTAGGAAAGACGTGTCAGAGTTTTATCCTTTTACTATATTTATTCAATGTATGTTCTCCTTAGAGGCAAGAATGGTGAGACTTTGTCTCACATATTTTGGGCATGTTGCTAGGAAGGGCTAGTTCTTGGGAAAAGATGAAGAGTCAGAGAGAGAAAGAAAGACCCTCACCAAGATAGACTTACACAGTGACTGCAATTATGAATATAAGTCTGGCAGAAATGATGAGGCTGTCACAAAATAGAGAAGGATTCAGATCCATTGTTCTTAAGGTTGCTATGAGTCTTAGTTGATTGCTGTTGTTGTGTACCGGAGAGTCAGAACCAATCCTCCTGCAGGTTTTCTGAGGCAGTTAATCGCCTGTGAGGAGCTTGCCCATCCTTTTCCTGCTGAGCAGCTGGTGGCCTTGAACCATGTGCTTTTGAGATTGCAGCACAGCTACTTTCCATGAGGCCACCACAGCTCCTGGATTATTAAATGACATGTAACAAAAACATTCAATCTTTATGCTAAGCCAATAATCCAAGAAGCAGCTAAAATGAGAAGAATATAGAATTAAGATTGGAGGAAGACTCATCAACAACCTATGATATGCAAATATTACAACCTTTCTTGTTAAAAGTTAAGGGGGCTTGATTCACTTACTGAAGAAGATCAAAGACTTTAATTAACACTTAAATTCTTCAGTATTAATTACACTTCAATGCAACTCACTGTTTGCCACTGAATCAGAACCAACTCAGCTGTCTAAGAATGGTGGGAATTGCAGAACACCTGATTGGGTTTATGCGAAATAAACACAATTTTCTTTTGATGACTCCTGTATCATTCAATAGTTTGCCCATAAATTAATCTTTCCTTCTGAAGCTATACATTGGATGGGTGGAAGCTGCCAGTCTTTCTCCTACAGAGAAGCTGTTGGATTTGAACCACCAGAGAGGTGTCACCTTTGGATTAGTAACACAACTCTCTATGGATTACTACACCATCAGAGCTCCTTTTCAAAATAAAGAAGCAGGATTGTGATAATGGTACAGAATGAAGTTGTCAATGATTTAATCTTACTTGTATCTGCAGTCAACACTCATAGGAGCTACAGTCAAGATATTAAATTATATATTCCATTGGGTAAATCTGCTTTTAAGAACTTCTTTAAAGTGCTAACAAGGAAAGATAACCCTTTAAAGTCTAAAGTATGCCTGACACGTTGTTGTTAAGTGCTGTCGAGTCACAGGCGACTCAGTGACCCTATGAACGAAAGTCCTGGACATCTGTAAAACTTTGGTCCTTTCTCTGGGTTCATAGGGTTTCCCAAGGCAAGCTATTTCAGAAGCGGGTGCCACTTCTGCTTCCAAGCTTGTTTTAATCGGGGAGCTTCACCAAACACTGTCCACCATGGTAATCATTCTCACATTTGACTCATCAGTGTCACAGTGTTCAGCTTCACAGCAACCACTAATTACCTCTGTACAGCAAGAAGACACACCTGGGTTACACGACCTAGGAGAATGTTTCACCAAAACCAATTAAAGGTAATGCCTGACATAAACCATGATATTTTCAATTGCTTCCTAAACAGCTGAAATTTGGACAATGTATAAGGAAGACTGAAGAATTGTTGCCTTTGAATGGTGATTTTGATAAAGAATATTGAATATACTATGGACTTCCAAAAGAACACACAAGTGCAGACATGAGAAAAATGCTGCTTAGAAGCAAAGATAATGAGACTCCATCTCACATACTCTGGGCATGTTATCAGAAGTAACAACAACAACAAAGACATCATGAATGGACAAGTATGTCAGCAAAAAGAGAAGCGGACCTTCAATGAGATGGACTGATATAATGACTGAAACAATAGGTTGAAGCAGAGCAGAAATTTTTAGGATAGCACAGGATAGGCCATGGTTTCATTTTGCTATCACACAATCACTATGAATTGAAAACACAAAATAATGACAACTTTGTGATCCAATATGGCTGCTTAAACTTAAGCTGTCATGTCTATGTGACAAAAGACAGTAAACATAAAAGGACAAAAATGATCATGTTCTTGTCATTTAAGGATGATTCCTGGAATTTGTACACATTTTTTTTGCTTACAACCCATTAGCCACAAAACTCTGTCATCCCATGATATCTCGAAGGGCTAGAAAATTACTTTATTCTAGGTTGTTGTTGTTATTGTTAAGTGCTGTCGAGTTGTAGACGACTCATAGCGACCCTATGAATGAAAGGCCTGTACACTTGTATAACTTTTGTCATTTCGCCAAGTTCATAGAGCTTCTGGAGACAAGCTGTTTCAGAAGTGGATGCCACTCCTGAATGCGTTAAACTAAGTATGAGTATAAATGAAAATAATAGAATGACTAAATAGCATTCTCTGTCATGCTTTCTCTCATCAAATTGTTGTTGTTATGTGCGATTGAGTTACTTGTGACTCATAGTGACCTTATGTACAACAGCCTTAAACCTTGTTCTATCCTGTGCCAATCTTATTGTCTCTGATACACGTACACCCATTACCCCAGTCACTGAATCAATCCATCTCATTGAGGGTCTTCCTTTCTTGGGCTGTTCCTCACCCTCTCCAAGGACTAGTCCCTCCTTGCAACATGTTCAAAGTAGGTAAGATTAAGCTTCAAAATCCTTGCCTCCAAGGAGTAGCCTGGTCTCACCCTCTCTAGAATGAACCTATTTGTTCTTCTAGCAGTTCATAGTATATTCAATGTTCTCCAGCACCACAGCTCAAAGGTATCAATTTTCTATCATACCTAGTCATTATTCAGCTTCCTGATGCATAGCAAGTAAGTGCAAAGACTATGGCCTGGATCAGGCACACCTTAATCTCCAGACTGACATTGTTGCTCTTCAGTACTTTGGAGAAGTCTCTGACAGCAGACTTTCTCAACACAATTCCTCATTTAATTTCCTGACTGCTAGTACCAAGAGTATTGATTGTGGAGCCAAGCAAACTAAAGCTGTTAACAATCTCAATCTCTTCACCATCTTTTGTGATGCTACCAGTTGGTCCAGTGATGAGAATCTTTGTTTCCTTGATACTGAGCTTGAAACCATATTGAAGACTATAGTCCTTGACCTTTTGCAGCAAGCTTTTCAGGTCTTCCTCAATTTCAGCAAGCAGGCTGTGACATCTGCATAATACAGATTGTTGATGAGTCTTCCTCCAATCCTGATGCCACATTTCTCCTCATAGAGCCCAGCCTCCTGGATAATCTTTTTTTTTTCTATAATTATATTTTATTAATTTTCATAAACATTTACAGAGATTTTGGGCTTCCACTCATTCATTGTTGCACTATTCTCTCTACCCTCCTCCCAGTTTGTTCTTGTCCAAATGCCACAGTGCTTGTCAAAGCAGTTCTGATTAATCTTCTTTGTCAGTGTATCCTTTGCCATTCCCTATCACTCCTCCCTGAGAGAGACTTCACCCTGAGTCATAAGGAAAAGAGGACGGCGTATTCTCTTAGCTACTTCCTGCTGAAAAGGGACGCTGTGGGTTTCAGGGTGAAGATCTTCTCTCACTACTCTAAAGGGCCCCTTTGGCAGTAGGAAACACATAGACTATTATGGAGATTGATTTTGGAATTCAGATGCACTCTTATTGATTGTGCTTGGCTGTACATGTACATATCCTTGAAGATGTATCATGGGGGTGTTGCAACCTAGAAGACACAAATTTGACTAACAAGTTATAAGTACATGAGTCCAAAAATTATGGAAAAGTAAAAGAAAAGATTCTTTCATTATTTTACAAACCCTCCCCCAGGTCCCCTCCACCATGTAGCCCTCGCTCTAGTCTCCTCCTGGATAATCTGTTCTGCATATAGATTGAAAAGGTATGGAGACAGGACACATCCCTGGCATACTCCCCTCCCAATTTTGAACCATGCAGTGTTTCTTTGCTTGGTTCTGACGACTGCCTCTTGATCCAAGTATGGGCTTCATATAAGCATGATTAAGTGTTCTTGGATTCTCATTCTTCTCAGAGTTAGCCACAGTTTGTTGTGATCCACACAGTCAAATACCTTTGCATAGTCAATGAAACACAGACAGACATTCCTCTGGTACTACCTGCTTTCAGCCAAGATCCATCTAACATTAGCTAAAATATCCCTAGTACCATGGCCTCTTCTAAACCAAGCCTGCACTTCTGGAAGTTCTCTGTTGATGAGCTGTTCCAGTCATTTTTGAGTAATTTTCAGCAGAATTTTGCTTGCATGTGAAATCAATGACACTGTTCTGTAGTTTCCACACTCAGTTGGGCTACCTTTCTTTGGAATGGGAATACATATAGATCTCTTCTGGTCACCAACTACCATATTTAAGTTCAAGCTGAAATGAAGGAAAATTAAATTAAATCCGTGGGAACCAAAATTTGACCTTGAGTCTATCCCACTTGAATTTCAAAACCATTTCAGGAACAGGTTTTAGACCTTGAACACTAATTAACAAAGACCAGATGAGTTGTGGGAGGATATCAAGAATATAATCCAGGAAGAAAGCAAAGGGCCATTACAAAGACAGAGGAGGAAGAAAAGACCAAGACGGATGTCAGAAGAGACTCTGAATATTGCTCTAGAGCACCGAGAAGCAAAGCCAAGAAATGAAATCGAGATATTAAGGAGCTTAAGAGAAGATTTCAAAGGGCAGTGTGGAAGACAAAGTATTATAATGAAATGTTAAAAAAGGTGGAGTCAGAAAACCAAAGGGGCTGAACACTCTCAGCATTTCTTAAGTTGAAGGAACTGAAGAATAAATTCAAGCCTTGAGTTGCAATACTTAAGGATGCTTTGGGCAGAATATTTATTAAATGATCCAGGAAGCATTAAAAGAAGATGGAAAGAGTATACAGATTCATTGTACCAAAAGGAATTGGTGGACACAGAAGAATTTAATGAAACAATGTATAAGCAAGAGCCTGTGGTGATGAAGGAAGAAGTTCAACCAGTTCTGAAAGATTTGGCAAAAATCAAAGTCCCAGGAATTGACAGCATACAAACTGACATATTTCAACAAATAGCAAGTTGTATTGTTGTACCAAATTAGAAAAGGGGAAAAATTGTATCCAGCTGGAGGAGCTGGAGAGGAAGAAAGGAGTGTATCTTTTGGTTATTTCTTAGAGACAATGTACTGGAATGTATGCCCCTTGTAGTAGGTATGCAAGAACATTAGTCAAGATCCTGTTCATCAAAGAACCTGTTCCTAAACTTCAGCGAGTGCCTTGAATCATCAGTTCCCTCAGGATTTTCCTCAATTGCTGAGAGCAGCCTTGATCAAAGTTATGTTCATTCTAGAACAGCCTAGACTTAGTAATTGGGGGTAAGGGGGAAGCCCAGCCATTATGACCTACTCTGTCTGATGGGCAAAGTTTGCTCTAGAGCTCTTTGTTAAGTTGGCCAAAGATTTGTTGGACCAGTATCAGGGTGTGACTTCCTCCTAGTCTTGTTTCTCATGCCTTCTCTTTTTTTTTTAATACATCTTATATCTCAAGCTTTATTTCAGCATTTGCTGAAGCAAAGAACCTGATATATATATATATTTGCTAGTACCAAGATTGATGAGAAAAGTAGACAATAAATAACATGGATTTGGGGAACTAGGTTATAGACACTGAATTGGCAATAAGAACCCATTCACTGGTGTTGGATGAGGTGCAGGCAGTCCCTGACACAGATGAAGGCCCAGCTGGGATGGTGAACCCCATACTGTGTGGAAGACCCTTGAAGGTATGACACATCAGATATTTGAGACGTATAGTGGAAGTAGTAACTACAAGGATAATAGACTGGATGGTTACTGCTAAAATGCACTGGCTATAGAAAAATACTGAACAACCGAAGGTGGGCAATAGGCAATTAAAAGTCCGATGTGGAAGCCAGAGAGAATCTGGTTTCACACAGAGAAGATTATCTTTAAGGAAGCATGGAAGAAAACCTAGCACCAAGATGAAAACTTAAAAAATAGTTAAATGTCTGAAAATGGTAGATGAATTGTGTCACAGTCAGAACCTTAGGTGAGAAAAATCTAAGACTGATGCATGGATGAGTACATCTCATTGATGTTTCTAAAGATTTTTGCTCTTCAAATTCCTCTGATGCTTAAGATCATGGCTCATTTCTTTCTCGTAAGAGCTATCACTTCCCTATGCTAAAAGACATTGGAGAGCTTATACCTAGAAGGCAACATGTTCTTCCTTCTCTGAGTGCCCACATATAACCAAGTCCTAAACAGCAATGATGTCAGTTTAAAGACTGAAGTGCGCCTGATTCAAGCCACAGTCTTTATAATCACTTGTTATGCAGCTGAGAGCTGGACAATGAATAAGGGTAACAGAAGAATCAATGCATTTGAGTTGTGGCACTGGAGAAGAGTGCTGAACATTCCTTTGATTGCCAAAAGAAGAGAGGTTTTGTAGAAAGTGCAACTAGAGTGTTCCTTGGGGACAAAGATGGTGAAGCCTTGTCTTGTTCAGAGGGGCCAGTCCTTGGAAAAGGACATCATGCTTGGAAAAGTGAGGGTCATCAAAGGAGAAGAAGACCTTCACTAAGATGGATTAATAGCGTCTACTGAAATAGGCTCAAATATGTCAAATATGATAAGGCTGGTGCAGGATTGGCTAGAGTTCAGAACTGTTGTTCACAGGATCACTATGAGTCATACTTGACTCAATGGCACTTAACAAAACCAACAGGCTTGATGAGGGAGGTAAAGGACTATTTTCCCAGAAATGCTACAAGATCTATTCCGAATATACCAACAGAATCTGAGGGAATATACACATAGCTGGATTCAGAAGTTTCTTAATTAAGGAGGAAAGAATGTAAAATAAGATAGGGAATATTAATTGACATGGGAGCCCTGTCTCAAAATATTGGATCAAAGCAAGGACATCAGGAGTTGGTCTGAACTCATTAAATAACGGCTCCTGTTAGCCCTGACTCAATGGCAAACAACAACACACAACAAGAAAAAAAGCATTGACCCACACTGAAAACAAAGCTGGAATGTCAGAAGTGCTATTAAAGGCAGATAGAGAGGAAGAGATTAAAAAGCTTAGGAAGGTGGGTGTTTTGGAATGGACATCCCATGTACAGCTGGAAGATTAGGAAGATTATGTTCTGGAGGGAGACTTCAGAGAACACACATTTACCAAGGCTATATGAAATTTACTAATCCAAAGGACACAAAGATCAGTAAAAGTTCAATGATGGCTCTAGTTGATGGTAGAAGAGAGGGTTAAAGGACTTGGCTCATTGAACACCAAAAGAATGAGATGCCCCAGTAGAGGCCAGGTGGCAACATAAGTTATATGGCCAGCAAGATAAGAATAGAAGCTTAGAAAGTCATATCACACAGAGTTATGGAGATGATCACTACAACATGGTGTCTTTAGAAGCAGGCTACCCACAAGGCTTGCCTTAAGGTGGAGGGTGGGAAATCAAGACTAGACAACTACAAGCTAATGGCTGGCATCCGGTAAAGACATAACTCTCTATGCAGTTTCCATATGTAAGCCAGTTTGTAGGTCTTTATGGATTGAAGACATAGGCAACTTTGCAGGAAGAATGATCCTCAATAAGTATGAATGGTAATGATTTTCCCCAGAGGGATCACTGTTTATTAGCTCGCATAACTCATGAGAAATAGCAATACTCAGACATTTCAAGAACATTACCCACCAGGTCTAAATAGACACTGATGCTCATAAACTATAAGCACCATCATGAGCTTCTGATAGAATAGGAATTGAAGGATCTGGTAATAAATGGAAGGATGCCATGGTATAGCTTAGCATGGACTTACTGGAGCTCTATCCAGTGAACAAGTCCCCCAGTTCCCAAATGTAAAATGAGACTGAGCTATTTGTCCATGGGTATAAATCCAGTTTGCCTGTTGAGTAAATGCTATTCTAGAAAGCACAGAAATGTGGAAGCCTTTGAAATGACATCCTTTTCTAAGCCAAATATGGCACAAGAAATGAAAATCAATATTGGATCTCAAGAAAGGAAGATAGAAATTAGTGCCATTCTTATGAATCTGAAAGACACCAAAGTGGTGATTCCCATCATATTTCTGTTTAATTTTCCCCATATATCTTAAAAAATATTATAGCACCTGAATGAGTATAGATTATTACAAATTCAAGCCTATGAACAGCAGATCTGAACCTTATCCTATCCTGTGCCACTCTCACCATTTCTGATGTGCTCGAGACCATTGTTTGTGTCACTGTGTCAATTCATCTTGCTGAGGGTCCTTTTCTCTTATCTGGTCCTTCACCTATCCCAACATGATGTCTTTTTCCAAGGACTAGCCTTCCTGACAACATGCCCAATTTATGTGAGACTAAGTTTCCCCATCCTTGCCTCTAAGGAGCATCGTAATTGTACTTCCTCCAAGACAGATTTGTTTGCCTTTTTGGCAGTTCATGTTATGTTCAGTACTCTTCTCCAACACCACAACCTAAAAGCATCAATTATTTTTCTGATTTAGCTAATCAAATATTAAAAAGGATCGGAAAAATTATATAAAAAAATGAATTCTGTATGTAATGAATACCTGAATGTTAAACCTGAACCTATATGTTGCTGTTGTTATATGCCATTGAGTTGCCTGTGACTCACAGCAACCCTATCTATGTAAAACAGCCCTAAATCCTGCTTTTCCCTGTTCCAATCTTATTATCTTTGATACGCCTGCCCCCATTACCCGAGTCACTGAATCAATCCATTTCATTGAGGGTCTTCTGCTCCTTCGCTGTCCCTCCACCCTCCCAAACAAGACTTCCCTCTCCAACGACTGATCCCTCCTTGCAACATGCCCAAAGTATTTCAAATGAAGCTTCAGAATCCTTGACTCCAAGGAGCAGCCTGGCTTCACCCTCTTCAGAAAAAACTTATGTGTTCTCCTAGCAGTCCATGCTATATTCAAAACTCTTCTTCTGCACCACCTATATAGTCTCTGGAAAATAACATAAGGGTAAATCCAAAGACTTGGCAAAGAATAAAGCCTCAGGAATTGACAGTATACCAATTGACATATTTCAACAAATGGATTCTGCCCTGGATGTGCTCACCATGTTGTACCAAGGAGTCTGGAGGACAACCACATGGTCAACTGATAGGAAGAGATCTATATTATTCCCATTCCAAAAAAAAGGCAACCCAACAGAATGTGGAAATTATCCAACAATATCACTAATATCACACACAAGAAAAAAATCTGTTGAAGATTATCCAAAATGACTGGAACAGTACAATGACAGAGAACCACCAGAAATACAAACTAGGTTTAGTAAAAGTTGTGACACTAGAGACATTATTGCCAATGTCAGCTGTATCTTGGCAGAAAGCAAAAAAAATGTCAGAGGAATGTCTATCTGTGTTTCATTGACTTTGCAAAAGCATTTGGCTGTGTGGATCACAACAAACTGTGGTTAACCTTGTGAAGAATGGGAATCCCAGAACACTTGATTGCTGTTATGTGAAACCTATACTTGGACCAAAAAGCAGTCACTGGAAAACAGCAAAGAAACGTTGCATGGTTCAAAGTTAGAAAAGGAGTACATCAGGGATGCCTATTTCCACACCTTTTCAATCTATACTCAAAACAGATCATTTGGGAGGCTGGGCTTTATGAGGAGGAATGTGCATCAGAATTGGAGGAAGACTCATCAAAAATCTGTGTTATGCAGATGATATAACCTTGCTTGCTGAAACTGAAGAAGACCTGAAGAGCTTGCTGCAGAAGGTCAAGGACTGTAGTCTACAATATGGATTGAAGTTCAACATCAAGATCACCACTGAGCTAACTGGCAGCATAATGATAAATGGAGAAGAGATTAAGGTTGTGAACAATTTCAGCTTGCTCAGCTCCGTAGTCAACACTCTTGGTGCCAGAAGTCAGGAAATAAAAAAACCCAAAAAACCCAAAACTAGTTGCACTGGGAAAAAAAATCTACTGTCAGGGACAGGATAATATCTATACGCATACAAGGAAGTCCAGTGAATACCACTATCATTCAAATATATGCACCAACAACCAGAGCCAAGGAAGAGGAGATAGAAGATTTTTACCAACTTTTACA
>NW_006399755.1:29817031-29819694 GCF_000299155.1 Elephantulus edwardii
GGACAGAGCGGAGTTTAGGGCTGTTGTACATACGGTTGCTATGAGTCTCAGGCGACTCTATGGCACATAACAACAACAACAAATACAACTGTCAGGGACATCTCCAAAATATTGAGAAGCAACAGTGTCAGTATAGAGACTAAGGTGCACTATCCAGGCCATGGTCTTCACAATTATTTTTTATGCATCAGAGAGCTGGAAATGACTAAGGGTGACAGAAGAAGAATTGATGCTTTGAGTTATGGCGCTGGCAAAGAGTCTTGAACATACCAGTGGACCACCAAGAAAACAAATAAATCTGTTTTGGAGAAGGTGAAACCAAATTTCTCTTTGGAAGCTAGGATTTTGAAGCTGTGTCTCACATACTTTGGGCATGTGACCAGGAGGGACTGATCCTTAGAGAAGGACATAGTACTTGGAATGGTGGAGGGACAACAAAGGAGAGGAAGACCCCGGATGAGATGGATTGATACAGTAACTGGAGCACTGGGGGTTGGCGTGTCAGAGTCAGTGAGACTGGCTCAGGACAGAGCAGGCTTCAGAGGTGCTGTACATAGGGTGGCTATGAGTCCCAGACAACTTGACAGCACGTAACAACAAAGCCAGGGTTCTTCATTTATGACATAAATACAGTATCAAACATAACTAAAAATAAAAAAAATAACAGAAGATAAACCAGAGAACACCTAAAAATGAAATACCTATGATCCTCAAAAGATTTTACCAAAATAGTAAATATAAAACCTACGGACAGGGAAACTTTTGGCAACAACGTAACTGGCAAGAGTCTACTCTCTAAAATATATAGAAAATTTAAACTTTTCAACAACAAAAAGATAGTGCACTTAAAAAAAATGAGCAAAGGTTATGAACAGACCTTTACCAAAAAGACATTCAGGTGAAAAGAAACACACTAAGATTAGCTTGTGAACATTAATGATTACCAAAATGAAACAAAAACTATATTACAAAAAAACCTGACCCATTGCTGTTGAATCATCTCCAGCACATGACCTCCCACCAACGTGAAAAGAGACTGCCTCTCTTTCTCCAGTGGAGCAAACAGGACTTGAGTTACCTTACAGTTAGCAGATATAGCAAGATATACCACCAGGTTCCTCATTAGCCATTAGAGAGAAGAAAATTAAAAGTGCAGAGAGAAACTATCTCACCTCTTTTAAAAAAAAAAGACACTGATCAAAAAAAACAAAAGCAGCAAAACCAGGCAACAATAAATGTTGATGAGTTTGTGGATAGAAATTGTTAAACACTGTTGGTAGTATTGTAAAGTGGTATAATCCATTACAATTAAATAGAGTTATAACTTCTTCCAAAAGCCAGATATAGGAATAACATGATTCAGCAATCCGACTCCTACTTATATATTCTAGAGAATTAGAAGTAGTGACATGAGTAAATACACGGACCCATCATCTCATGTACTGTGGGCATGTTGGTGGAGGGGCCAGTACATGGAAAAGAACATCATGCTTGGCAAGATTGAGGGTTATCAAAAGAGGGGGAAGACCTTCGATGAGATGAATTGATACAGTGACTGTAACAGTGGGCTTGAGTATGTCAGGGGTGGTGAGGATGACACAAGATAGGGCAGGATTCAGAGTCATTGTTCACAGAGTTGCTATGAATGTAGTCAAGAGCACTTAACAATAATATATTCAATGTAGCATTATTCACAATAGCACAGAAAAATACAGAAATAATGAAACATCCACTAGTGATGAACAGCTAAACAAAATGTGGAACATACATGCAATAGAATATTAAGCAATTATCAGGAATAATGGTGAGTCTGCAAAACATCTTATTTCGTGAATCTAGAGAGTATATACTATATTTAGTGATATAAGTGAACTACAAAAGGACAAATATATGATACCATTTTATAAAGATCAAAACTAGGTTTATACATGGAAATCAACGTTCTTTGATAATTACTGGGGGTGGGGGTAGGAGAGAGAATCCCTAAATAATACAAAGCCAAACGCAACCCACTACTATCAAGTTGGTTCTGACTCTATATCAGGTATCTGAGGCTGTAGGTATTTATGAGAGGAGGCTGTCCATCTTTTCTTGAGGAATGGCTGGTGGCTTTGAGCTGTTGGTCTTTGTTTAGCAGCCTAATACATTACACACTATACTATCAGGGATCCTTCACTGAATAGTAGATATGGGTTCATTCATTATGTATTCACAATACAGTGGTAGTCAATAAAACATAGTCAAGGTAAATGAAGAAATTGACAATAACAAGGATAAATACAACTGTTGTTAAGTGCTGTAGTGTATACAATTCTGCACCAATGTAATAACAAAAATGTATGAGTGATTATATAGGAAAATTTGTATAGCATATAGATATGGAAGAGCATATGAGGATACATGAGCATGCATGTGTATTGTTGTGGGCATTTTTATGTACTTGTCTGTATATGCTGTATTCAAAGACATGCCACATTGGGAAAACTGACTATCAAGACCTCTCCAAAGTGCTAAAGAGGGGGATGTCAATTTAAAGACTAATGTACACCTGGTCCAAGCTTTGGTATTTTCAGTTGCTTCCTGAGAACCTGAAAGTTAGACAATAATGAAAAACGACAGAAGACGTAGCAATGCCTTTGAATTGTGGTACTGGTGAAGAGTAT
>NW_006399755.1:29821974-29827974 GCF_000299155.1 Elephantulus edwardii
GCGATTGGCACGGGACAGAGCAGAGTTTAGGGCTGTTGGACATAGGGTCCCTATGAATCACAAGCAACTCGACGGCACATAACAACAACAACAACAACAACATACACATTGTGAGTTATTGGGCTTGAAAGCTAAGGATCACAGTCTCAAGCACATCAGGTTGATTAATACAATATAGCTTATACAGTTAATGATCTATATCCTTGTTTGGTTGGGTCTTTAAAGCTTGCAAGCAGCCACTTGAGATAAAATTATTGATTTCTTCCTTTCTGTAACAAAGGAAAGAGAAGGAAACCAAAGACTCAAGGAACAAATTAGTCCATAGACCTAAAGGTCCACACAAACCAGTATCCTAGTTACCCCGGACTGTTATGACTGAAATTCAGGTGGATGTCATCACCAAACAGAAATAAATATATTCTCTCACACTTTGTTGTTGTTGTTCTGTAGCACTGAGCTGGAAATGATCCGTAGTTGACCCACCAGTAGGTTTTCAGAGGCAGTAAGTCACACAGGAGGAGACTGGCAGATAGAAGTCAGAATTCAGAGCACCAGCTCCAGGGTAATTCCCTCCCCCTCCTCCCCATTCACTGGCTCTGGGGGTCTCAGTCATCAGTTTTCCCCTGTGGCTAGGAGTTTATCAGCATAGGACAAAAAGATGAGCTCAGCTCTCGATTTTTCTCAGTTGTAGAAGGTTCTTCTTCCCCTTGCTTTTCCTATCTTTTATATCTTGTAGATAAAGATGGTGATGCTGGCCAAACCTCATAGAAACTCTTTATATCAGATCAGGTCTGTGAACTGAGAGAAGGTGTTGCTTTTCATCCTAAATCCCTCACTACTCATTGACTGATCACTTCAGTTCACATTATCGGGGATGATTATATCATTACTTAAGTGCTGAATCACATCATTTCACAACTGCCAAACCACTGAAGATCATGGGCCAGTGAAGCTGACATGTATTTAAATCTGTGACATACAGCCTCATCTAGCCTGGGACAAGAAGAACTCAGTGGTGACTGGCTAGCAGTACTTACCACGCTAGCCAAAGATAGAATAGAAGGTTCCAGTTGTTGTTGTGTACTGTAGAGTTAGACATCCTTCCGCCACAGAACAGCTGATGACCTCGAACCTCATTCCTTTCGGATTGCAGGACAGCTTCTTGCCACTGGGGGCGAGGTGGGGGGAGAGAGAGAGAGAGAGGTAAATTCATAAAAAAGAAAAGATCAGAGTAGAAAAATAGAGACTGAACAAACCTCTATCATCCTAAGATACTCTTTCAATTTAAAACCACTGCTGGGTGTCATTTTTCAGCCAAATATTTTGGTCCATACACCTGTGAGGAATGTGCTTGTCACAATATTCAACGATATGAATCCAAGTGGGTAATATTTATCCAAAAGCAAAGGTGGGGAAACGAGGAGGGACTGGATAAATGGAAAGATGGAAACAAAGAAGGTAGGATGGAAATGGGGAAAAGGCAGACCATTGTGAGGACAGCAACCAATGCCATGGAAAATGCGAGTATACATTAATAAATTGCAAACACTTTTGCTGGGTACACTTTCATGAAAACACAGTAAAAATTTTAAAAATATGAGACTATAACCAAGATTTTAAGAGTAATTTTAAAATTTTTTTATGAAAAACCAAGACAAACCCTTAAGTATGGATTTATAAGCGTCTGAAGTAAAAATAAACAAGAGGATGAGGGATAGTTGCCATTCCCATCAAACTGATAAACACAATTGATCTTTGCCCGAGGACTCTGTTAACACTCTTGTCCTCTGTCATAAACTTACATAAAGAGATCGGTGGTGACTGGACACCACAGAACATCACACTGACTGGGAAGGACGACCAAGTTACAGTGCACATGCATGAAGAAAATGACAGGATTGCAGGTGAGAGTGTGTAGTGGGGGGGGGTGGTGTTGCAAAAGATAGCTAACTCTTATCTTCCACACTTCATAGTCAATAGATCATGGCTAACCAAAGCATAAAGGGGTACAAATATAAATATGCTCTCTAAATATATGGAATTAAACATCAAAGAATTGGCTGAATGTTTCCAGTGGCTGTCTTTGAGAAAAGGGAAGTATTGATATTATTCAAATCTTTAAGTCAAAGTCAAATGCATGTGTAACTGGAAAAAAAAAAGCAAAATCCTAGCCCCCAGATCCCCCCACATAGGAAAGGAATTGTTCTCTTTCTGACCCTCATGCCCCTCTAGGACATTGAGGTCCAATTTAGAAGAGAGTTCAGTATGGGAGCCCTTGGGTTTTGTTCAGTGTTTTCAACAACCACAAAAGTCAGTGATTCTCCAAACGACTAGTGAAACTACTATCCTGTAATTAAATATAAACAAACAAAAAAAGAGACTTTCCACAAGTTAAGATCTTTTAAAAGGTAAAATCCGCTTGGTTTCAAGATTTTAAATGCTCTTAAAGTCTCAAGCCCCAGGGTCAGGTGGGAGACCCTTGGATGCCTATAAAGGGAATGTCTTGATCACCCACCTCCTTAATGTTTGGTAACAATTTAGTAGATGAATGTCCGGTAAGTGTGTGGGTACTGAGGGGAGCAGCAGGAAGTCTCATAAGACTATTTATATTTCACAGGAAGAGACTGTTGTCTTTCTCATACCATTAAAATTGTTATCCTTTATATCCTTGACCTATCTGAAGAAAAGACTTACAATTAAACTGTAACAGTGTTTTCTCTATGCATGTATTTTTTGCAGTCTTAAATAGTTTTAATGATGTAATGTCTTGCCTCTCTTTTAACAGAAAATGGATACCATAATTTAACCTGTGATAACTATTTTTAAACTCAGCTTATTGTTGATTGAAGCCCCTCTACAACTATCACCATTTATCAAAGCTCATAGAGTTTCCAGAGGCATATTGTTTAGGAAGTGGATGCCACTCCTGCTTCCAAAAACAACACGAAGAAGTAGTTTAAAAATAGTTAACACAGATTAAATTATGCTATCTTGTACCTACCTTGTTGTTGTTGTGGTTGCTATGTGCCGTCGAGTCGCTTGCGACTCATAGCAACCCTATGTACAACAGCCCTAAACTCTGCTCTGTCCTGTGCCAATCGCACTGTCTCTGACACTCCCATCCCAGTTATCCCAGTCACTGAATCAATCCACCTCATAGAGGGCCTTCCTCTCCTGCGCTGTTCCTCCACCCTCCCAAGCATGATGTCCTTCTCCAAGGACCGGTTTCTCCTTACGACATGTCCAAAGTATGTTAGACGGAGCCTCAGAATCTTTGCCTCCAAGGAGCCACCTGGTTTAACCCTTTCCAGGACAAACCTGTTTGTTTTCCTAGCAGTCCATGATATTCTCAATACTCTTCTCCAGCACCACAGCTCAAAGGCATCAATTCTCCTTTTATCCTCCTTGGTCATTGTCCAACTCTCTGATGCATAACAAGTGATTGCGAAGACCATGGCCTGTATCAGACGCACCTTAGTCTCCAGAGAGACACCATTGCTCTTCAGTACTTTGGCGAGGACCCTAACAGCAGACTTTCCCATGGCAATGAGCTTTTTAATTTCCTGGCTGCTGGTGCCAAGAGTGTTGACTGTGGAGCCAAGCAAACTAAAGCTGTGTACAATCTCAATCTCTTCATCGTCCATCCTGATGCTGCCAATTGGTCCAGTGGTGAGAATCTTTGTCTTCTTGACATTGAGCCTCAATCCATATTGTAGGCTGCAGTCCTTGACACTATGCAGCAGGCGCTTCAGGTCCTCTTCAGTTTCAGCAAGCAGGGTTGTGTCATCTGCATAACGCAGATTGTTGATAAATCGTCCACCAATCCTGACCCCACATTTCTCCTCATAGAGCCCAGCCTCCCGGATAATCTGTTCTGCATATAGGTTGAAAAGGTATGGAGAGAGGATGCATCCCTGGCGTATGCCTTTCCCAGTTTTGAACCATGCAGTGTTCCCTTGCTCTGTTCTGATGACTGCCTCCTGGTCCAAGTATAAGTTTCGCATTAGAACGATCAAGTGTTCTGGAATTCCCTACCTTCTTAGTCCTCATAAACTCTGAAAGCATATTTAACTTGTAGAAAATTCCAGGCTCCCTCTCTCTCTTTTTTTTTTTTACTTGCATTGATCCCAATTTATGAAAATAGCCCAAATGTCCAACCACAACCTAATGGATTGAGAAATTATGATACATTCACACAGTGAAATACTATGCAGCACGCAGGAGAAGGGATTTTGTAAATTACTACCTAACTTGGGAGGGACTAGAGAGCATTATGCTAAGTGAACTAACTCAGCCCCATAGGACAGATACAGTATAAGATCATTACTGTCGAACGTGTATAAAGATTCAAGGGGGAAGGGGGAAGAAGAGGGATGAGCATGGGTGGTGGGGTAGTGTGGTTCATCTTAGGGTCACAAAATTTGATGAGTGGAGGGAGAGATGGGTAAGGAAAGGGGAAAGATTCGGTGTGAAAACAATGTATACAAATTTTGTATGTAAATCAGCATATAATTAATATTTTATTTAAAAAAGTTTACATAATCTTATAGGGCCTCCACTAGAAAAAGACTAATAACATATTTACAAAATGGGCAAAAGACATGGAAAGAATTATTCAGACAAAAGTCTCATACCAAAAGTTTACAGAATCCTACAGGCCTTCCACAAGCTAAAGACTGATAACACAATTACATAATGGGCAAAAGACATGGAAGGAATTTTCACAGAGGAAGATATTCAGATGGCCAACAGACACATGAAAAAATGCTCAAAATCACTGGCAATAAGAGAGATGCAAATAAAAACCACAATGAGATACCATCTCACTCCAGTAGCAGTGGCCAAGCTTAACAGGACAGCAAATAATAAATGTTGGAGAAGATGTGGTGAGATAGGAACTCTTATACACTGTTGGTAGGATTGTAAAATGGTACAACCAATTTGGAAGGCAGTTTGGCACGTCTACTTTTTTGTCCCTACAGTATGTCCTTCTACCATTTCGGTCTTAATATTCTGGATTTCATTTACATACTTTTCTGTTCTTTCTAGTGCTGTGTTGACTGTTCCCTCTCTGTCCTGTGATGATTTTTTTTTCTATTTTTTTTTCCTGTGATGATTTTTTAAGTTCTTATACCTACTTATCTATACTTTTAATTCTTTATTCTATCTTTTGCATTTTCTTCCATAGTTGTTTAAGTTGCTCCTCATCAATATATTTCTTATAGTTCCCTGTCTCTGGAGTATTCAATTACTTGATGGCTTCCATTGTTTCTTCCATCATTTGTTCCTTCTTCTGTAGCTGTTCAGATAACTCCAATTCAAAGATAAGCAGGGAGAGATGGACAGTCTCTTCCTGTTACAAATCACAGCCTTAGAAACCTGATGAAGGAGATCCAAGATGGCGGCGGAGGCAGAGACAGCGTGGTGAGCTGCGGGAGCAGCGAATCACTTGAAGCAGGGCCATTATGGCCTTCCACAGACTTCGGCTTATTGATAATTGAACACTTAAACAGTTGATGACTGGCCCTCAGTGAAGATCGAGGCTCAACAACAGGAATTCAAGGATTCCCAAGGAGAAATGGGTGAGTCTCATGGCTCCCAACACCCCCCCTGCAGAGTCTGCGCTGCGCTGAATAGCCGCTGCAGCTCCATGAGGCTCCCACAGCCTGAACGAATGGATTCCCTCACCCAGGATGGATGCTGGGCACTAGCCCTCCTCAAGACTGGTAGAATGAAGCCACCATACTGCCGCAAGGTGGACTTGTTCTGGAGAGAATTCTTGGAGCCAGGATGGCAGCTGTGGGAGAAGCAGGCGACCACCAGCCGCCCACACAAGAGGGGCCACGCACGTGCTGAGCACCCGTGTGGTGGGGTGGGGTGGCGCGCCCCCAGTGGCTGCTCGCGCTGAGGGGGGTGCGCCTCCCACTGGCCTCCTGTGCTGGAGCGGGGGAGGCGCGCGCCCCGCTGGCCGCCTGCGTAGGAGGTGGGGGATGGGATGCA
>NW_006399755.1:29829270-29830855 GCF_000299155.1 Elephantulus edwardii
TCCTCTGTAGCATCTGGTCCCCACTGGACCCTCCTCATTTCCTTCACCTGCTCCCCCCACCGACCAAACTGTGCAGCTCTGCAGCTACATCCTGGCCCATCCTCACCCTTCTGCCCCCAACCCTCACCTCCTTGTACCCCCAATATGTTTTTCCGAATAAAAAAAAGATAAAAAAAAGAAAAGAAACCTGATGAAGGTTCATTATGAGTCAGAATCTACAGATGGCAGTGACAGATTAGGAAAGAAACAAAATTCAAAATTAAAAGGAGAAAAAAGATGAGGTTTACTGGTCTGATAGTGATGGAACACTCAAGATTGTGACTTTTAGTTACTCTTCCAGCATCAAAGTGATATAACTTGTGACACAAGTCACAGTCAAACAATAGACATGTCTATACGATGATCAGTAGTATCAGGGACAGAAGCCTCCTGATCCAGGTATAGGTTCCTCATCAGCACAACCAAGTGCTCTCGGATTCCCATTCTTCTCAATGTCAGCCACAACTTGTCATGATTCATACAGTCAAACGCCTTTTCATAGTCAATAAAGCATAAATAAACATTCTTCTAGTATTCCATACTTTCAGCCAGGATCCACCTGACATCAACAATGATATCCCTGGTGCAACGGCTTCTTCAAAATCCTTCCTGCACTTCTGGCAAGTCCCTATCTATTTACTGTTTCAGCCACTTTTGAATGATCTTCAGCAGTACTTTGCTTGCGTATGATATCAATGATATTGTTTGAAAATTTCCACATTCAGTTGGATCACCCTTCTTGGGAATGGGAACAAATATGAACCTCTTTCAATCTGTTGGCTGGACATTCGTTCTCCGAATTTCCAAATCAACACACTTGGTACGAGCAGTCAGGAAATAAGGAGACACACTGCACTGGGAAAATCTGCAGTTAGGGACCTTTCCAAATTATTGAGGAGTAGTGATGTCAGTTTGAGGACTAAGGTGCATCTGATTTAGGCCATAGTCTTTCTTTGGTGGGTGGAGGCTGGCAGGTAAAACAAATAGAAAAGATCTGGTGGAGATATGGAAACACAGTAATGGTGAGTATGATTCAATGGTGATTAATTTTATAAAACATAATGAATGGGAATGATTGTATAAAACAATGTGAAAGAAGGATAATGTGAAACACAATGTATCTGAACTTTGGAATCAAACCAATATACAAATTTAAAAAAAAGAAAAAATTCAATTACTTGCAAAACATTTGTACAAATTACACAGACTTTTAGGCCATGCTTTCTCAATTCTTTGTCTTTAAAAGTAGACAACCAATTAACATACATGCATTAAAAGTTACTTATGCTGTAAAAAAAATGTCTTCCTCTTGTTAAAATCTCCAGTACTGTCTATTATCTCTTGTTCACTTTTCTGTAAGCTTGGGGATATAAGGAGCAGGCTAGGCTCTCTATTACTTGTGCTGAAAAACTTTGACCTGAATTTTTTATTCTCTTGGGAGTCCTGGAGACTCTCCAGCAGTGATTTCTACAAATATTTCCTTGTTTCTTCATACATTAAAATGTACAGTCCACTGGAAAATCTTGGTGCCTTGAGTTTTGTTGTT
>NW_006399755.1:29832493-29836658 GCF_000299155.1 Elephantulus edwardii
ATATTCCTTCCATCTTCTTTTAATACTTCCTGGATCATTTAATATTCTGCCCAAAGCATCCTTGATTATAGCAACTCTAGGTTTGAATAAACTTATATAAGAATTTTACAGATATATATCTATATCTAGATACATTTTTATATGTTGCAAAAGACATCTTTAAAGTACTAAAGAGCTAGTAAGGATATCAATGTAAAGACTAAGATATCCTGAAATGCCTTGAGTTTTAAGTGCATTTTCAAGACATTAAGTCCTTGTACCAAAGTATCACTGTTGTTTTTATGTGCAGTCAAGTCATCTGGGACTCATAGCGATCCTCTGTACAACAGCTCTGAAGCCTGCCCTGTCCTGAGATGATCTCAGTGACTGTGACATCAACCCCCACTGCCCTAGGTACTGTACAGTCCATCTCACCTGAGGTCTTCCTCACCTGCACAGTCCCTCCACCCTTCCAAGCATGATGTCCTTCTCCAAAGATAGTCCCTTCTGGCCACATGCCAAAGTATGTGAGATGGAGCTTCAAAATCCTCCAAGCAGAAACTTGGTTTCACCCTCTTCAAGACAGACCTATTTGTTTTCTTTGCAGCCCACGGTATGTTCAAGACTCTTCTCCAGCACCATAACTCAAAGGCATCAATTCTTCTTCTCTTATCTTTACCCCTATTTCCAATATTTATGAATAAACAATCTTTGTGTATGCAGTAAACACGCTATGGATATTTTCTTTTAGCTACTCTTTATAGCATTGCTCTTACAAACACACTCTTGGGCTTTGTTTACCCAGATGTTTTCAATCTACAAACAGGAAGAACACACTCAAACTGAGTCTACTTATAACTGAGACTTTTTCAGTTAAAGACCCAAACCTTTTAGATCTTCATTTCTATAGACCTCCTGACAGAGGGTGGTAAGAACTGGTGTGGTCCTGGGAGAATTCCGGAAACACTTGACCATTAACCAAAATGTTAGTTGCTCTGCAAAAAACATTTAGGGTCAGCATGAGTTAGAATTGTTTTAAATTCATATAGGAAGTCCCACTCATTGAGGTTACTGTTTTTCTTAAGGTTAAATGCCGTTTTACCTACAAGCAGGCCGAGTAGATTTGTCAGCAAAACGTGTGGTCCTAAAGCAGAATTAAGCTGTTCTAGCTGGAAGAACCTCAACATTGATTTCACAGTCTGTTAGGAGTTCCATCCAACTAGCTGTCTATTGAACCAAGTAGCTGAAAGTCAAGGGACCACAAATTGCTGAAATAAACCCGGCTTCCACTGTTTGATTAAGATCTTCTAGGCAGTATTTTAGTTGGCCAATATTTCAACAATTGTTAGGAGAAGATGGGGGAAAAATTAGCACAGAACATCTGCATAATCAAAACCGACTTGCATGTCTAGAGACCAGACAGACTCATTTTTATAGTGAAAGGTCATCTAAAACATACAGCTTTGACATTTTCCTACTTCAATCATTTATTTAAATTTGAGCTCAACCTACACATTGTCGTAAAACAGCTCCAATTATTGGAAGGCCCTCCCTCATGTTCTTTACATAGACCTTTTAAACAGACCCAGCATAGTTTTAGTCAATGCAAATTTATCTAGAGCTTTCTTGAAAAAGCAGATTTCTACAGAAGATTAAAAAAAAATCTGTGGCAGAACAATTAAAATGTCAGATTTTTTAAATTAAATTACCTGCAATAGGACAAGCTTGGAAGCAGGAGTAGCATCCACTTCCATAAACAGCTTGCCTCCGGAAACCCTATGAACTTGGAGAAAGGATGAAAGTCACACAAGTGTTGAGGACTTTTGTTCATAGGGTCACTATGAGTCACCTATGACTCGATGGCACTTAACAACAACAACAATAACTTGTTATTTTAGCATGTTTTCTCTCTTATTCTCTCATTGCCATGGAGTCATGGCTATGACTTTATTAGGTTGTTGAGTACTGTTGAGTCAGAACCTACCCACAGCTGACCCTTGAGCGGGTTTTCAGAGGCAGTTAATCAAGGAGATTGCTAATCCTTCTCCTGCAGAGCAGCTGGTGGATTTGAACCATGTGAATTTGGGATTGCAGAGCAATTTCTTACCACTGTAAATGGCGCAAGAGGAGATTGCCCAGAGAGCTATTGGTGTGTTTGAACTACAAGAGGACTGTGGACTTTGGGCTAGCAGCACAGCTCCTTTGCTACCAGAGCTCAGACAATTCCTAAACTTCAAAAAAGTAAAACAAAACCAAAACAAATTAATTCTTTAAAAAAATCCTGGACTTTCTCCCTCTTTTCACTCATTTTACCAACTCTCCAAGTATAATTTGCTCACTAAGAACTATTTGAGAGACAGGAAGGAACCCACAAAATACAAATTTAAGTTGTGAAACCTCATAAACTCTCTCCTGATCTCCTAACAGCTGCTACCAAATGAAATGAGAGTTAACATTACCTAATATTATAGGGGACTATTCTGGTACACATTAATAGCAAATTAATCTATGATTTGCTAAATAACGGGAACCCATGTGTTAATATAGTAAGTACTCTGATCTAAAAAGATTATCTTTCTCCATTCAAGAAACCAGTCTGAAGGGAGCTCTGGTGGCCTAGAGGCAAGAAGCTGTGCTACAATACTGAAGGCATGCGGATCGAATCCACCAGGTGCTCTGCTGGAGAAGAAGGGGCAATCTCCTCCTGTGCCAGTTGGATCTGACTCCGCAGTACACAACAAGAAAACAAACAAACAAACAAACAAACAAACAAACCCCAAAACGACAAAAACCCTAATCAGTCTGCTAATTAAAAGGTTTGCAGTTCATATCTACCAGTTCCTGAGGAAGAAAGCTGGGAAATTTCTTCCTATGAAGATTTACAATCTCTGAAACCCTTCGGTAGATAACTATGGATGGAAGAATCAACTTGTTCACAGCAGACTTGGTTTTTTGTTTTGTTTTGGGCCCCCTTCCCCACCTTTGATATATCTAGACACTTCGTTAAAACACTCAGTCTATTCTGCCAATCTCCATAGATACTTGCACATAAGTTCCTGGGCAGTGCAAGTGGTTAAGTCTTCACTGCTAACTAAAGATTGGTGGCTTGAACCCATCCAGAGGTGCCTTCTATGGAAGGTGTCACCACCTCTTTCTACTTTTGAAAGATCAGCCATTGAGAACTCCGTGGCATGAAGTTGTATTCTGAAACACATGAGGCCATTATAAGGTACAACTGATTGCATGACATTTCTCCTTCAGCCCCACTCTGTGTGACAATATCATATTTTCTTTATTACTGTAGCTTTATAGTGGGCCTTGATATCAAAGATAGTAACTACTCTGACTATATTCTTTTTTTATTATCAAATAATTTTTTTCTCTATGCTTTAGATATAAATTTAAGAATTAGTTGTAAAATTCCATTAAACATTTTGTGCAGCATATGTAAATTGATTTTCCTCTCTTTAATCTAGCCTGGTCCTGTGATCTAATTTACCTGACTGAATATAATGGAAACTACACATTGTAATTTCCAAGGCTGAGCTTTCAGAGAGCTACAGCTTTCTCCTTTGCTGCTCTGAACACTCTTTTTCCAGGTTTCACTATACAAAGAAAATCATGCGGAATCCTCCAGCTTTCTCTGCCAAGTTATCAGAACTGTGAGTGAAGTCATGACCTCTTGGATGTTCTAGCCCCAGGTACCGTCTAACTGCACCTGTGAGAGACCTCAGCTGATAACACAGGGAGCAAAAGAACCACTCAATTGAGTTCAGATTAAGCTCTTGGGCTACAGAATTGGGAACAAATACAATGTCTTTAATTTTCAACCATTATATTTTGGGATAATTTGCTAAATAACAGAAGCCCTTGTGTTAACAATGGTTAAGTGCTTGGCTGCTAACAAAAATTGGAAATTTGAACTCACAAAGGGATTTCATTGGAGAAAAGTCTGGCAAACTGTTCCTGTAAAAAGAGTCAAACAAGCAAACTTGTTGGTGTTGAGTTGATTTTGGCTCAAAGCAAGCCTACAGGACACAACAGAACTGCCTCACGGAGTTCCCAGGTTGTAATCTTTCTAGAAGGCAGACAACAACATCTTTTATAGAGCAGCTGTTGGGTCGAACTGCCACTATTTTGATTAACACTTAACTTCTTTTTTTAAACTTTTATTTTTTAATTTAAA
>NW_006399755.1:29837682-29844437 GCF_000299155.1 Elephantulus edwardii
GTGGGTCCTGTAAGTAGAACTCAACAGCATCCAATAACAAGTCATAGAGCAAGTAGAGATTTTTTGTGTAAAGTGTTATCAATATTGCCACCTATAGCAATGTTCTGGAATTCTCAGTCTTCCCAAAGTTAAACACGAGTTTTGGAGATCTATGCAGTCAGATGCCTTTGCATAGTCAATGAAATACAGATAGACAGTCCTCTGGTACTCTCTGCTTTCAGCAAAGATCCATCTGACATTGCTGATAGTGACTCTGGTGGTGCAGCCTCTTCTAAACCTGGCTGTATTTCTGGTAGTTTTCTTTCAAGGTACTATTCCAGTCGTTTCTGCATAATCTTCAGCAGGATTTTACTTGTGTGTAGTATTTTTCAATAATTTCCACACTCGGGTTATCTTTTTTTGGCATGGAAACAAATATGGATCTCATCCAGTCAGTTGGCCAAGTAAGTAAGTAGTGGTTCTTCAGATTTCTTAGGACAAATTGGTGAGCATGTTCAAAGCAATATCTGTCTGTTGAAATATGTCAATTGATATTCCATCTCTGTGTGAACCACAACAAATTGTGGCCAACCCTGAGAAGAATGGGAATCCTAGACTCTTGATTGTGCTTATGCAAAATCCATATTTGGACCAGGAAGCAGTAGCCAGAACAGAGCAAGGAAACACTGCATGGTTCAAGACTAGGAAAGGAGTGGGTCAGAGAAGCATCCTGTATCCATACCTTTTCAATCTATATACAGGATGGATTATTTAGGAGGCCAGACTTTATGAGGAGGAATGTGGCATCAGGATTTGAGGAGGACTCAACAGCCTATGTTATGCAGATGATACAACCTTGCTCACAGAAACTGAGAAGGACCTGAGGCGTTTGCTGCAGAAGATCAAGGACTACAGTCTTCAATATGGATTGAAGCTCAATAAACATTTTCACCACTGGGCAATTAATTGGCAGGACCATGATAGGTGGAGAAGAGCTTAAAGCTGTTAATAATTCCAGCATGCTCGAAACAACAATCAACATTCTTGGTGCCACCTTCAGGAAATTAAAAGGTTAATTGCTTTGGGTGAAGCTACTGTTACAGACCTTTCAAAAGTTCTGAAGTGCAATGATGTCAGTCTATAGACTAAGGTGCACCTGATACGGGCTATGGTCTTCACAATTACTTGCTATGCATCAGAGAGCTGGACAATGACCAAAGATGAGAAATAGTATTGATGCCTTTGAGTTGTGGTGCTGGAAAAGACTATTGGACATATAGACTGACAAAATAACAAACAGGTTTATCCTAGAGAAGGTGAGATCAGGTTGCTCCTTGGAGGCAAGGATTTTGAAGCTCTGTCTCACATACTTTGAGCATGTAGTTAGGAGAGACCAGTCCCTAGAGAAGGACATTAAGCTTGGAAGGGTGGAGGGAAAGCACAGGAGAGGAATATCCTGGATAAGATGGATTGGAAACGAACTAGAATAATGAGGCTCGATGTGTCGGTGACAGTGAGATTGGCTCAGGATGGAGCAAAATTCAGAGCAATATGTGCAATAGCTGTGACTCACTATGAGTCACAGGTGAGTCAACGGCACATAACAGTAAAACATGGCAATGTGAAAGAAAATACACTTAAATGGGTCTAATTCCACTTTGAATGTCTATTAATAGAATTATATTTTTTTGTATTTCTAAACTACAATCATATTCTGCAGAATTTTTGAGCTGCTTCTTCCATTTCACCAATTTTCTCTTTAGTTGCATCTAGTTTGCTGTTTACTCTACCCTTGAGTTTTAAATATTCTTTTTGATAAAACAGAGATTCTCACCACTGGTCCAATTGGCAGCATTATTATAGATGGTGAAGAGATTGAGGTTGTTAACAGCTTTAGTTTGCTTGGTTCCACAATCAACACTCTTGGTACCAGCAGCCAGGAATTTAAAAGACAAATTACATTGGGAAAGTCTGCTGTCAGAGACCTCTCCAAAGTCCTAAAAAGCAACGATATCAGTCTGGAGACTAAGGTGTGCCTGATCCAGGCCATAGTCTTTTCAATTACTTTTATGCATTAGGAAGCTGGACAATGACTAGGGATGATAGAAGGAGAATTGATGTTTTTTAGTTGTGATGCTGGAGAAGTGTATTGAATATACCATGGACTGCTAGGAGAACAAATAAGTTCTTCCTGGAGAGGGTGAAACCAGGCTGCTCCTTGGAGTCAAGGATACTGAAGCTTCATCTGACATACTTTGGATATGTTGCAAGGAGGAATCAGACCTTGGAGAGGGATGTCATGTTTAAGATGGTGGATGGAGGTCCATTCAAGAGAGGATGACCCTGGATGAGATGGATTGACTCAATGACTGGGGAAATAGGAGTAGGTGTGTCAGAGATAATAAGATTGACTCAGGACAGAGCAGGGTTTAGGGCTGTTGTACATAAGGTCGCTATGAGTCATAGGCGACTCGAGGACACATAACAATAACAACAACAAAAACATTATAAATATTTGTCTATCCAGATATTTTAATATTTTTCTCCTTAAATATGTTTTCATATATTTAAACATATTACTTTAATTTTTAAAAAAATTACATTTTTAATCCATTAATTTTAACATATGAATTATTTTCTCATTTCTTTCTTAGGTTTTAAACATTTTTTGTTTTTTTTTCTTCCTCCTTTTATCACGTCTTCTTGGTAGGTTTTTCCTTATGTAGATTTTTAAATTGTAAGCAAGTGACTCGATTTCACATAACAACAACAACAAAGCCCATTGTTACCAATGTGTCTGTAGGCATATTTTGAGACATACATGGGTTGTGAGTACTTGTAGTGGGCAGAGTAATAGTCTTCTGAAGATATGCATCCATGCCTTCTTCATACTCAAAACATGTGTATGTGTTACCTTACATGGGAAAAGGAATTTTGCAGATATGAGAAAGATTAAGAATCTTGAGGTGGAAATATTATTCTGGATTACTACATAAATTTAATCTTATAACTTGACTTCTTAAAAGTGAAGAATCTTTCATGACTGTAGTGAGAGGAAGACATGTACGTACAGAAGATGAGTTAGAGAGGTATACAGTTCCGACGTTGAAGATGGAAGAAAGAGCAGCACTAAGAAATGAGTGAAATGTTGTGATAGATGGAAAAAAGATTGAAGTTGTCACAATTTCATTTTATTTGGAGCCACTTTCAACCTCATTGAAGGTAGTTAAGAAATCAAAAGACAAGTTGCATTCTGAAAATCTGTTGTTAGGGACCTATCCAACGTTTTAAAGAGCAAGGATGTCAGTTTAAAGATTAAGATGTGCCTGATCCAAAGCTTGATCTTCCAATTGGACAATGAATAAGGAAAACAATAGAAGAATCAATGCCTTTAAATTTTGGTGTGGCAAAGAGCAATGAATATAACATGGACTGACAAAAGAACAACAAATTTGTTCTGAAGAAAAAGTAACTAGAGTGCTCTTTAGAGACAAGGACGGAGAAATGTGTCTCACTTACTCCGAGTATATTTTCAGGAGGAATAAATCCTTAGAGATACTGCTATGAGAAAGGTTAGGGAAAGAAAGATGGATTAAAACACTGCATATCACAGTGGCCTTGAGCAAGGCAGAGAGCGTGAGCATGGTTCAGATCTGTTGTTCATAGATTTGCTATGAGAAGTTCTTGACTTGACAACACTTAACAACAGTTTCTCTGGGACAAGAATTCTGTTTCTGGTTTCCAAGAAATAGGCTTTCCTGTGCTTTGTTTTTCTGTGGAGCATTCACTTTCTGATTCCACGTCCTGTTTGGGGCCAGCACTTTATTTGCAGCTCTTTGCAGTAATAACTACTGTCACTTGCTCATGCCTGCTTGCAGGATATCTAGAGACATCACAACTCACTTTCCTCATTGATTTAATCTTCCTTCCTCTGATCTCTTTCTTCTTGGTTTTATGCTCCTATTTTGTTTTTAACTAGATTTCCCATTTACTTCTTGTAACTAGTCTAATCATTCAAAAGAGCATGTATTATGTGGGGTTTTTATTTATTTTAAATCTGTTTTGTTAAAATTATATCCAGCAAAAGAATTCATGATGCAGTGGTTAAGTGCTTAACTGCTAAAGGAAAGATCTTTGTTTTAAACCCATACACCACTCTTTGTGAGAAAGATGATACAGTTTGCTTCCACAAATTGTGTATACTGCACTGAAACAGATAAGGGAGTGAATAATTTAAAAGCGATGTATGATAGGGTATTATGGTTATCACAAGAGTCCACAATTAAGGTTGCATAGTGGGAGGGATGTGGGGGGGAATTGTGTACCAGGGAAGGAGTGTTTCTTTTTTACTTTTGAAAGAGAGGAGCGAACTGGGGCTGGCGGGGGGAGGGCTCGGCGGGGAGAGAAGTGCAGCAATGAATGAATGGAAATCCAAAATCTCTGTAAATGCTCATCAAAATTATTAAAAAAAAGAGAAAGATTTACAGTCTTGGAAAAACAATATGGGTCAGTCCTACTTTGTTTGTTCTGTAGGGTCTCTATGAGTTGGAATTGACCTGACGGCAGCAGGTATGGTTTGGAGGGTTGTGAGCTAGTTTTTTGGATTTCTCCAAAGAATGTCTCAAGTACCTTTTTGATTTGTCACCTTCTCTTAGTCTCCCTGGCTTTAATGCAATCTGCACATGTTGCTCCGTACCCTCCTGTCACGTCACTTTTATTTCTCTTTCCCTACTCAGACCGGTACTCCTCATTTTCATTGCATTTGACATTCTAAGATGCATATCTGTGGACAATGATGCCCTAATTACCATTCTTTACATGATCCAGGCTCTCTGCTATTTTTTCTAGTCTAATAACCCATCAGAGAGCTCTGATGCTCTAGTCCATTGAGAGTCACAATGCTAACCCAAAGCTCACGCCACTCTGGTGGTTTGAAGCCACCAACTGTACCAAGGAAGAAAGGACCCTCTTCCTGTGTGATTTACAGGCTTGGGAAGCCTACTGGAGTGTTGCCAACTCCAACCAACTCAATGGGAATGAGATTTTTGTTACCAACTCAATGGGAACAGATTTTGGGATCTTTCCTTGTTAACCTTGGAAATTCCTACTTCTACACACAGCTCAGACTTCATGATGAACCTTTCGTTGCCTTTCTTATTCATTCACACAGCCTTGATTGGCCACTATGTTCCAGCCCTTGTGCTCACTCAGGGATCACACAGTTAGTAAAATCTAGTTTCACCAGTGAAGGAGTCACTGAGCAATGAGGTTCTCACTTACCTTTGTACACTGTGTACTGACTCCTATTAGAGTGCATTGAGTTTCCTATATGTCTAAATATGTGGATCTCTTTGATGGTTATATTTCTGTTTAAAAATTAACAAGTTGTATTTTTTGTTTTATATAAAAAAGAGTGGGAGGTAGGTGTGATCTTCTTCAGAAAGTGAACCCTGTATGATTTATTATTGTGAAACAGTTCATAACACATAGGTTCCTTTTGACTTGTCCTCATGGAGCTGTGGTGGCTTAGTGGTAAGAAG
This sequence comes from Elephantulus edwardii, assembly GCF_000299155.1. Classification (NCBI taxonomy): domain Eukaryota; kingdom Metazoa; phylum Chordata; class Mammalia; order Macroscelidea; family Macroscelididae; genus Elephantulus; species Elephantulus edwardii. Next base: position 29,843,202 of record NW_006399755.1, read on the forward strand.
CTGCTCTACCAATCCAAAGGCAGGTGGTTAGAAACCATCAACTGCTCTGCATGGAAAAAATGAGCAGTCTTCTCCAGTGTAATTTGTAGCCTCTGAAAACCCACTGGAGGGTCAGCTATGAGTCAGTTCTGACACCATGGCACACAACGACAACAACTTGTTATAATATGTCATAGTTCAAAGCTCCTCTCTAAAGAATCCTTCGTGGAACTTACTTCTCCTTCATCTCTTTTTTGGTTTATATATATAGATTGCCATTATAGCACTTAATCTTTTATTACATTTTTATGCTGTTTCTTCTTCACTGAGCCATTTTTAAAATACTGTATTCCTGATGCCTAATTTCTGAAATAAACTGATAAAAGAATATTGAAAGTTGATGTTCTAACTTATACGATATGAGTCCACTGAGCTGATCTCAGAAATGTGAACTACTTAATACATTAAAGTTTATAGATTTTAAACTTAATTTAACTTGTAAGATGTAAAACTTTAAAAAGAATTCCAAGACAGCTTTTACTTGGAAGAAAGATCATGTTTAAATAATTGACCAATTGATTCGTTAGGTAGCTAAACGTTAACGTGAAATAAAGGGAACATTTTCCCTTTCAACTTTAGCTGCTTCATTAAACATACAATAAGTTTCAGCCACCCGAAAGCCTATGTGAAACGTGCTTTTAAGTTTATGAGCACAAGGTGGCGCTCACATCTTAGTGTTGACCAACCCCCATGGGATTCCATCCTTTCCGCCCCCCCCCCCCCCCCCCCCCCCCCCCCCGTTGATTTGGGCAGGAAAAGGGTAGTTTTCTGTATTTGTTATGTACACCGAAGGAAAACTATAGAAAAAATAATTTTTAAATGAGAAATATGAGATTTGGAATTATGCAGATGAGCAGTAATAGAAGAGTCCCTTAGTGGTACAAACGGTTAATGCATTCAGCTGATAACTAAAAGTTGGTGATTGGAGTCCCCTCAGAGCTGCCTCAAGAGAAATTCTGAGTAATTAGGCACAGTTCTACTTTGCATACATGAGTCAATCATGAGTTAACATTGAATTGACAACAATTCATACAACTGGTTTACAATTATGTCAAGTGGTGATGTTAACATTGTTAACCCTACTTGCTGAAACTGAGGAGGACCTGAAGATCTTGCTACACAAGGTCAAGGACTGCAGCCTTCAATATGGATTGAGGCTCAATATCAAGAAAACAAAGATTCTCAACATTGGGCCAA
>NW_006399755.1:29846357-29863202 GCF_000299155.1 Elephantulus edwardii
GACAGGTTTTCAGAGGCAGTTAATTGCACAGGAGTCGATTGTCCATCCTCCCTCAGAGCAGCTGGTGGCATTGAACGACGTATCTTCAATGCTGCTTCTTGCAACTAGGCCACCAGAGCTCCCTAATTTTGCTATATTAACTTTAAGAATTATTATTACTATTCATATTGCTTAGAATCAGGTTAAGCTGAAAAAACTGAGAGTCAAAAGAGCACCAGTCAAACAGAAAGAGCAGCTTTTTCTTTCTTTGTGGAGGTCTTAGCCTAGGCATCTCAGGGCTGGTACAGTGGCTCTGTTTCAAAGTCCGTGGGACCTACCTATGCCACTCAGTCATCCATGGAGCACAACTCTCTTCTGCATAGTCTTCTGTGAAACTAGAAGTTTTCTTAGCATAATTCAAGAATGAAGGTTCATTGCACTGGCAGTAAAAGCACCTTCCTGCAGATTATCTTCCTACGGGTTAAAAATAGAGTCTACTCCTTATAATCTTGATTTCAAATGTCTTGCTCACCAATCACCTGTATTTCTAGTTCTGACCCTCTAATATCCCAACCCGACTTGCTGTCAGCTCCACTGGAGCCTCGCACTCATCTCTGACATCATCAGTTCTCACCACTGTACGCTCCGTGAGCACAGGACTGTGCAAAGAATGAATACTTCTCCCATTTTCTCATGATTCTTATTCCTCCTCCCAATTACTGTCCCATTTTCTAGTCAATTCCTCTTTAGAATTCTTGAAAAGTTGTCATTTCTCACTATCCTGCCTGCAGTTCTCTCTCCTTCTTTTCTCCCTTAAGCCTATTCCAGTCAGGATTTTTCTCAGCTCACCACTGAAACTTATTTTACTTTGCTAAATGTATTGATGGGTTCAAGGTCTTCATCTTACCCACCAAGTAGCACATGACACTGCTCTCTCTTTATTGAGACATTTTCTTTTTTACTTTTCCAGGCAAACCTCATTCACCTAGTGCATTTCTGCCACTCTGCGCAAACCTCCTGTGTCCAACCCTGTTCATCTTCTGTATCTCTAAAGTGGCACACAGAAACGGCTCCATCCCTCTTTTTAAAAACTTTACTTATCCTTCATCTTTCTGTTGCAATATTATTCACAATAGTGAGGAGATGGAAGCATCCCAACTGCTTGAGAACAAATGAATAGAAAAATGGTAATACATTCACACAATGGACAGTTATGCCTCAGTGAAATCAAATGAACTTGTAAAATACTACACAATATGGATAAGTCTGGAAGACACTTTTCTGAGTGAAATATCTCAGTCATAGAAGGACAAATACTGCACAACACTGCTGTTATAAAATCTGATTGACAGGGGTACAGAGGAGAACAGGGAAAGAGTGAATCAATAATGAACACTGCCTTGGAAGTGATGAAGAGAACTGTCTGAAAGGAAAGTATGACTAGGCATTATGTGTATGTCAAATAACAATCTAGAACAAGACATGGATTACAAAGTGAATTGGGAGAGGGATAAGGGAAGGAGAGGGAGAAAATGTGCATCCATGAATGAATGAAAACACAGCCTTTCTGTAAATTCTTATGAAAATCACAATTATAAAAAGTAATCAAACAAATTAATAGCACTTCCACAGAGTTCCTAGATGATTAAAAAAATTAGCTCATCTATTCTCCTTGCTTTAAATAACCTCTATATTCTGGTTATTCTAATTTTTTTCTCTCTTTTGAACTATAGCTTGGCTTATCTAACCATCTACTAGATGTTTCCACTTGGATGCCTAAGCTCACACTAGCCATGAAGTTCGAACAAGCTTATAGTTGACCCTCCAGTAGGTTTCAAGAAGCTGTAACTTACATGACAGATTACTCATCTTTCTCCTGTGAACAGCTGGCAGATGTGAACTGCCTGCCTTTTAGCTGACGGTGCAACACACTATCTGCTAGGCCACCCGAGTTTCCTAGGATGCTTAAGAGGCATTTCAAATTTAACTTGTACCAAACTGAGTTCCTAGGATTCTCTCCCAAAATTCTCAGACAGTAAAAATCTTGGTGTACATGCAATCCATCAGTAAAGTCAGTCAGTTCTTATTTCAAAATATAAATAGAATTTGACTGCTTTTTGTTGTGTCCACTGTCATCTTGCCTGGATTATTATAATGTTCGTTTTTGTTGTTAGGTGTCATTGAGTTGAGCACAACTCTTAGTGACCCTTTAAATAGTGGATTTGAACTCTGTCCTCTCCTGTGCCATTCCCACAATCTCTGATACATTTAAACCTATTACTGCAGTATCTGTGTCAATTCTGGTTGAAGGTATCTCTCTCTTTTGCTGTCTTCATCTTCCCATGCGTAATGTCCCTCTGAAATGAATAGCTTCTTCTAGAAACATGCACAAAGTTTGTGAGACAAAGCTTTATCATCTTTGCCTCCAAGGCACTCTAGCTGCACCTTCTCCAGGACATATCTGTTTGTTCTTTTAGAAGTCCATGGATTATTTGGTATTCTTTTCCAACAGTACAGATCAAAGTCATAAATTCTTCTTCAGTCATTCTTATTCACTGTCTAGCTCTTAGCAGCAGAGCAAGTGATTGAAAAGACCATGGCCTGAATAAAGTGTACTTTAGTCCTCAAGTTAACATTATTGTTCCTCAATAATTTTGAGAGGGCTTTCTCAGTGCAATATGTCTCCTGATCTCCTGATTGCTGGTACCAAGAGTATTGTTTGAGGATTCAAGTAAATGAAGTTGTTGACAGCTTCAAACTTTATTTATCATGGTGTTATTTTACGGTCTAGTGGTGAGAATTTTTTTGTTTTCTTGATATTGAGATGTAATCCATATTGAAGGCTGTGGGGTTTGTTTTTTTAAATTTTTTTAAAATTTTCTACTAGTTTATTTACAAAATTAAAATACATTGTTTTCAAGAACAAATTAGGCTGTAGTTTTTGATCCTCCACAGAAAGTGCTTCAAGTCCTCCTCACTTTCCGTGAGCAAAGTTGTGTCACCTGCATATTTTTATTGTTGTTCTGCACCGTGTAGTTGCAGGCGAGACCCTTTGTACAATAGCTCTCAACCTTGCCCTATCTTGAGGCAATATCACTGTCTCCAACACGTCTACTCTTTTTTTTTTCATTATCCTAGTTACTGTGTCAATCCATTTCATCCAGGGCCTTCCTCTTCTGCGCTGTCCCTCTACCCTTTGCACCTTAGTCTCCAGACTGACATCATTGCTTTTCAGTACTTTGGAAAGGTCTCTGACAGCAGACTTTTCCAATGCAATTAATCTTTTAAAGAATATCAAATTTACGATAATTACTATCATTTTATGTATCTATATGAGTATTCATCTGATAATGAGTTATTAATCATAAATTTGATATTACTTCTCTTCTGTTGTAGATTATCTATATCCCTTCAAAGTATGATTTGGAATCCTAATCCTGATACTTGTGGGCATAATTCCATCTGAAAATAGGTTTTCTTTGCTGTGTGAACAAGATCTTATCAGTGTCATCTCTTTAACATTGCCATCCCGATAGAACTGACTCCTAGCTGACCCTCCAGTGGGTTTTCAGAGGCTGTAATTTGCACAGGAGGAAACTATTCATCTTTTTTCCCTCACAGCTTCTGATAGATTCGACTCACCTACTACATGGTCTTGTACATAGGGTTTTCAAAGGCCTGCTACTTCTGAAGTGGATGGCCAACAACTACATGGTCTAAAATCAAGATAAGTGTGTTTTGGGGCTGTGTCATTGCCCCATACTTGTTTAAACTCTATGCCAAGCAAGTCATTGGAGAAGTTGGATTCTGATGCATAGCAAGGAATTGCAAAGACCATGACCTGTATTGGATGCACCTTAGTCTCCAGACGGACATTGTTGCTCCTTGGTACCTTGGAGAAATCTCTGACAGCAGTCTTTCCCAATGTAATTCATCTTTTAATTTCCTGGCTGTTGGTACCAAGAGCGTTGACTGTAGAGCCAAGCAAACTGAAGCTGTCAACAATCTGAATCTCTTCATCATCCATCAGGATGCTGCCAATTGGCCCAGAGGTGAGAATCTTTGTTTTCTTGATGTTGAACTTCAATCCATATTGAAGGTTGCAGTCCTTGATCTTCTGCAACAAGTGCTTCAGGTTCTCTTCAGTTTCAGCAAGCAAGGTTGTGTCATCTGCATAACCCAGATCGTTGATGAGTCTACTTCCAATCTTGATACCACACTTCTTCTCATAGAACCCTGCCTCGCAGATAATCTGTTCTGCATATAGATTAAAAAGATATGGAGATCAGACACATCCTTGATGCACACCCTTCCCAATTTTGAACCATGCATTGTTTCCTTGCTATGTTCTGATGACTGCCTCCTCTTGGTCCAAGTATAGGTTTTGCATAAGTACAATCAAGTGTTCTGGGATTCCCATTCTTCTCAGAGTCAGCCACAGTTTGTTATAATCCACACGTCAAATGTCTTTGCAGAGTCAATGAAACACAGATAGACATTCCTATGGTACTCCCTTCTTTCAGCCCAGATCCATCTGACATTAGCTAAAATATCCCTAGTGCCATGGCCTCTTCTAAATTCAGCCTGCACTACAGGAAGTTCTCTGTTGATGTCCTGTTCCAGTCATTTTTGGATAATCATCAGCAGAGTCTTGCTTGCATGTGATGTTAATGATACTGTTTGATAATTTTCACACTCTGTTGGAGCACCTTTCTTTGAAATGGCAACAAATATAGATCTCTTCCAATTAGTAGGCTGTCCTCCAAACTTATTGGCATAACTTGGTGAACTCATCCAGGACAGCATCTGTTAGTTGAAGTATGTCAATTGATATGCCATCAACACCTTGTTTTGTGCCAAATCTTTCAGAGCAGCTTGAACTTCTTCCTTCATCACCACAGGCTCTTGCTCATCTGTTGTTTCATTAAATTCTTCTATGTCCACCAATTCCTTTTGGTACAATGACTCTGTATACTCTTTCCATCTCCTTTTAATGCTTCCTGGAGCATTTACTATTCTGCCCAAAGCATCCTTAAGTATTGCAACTCAAGGTGAAAAGATAGAAATTGTCAATGATTTCATCTTACTTAGATTCACAATCCAGAACCTCAGTACAAGCAGTCAGGAAACTAAAAGAGATGTTGTGCTGCGAAAATCTACAGGCAAGGACTATTCCAAAGTGTGAAAAGCAAGGATATCATTTTAAAGACCAAGGTGCACCTGAGTTATGGTCTTTTCAATTGCATGCTATGCATCTGAGAGTTGGAAAGTGAATAATACTAAAGGAGAAGAATTGATACTTGTGGTATAGAAAAGAACACTAAATATCGCATGGACTGACAAAAGAACAAATAAGTATGTCTTGGATAGAGTGCAGCCAGAATGCTTCTTAAAGAGAAGGCTGCTGAAACTCATCTTACATACTTTGAGCATGTTGGTAGGAGGGGCCAGTCCTTGGAGAAAGACATCATGTGGGGGAAATTGGAAGGTCAGCGAAGGAGAAGACCCTCAACAAAATGAATTGACAGTGACTGTAACAAGGGACTCTAGAGTGGCAGAGATAATGAAGGCAGCACAGGATAGCACAAGTTTAAGATCCTATCTTTGTAAAGTCACTATTAGTTATACTTGACTCAATAGCACCTAACAACAGCAATAACAACCCTTGGAATGGGAGTTATGGTGGTTTAGAGGTAAGGAGTTGTGCTGCCCACTCAAAAACACACAGTTTTAATTACTAGCTATTCCATGGGAGAGAGATAGACAATCTCCTCCCATGTGATTTACTGCTTTTGAAACTGACTGAAAGGTTGGTTCCAACTTGATAGCTGTTGTTAAGTGTCATCATGTCAAATATGACTCATAGTGACCCAATGAACAGTAGATCTGAAACCTGATCTTATTCTGTGCCATCTTCACACTTCCTGACACACTAGAGCCCATTCCAGCAGTCACCATGCTATTTAGGAAGTGGATGGCCAATCTTGCTTCCTAGTCTGTCTTGATATCTCAGTACAGCAAACTGACAGACAAGTGCTGTACCAATTCACCAATTCAACTGACTTCCAATCTAGTCTCTACCACTACAATGTTTTAACTATCCATGTTTGTCAAGTGCTCATAGGTTTTCAAAGGCCTGGTAGTACATAACAACAACCTTTGGGTTGGCAGTGCAACTCCTTGCCAATAGGCCAACAGAGCCTCTATCAGTGTGGAGTGTGTCCTAAACCCAAATGTGCTGTGTTTGCTCTTGTTTGTTTTGGGGTGGGTTGGTGATGAAATAACAGATTCATGAAAAGAATCTAGATGCTGTTTTTATTCTTTTTCTAATGCATGCTTTCAAATTTCATTTGGTATAGGATTGTTCATGTTTGGCTTACATAAATAAACAACTCAAAAACTCATTGTGGTGAAGTTGGAAACGACTCATCATTGACCTTCTAGTGAGTTTCTGAGACTGTAAATCACATGAGAGTAACCACTGCCAGATTTGAACCACAAGAGAGGCACAGCCTTTGTGTTAAGCAGTGTAACTTCCTACAGACCACAGCACCAGAGCTCCCTACATGAACATGTCAATTTGTCATCTGTAATTCTGATAGAAAAGAGTAGAAATTTATTTAATTCAGATTATGCTCTGGTGGCCTAATGAGTAAGGAGCTGTACTGCCAACCCAGAGACAAGAGGTTTGAATTCGCCGACTGCTCTTCCTCCTGTGCGATTTACAGCCTCCGAAAACTAGCTGGGGGATAGCTATGTGATGGTTCCGAAATGATGGCAATGACATTTTAGGTTGGGTTATGCTATTGGTTATGAGCATACTCTTCATATTTTCTTTGCTGTCCTGAGAGTTTAAACATAGATCATTTTCACTTAAAAAAATGAGGCGTGAAACTAATGAAACTCATCCTTTGGTCTATTACTGTTTTCTCAGCTCATACTATAACAAAATCTACTTATCAGCAACAACATATATAAAGCAAGAGTTAAAAAATGAAAACGGAAACAATTCTTTTATATTGACGGGTGGAAACAGTGTTTTTGCAAAGCACTAATGAGCACTTTGTAGATTATAAGAAATCTAGTGTTTCAGCATTGTATAATAGAAGGTTGATTTAAGGAGCCAACCTAAACTGAGAGAGAAGTCTTTTGGGCTGGAGTGCTCATCCATGATGAGCATATATTGATTACATCAAATAACAGACTTTAAATATCTGGTTAATTAAGACAATAAGGGCTACTGTAATGACTGAATTGGGTTTTTATTTCTTATATTGGCATAATGAAATTGTGTTAATTTTTTAGAGCTGCTGAAACAAATCATCACAAATTCAATGGTTTAAAACAATAATAATTTATTATCTCCCAGTTATGCATGCTAGAAGTCCAGTCAGTGTGTCAGCAGAACTTCCCTGAAGACTCTAGAGGTGGAGACTTCCTTGCCTCTTCTTAGCTTCCCGTGGTTGCTGGCAATCCTTAGTTTATAGAGGCATTAATCCAATCTCTACATCACTCCAATGACTACAGGCCCACTGTGAGTCTGTAATTTAGTCTTATCTCTTAATTATGATAGCACCATTAACATTGGATTAGAACCTATTCTACTTCAATATCATCTTAATGTTATCTTAACTGATAATATCTTCAACAACTATATTTCCAAACAAATTCACATTCACAGTTACTAGGACATTGGAGTTTTTAAGGAGCTATTTCTGAAGCCTGTGACAGTGATGTGCCAATCGTGGTAATGGGCACCCATGGTGGACAGTGTTGGCTGGAGCTCCCCGACTAAATCAAGCCTGGAAGCAGGAGCGGCATCCACTTCCAAAATGGCTTGCCTCCGGAAACTCTATGTATGAACAGTGCTCAGGCTGTTCGTTCATAGGGTCACTATGAGTCATCTACGACTCGACGGCATTAAACAACAATAACAATGACGATGACCAAGAGAGAGCTACGTTGGCCTAGTGGAAGGAAGCTGTGCTACCAAGCCGAAGGCGGGTGATTGTCATCTGTGGCCCTCGGCCAGGTTCAAATTGTCTTCCTGTCAAACATTCTTCTAGATGGTATAGTACTGGTCTGTGCGTTGCTGTACAGAGGTAACTCGTGGTTGCTGTGATGCTGAAGCCTGTGACAGTGATGTGCCAATCGTGGTAATGGGCACCTATGGTGGACAGTGTTGGCTGGAGCTTCCCGACTAAATCAAGCCTGGAAGAAGGAGCAGCATCCACTTCCGAAATGGCTTGCCTCTGGAAACTCTATGTACGAACAGTGTTCAGGCTGTTTGTTCATAGGGTCGCTATGAGTCGTCTACGACTTGACGGCATCAAACAACAACAACATGATGAACAGCATAAATAGAAGCAAGCAAAAAGCAGGGGAAAGATGCCACATGACAATTACCAAGAAACCTGAAAAAGACTGTAAAAAAGAGCAAGGACCATGTGGGGAGCACCATATTTGACTTTTACCAACTTCACAGGAAGAAACTATCCCCCTTCACAGCATCAGTAACACAAAACCAATTCCCATGAAGTCAGACATAGCCGCCACACTCACATACCTCCTACTACTCATCTTAACATCAATCTTACTGCTTAGCTGGGTCCAAAATCCAAAGTGATAGCTCACAATAAACCACACTGAGAAGGGTGGTGGGAGGGGCGTGTGTGTGTGTGTGTGTGTGTGTGTGTGTGTGTGTGTGTGTGTGAGAAAGAGAGAGAGAGAGAGAGAAAGAGAGGATTATAATTTAAATTAATAACAAAATACAGTCAAGACAGCTCCAAAACTGTGCACGCAGGTAACTCAGCCTTGAGCCTCCTGGCTCCAATTAGAGTCAGCAAAGTTCTTAGTCCTGCGGACATTGGCTTCCCCTAGCTCAAATTCTCATCTCATATCCACATCTCCAGTTCAGCCATTTCTGCTGCTGTTGCCATCTCAAATGGGTTGGGGGACATCTCTCTTCCCTGGCTAGGTGAAGAATCTCTTCTGATGGGAAGAATTTCTAATCTCTATATTGTTGTTCCATTGTCAAGACTAGCCAATCCTCTTGTATATTGTTGAGACTAGCCAATCCCCTTATGGAATGGTAGATGGCCAGTGTCTTTGTGAACAGGCCAACACTCCTCACTTACACAATCCCACCCCTCCACATAGTCTGTCATCTATACTAGAAAAGCCATATCTAGAGAAATGGCACACCATTCCCTCAAGAACAGAGTAGTGCTAAGAAAACACATGTTCTCTATTTATTAGTAAATGACACACAAGTAAGCTCTTGCCCGCCAGGTATTCAGCCCCTGACAGCAGCTAATAAATGTGACTGGCAGCCATACTTTCTTGCTTTCTAATACATGAACCAAACAATTTGCACCAAGTCCTCTGGTTTTTAGAATGGTGAGGATACTGGTCAAATTTCTTTAAATATCACACTAAGAGCTGCCTCTTGATGGAGCTGGTCCCTCCCGTGCAGTCCATCAGCTCGGCTACATCTGGATAGGCTGCACAGAAGGAAGACTGGGTCTGAGTGGTGGCCATAAGGAACAAGATGGCATGGTCCAGGTGTCCCTGTTGCAGCCAGTATAGATGTGCAAACAGGATCAGGAACTGGCAGGGGCTCACGTGTCATTGGGGTGCCAACCTAGAACTGGTTGAGGACAAAGTGGTACACATGGCCACAGAACCAGTAGTCTCTTTAAAGGCCTCACAGCTCTGCTTGCCATGTTTTAAAAGAAGAAGAAGGAAAAAAAAGATGAAGAAAAATGTTTTTATAAAATTACTTATACCATCTTTGTGTAAAGTCCTGGGACTTAAAGTTTGTTCACAACCATAAAACTGAAACCCACTTAACATCTGCACCATAAGTGCAAAACCAAATGCCACGTAAGTGGCAAAACCAAATGAAATGGAAAAAATATTAATATAAGACTGTGGGTAATGTTGTTTTTCTAGAACTTAATAGTTACTTGCAGTGAGATTTTGGTTCAAACCACCAGATAACATAAACTTGTAAATTTTGTGTATCTTCCGGGAACTGAGTTTTCCAACGTTTTTGATGTTCAAATCAGTAGGAATTCTCACACAGAAGCTGCTCTGACACTGCGGGAAAGAAGCTTCACATTGTGATCATCTAAATGTCCTAGAATATACTCTCAGTAAGTTGGGTTCCCCCCCTTCTCAATAAATTAAATGACAAAATGAAATCTTTCCTGGACCCATATGGATTACCCCAAAGTCCACTCTTAAAAGATGTAAACACTGATATTGTCAAGAAATTCTTAACATACATCCAGCAAGGTGTGAGTAGCACGTCTCAAAAGCAAAACTATGGATATTAGAATTATCACATTCCACGCCATAGGCTGCAGGCCCTTGTTCAATTCTTGGGTAAGCCATCTCAAGTGCAGTCACCACTCATCTGTTATTTGTTTCTTGCTGTTCTAAGCAGGTTTCAGTGGAGCTCCTAGACCAAGACGGATTAGAAAGAAAGGGCTGGCAATATTCTTACGGTTATCACAGCAGTCCAGTCTGCAACTGGTCACGGGCACATTGCAAGGCCAGTATGTGATTGGTTCTATTGTATGTGAACTAGGGACCTGAGACCTGGTGATTATACTTGTTAAAGCATTCAGCTGTGAATTCAAAGTTGGCAATTTAAACACACTTCTGCTACACAGGAGAAAGATGTAAAACTACAACACATCAACAGAAAACTGCCAGAGGGTTTAGAATGGGGAGACTGTCTCAAATGCTTTGGATAATTTGTCATGAGAGCTCTGCTGGTGTCAGTTATAGGGAGTTGTTTTAGTTCTAAACCGAAAATTTAGAATCCACCAGAGGCCATGCAGGAGAAGTAAGAGCAATCTCCTCCTGTGCAATTTATAGCCTCTGAGAAACCCTCTAGGGGGTCAGCAATTGAAATGACTCATAGTTACAGTATGAACAGCTCTGAAACTCATAGTGACCCTATGTACAACAGCCCTATACCCTGCTCTATCCTGTGCTAATCTCATTTTCTCCGACATACCTACCTTCATTACCCCAGTTACTAAATCAATCCATCTCATCGAGGGTCTTCTTCTTTCTCTGTCCCTCCACCCTCCCAAGTATGATGTCCCTTCTACAATATACTCAAAGTATGTCAGATGGAGCTTCAGAATCCTTGCCTCCAAGGAGCAGCCTGGTCTCACCCTTTCTAGGATGAACTTGTTTGTTCTCCTAGCAGTCCATGTTATTTTCAATATTCTTCTCCAGCACCACAGCTCAAAGGTGAAAGCAACCCCATTTTTCCTCACCTTTTCATCTCTGGAGTAGTAGATCAGGTTTTCTCTTCAACACTTCAATTTTGTGTATGTTGGTGTGTAACATTGATTGCAATAGCCCCAATGTTAGGACACTCTTCCCACTTTCTCCTTGAGTTTTCATTTCCACTCATCCTTCTTCCTGTCTCTTCCTCCCCTTGGGCTTTAGCCCTGCGTAAACCCTGCCCTTTTGATTTGATGAGGTTGCTTGTGCTAAAGAGTGAGTACTACCTTCTTGAATTTACTGGTCACTTCATAGACCTGTCAATTGTGTGGCTGAGAGTTGAGTGAACAGGGGTAAGTTCAATTTCAGGCTTGAAGGATATCCAAAGACCATTATTTCAGAGGCCTCACCAGTCTTTATCAGTCCAAAATGTGTAGCGTTTTTGTGATTTTTAGTTTTATTCCATACTTTTCTCCCATTGTATCCAAGACATCATATGAGTCATCTCAGTAGTGGTATCTTGGCACAATTCAGTTCTCCTGGTCCTGGATTTGTGGAGATTTGGGGATTGTGGGGTCCTTTAGCCCTTTGGACTAATTGTTTTCTGTGCATCTTTAATTCACTCTTCTTTGACTTGGATGAGGAGAGACCAGTAGTTTCTGGAATCCTTTTCCAACCATTCTTAATTTCAAGTGACCCTATTAGTTCCAGGGTGCTCTGGTGATCCAGTAGAGAGAAGTTGCTTTGCTAATTCAAAGGGAAGTGGTTAGAATCCACCAGCTCCTCACAGGAGGAAGACAGACAATCTCCTCCTGTGCTAGTTACAACCTCTGAAAACCTACTGGACGGTCAGCTACGACTTGGTTCCAACTCGACAGGACATAACAACAACTATTTGATCTTGTATGCTATTCTCTTTTTTAGGGAGCATTGGTGGCCTAGTGGTAAGGAGCTGTGCTGCCAATTCAAAGGTAAGTGATTCCATCTACCAACTGCTCTATAGGTGAAAGATGGACAATTTCCTTCCATGCGATTCACTGCCTCTGAAAACCTGCTGGAGGGTCAGCTTTGAGTCCGGTCAGACTTAATGGCAATAAATAATATGCTATCATTTTTAGGGAGCTCTGTTGGAAGAGTCCTTAGAAAGCTGTAATGCCACCTAAAAGGGTTTAAATCTACCAGCTGTTGCACTGGAGAAAGATGAGCAATCTCCTCCTGTGAGATTTAATCTCTAAAAACCTACTGAAGGGTCATCTATGCATCAGTTTCCAACAAAACAGAAATGACTGACTGACTGATGTTATTATTTTAATGTACTGGTGGTTCTATAAATGACATACACACAACACATGTATATACATTTTTTTAACTTCTCCTAACACTTTCTTCTCTATGCACAAGTCAAATAGGTTTATACTTTGTTAATTTTCCTGTTTTTATTAGTGATTTTTTTATTTTGTAAAATGAATTCAGATATTTTTCCTTTTTCAATATTCTTAACCAGTTTAAATAGCACAAAAAATTGTCATTTAAGGGTTGAAAGAGTAAATGTAAAGTAACATGGGACTAGAATTTTTGAGGGATATTTTCTTCATTTCCTCTATCTAATTAATTTTGTAAATGTATCCTATCTCTTACCAAACTAATTTTGGCCATGTACATTTTTCCCCAAGACTCATTAATTTTATTCACATTTTCAAATTTATTAGTCTATATTTTTACATCTTCTATAACTGGGACACATTTACTGTTTCTAATTTTGTATTTTTTTTTGCTTCCTCTTGTCTTTTTTCCCTTGTTTATACTAGCTACTGACACTCATATTGTTCAGTGACCCAGCTTTTAGATTTATTAAATCTCATTTTTATTTTTGCTTTCTTAAGCATTACTTTCTAATTTTAACTTTATTGCTCTTCTTTTTCTACTTTCCTTGTGTTTATTTTATTAGTTTTATACCTCTTTGAAATAGACGAGTTGTTATGTGCTTTTTTCCTATAATGACAAGCAAAAAAACACCAGTGAAGCCATTCATTATCTCTGGTTGACAGACTCACTCACGGTGAGCCCATGTGTAGCAGAATACAACCCTCTCCATCAAGTTTTCAATGCTGATTTTTGAGAACTAGATCACCAGGCCTTTCTTCAATAAGCCTCTGGGAAGACATGAACTGACAATCTTTTGGTTCACAGATGAACATTAGCATCTGCATGGTAGCAATTAGTAAGAATTCTCCCCTCAAGGTAGAGAATGCAGAAGATCATGTGATGATCTTCTGGGATAACACACCCAGAGAAGGTAACCTTTAGAACTTACTTGTTCTTTAAGGTATTTTGGTACCTTTTGTTGGGACTGACTCAATGACAAGCAGCAAGAACAAACCCAAATAAACACTGGGTAGGATCTGAACATGCAGAGACAAGGCATGAAAAAAACATTGCAGGCAGAGGAAACACCATAATCAAATTTTCTACAGGGAAGTAGAGAGGAAATGGAGATGTTGCCTAGTTAGGGAATACGATAGATAAACTGGCAGTGAAGGCTTGGGAGAGGAGAATGGAATCAGACCACAAAGGGTCTTAACTCAAGCCTAGACACTTTCTATAGGCAATGGGGAACCTTTGCTTATGGTAGGATGTTTGAGCTCAAAGCTGGGGTCAATGCCAGAATCAGGGAGTTAAGCGCAGTGGACAGAGCAGGACTTTAGGAGCTCCTGAACAATTCATACTCAAAACTTGATGATTTGGACCAAGCTCAAAGGAGAGAACAGGGCAGAGATGTGGCTGTGAAATTGTTTAGATTAAAATAATCTTATAAATTCTAAAGGGGAAAAAAGGGAAGAGAAGAGTAAGAATGAAACCTTTTGAAGAAACTAAAAACGAGCCGTAGTATCAAGTTGCATGGTCTAAGGGGAATACTAGGTCAGACCTGCTCCTCAGAGGCTGGTAAAGAAAGGTCAGAAAGCAGATGTTAGTGCCAACTTCTCTTTCTAGAGAGTTCTTTCACTTCAAATGCTAACTGAACACACAAGTGCAGGTTGAAAGCATTGCTTTAAAATGGGATTCTGGGATTCTTCACCCCTCGAGATCTTTTTCTCTTATTTACAAGTAAAAAGCAAAATATTAGATCATTATTACTATCATTGAAATTTTAATAAAATAATAATTGCTGTGGAGTTGACTCCAACTCACATATATCAGAATAGCATAGAATTGTGCACCGTAGTTCTCAAAGGCTGAGTGTGTGGAAGGAGCTCACCAGGCCTTTAGTTTGAGATGCCTTTGTGGGGAGTAGAACTTCTAACCTTTCCATTAATAGCTAAGCACAGTACCCATTTGTACCATCCAAGGACTCTTGTTGAGGAATGAGAGGTCAGATTTCACCTCACCTCTCCAGGCTGCATGTATTCACAGGCAGATATTCGTCAATGCCTTCTTTTGGTAATGGGATTTTTCAAAGATTTATTGACTAGGTGATAAAAATAAATTGGGGATTGTTTCCCTCATTTCAGAAACAGTTTGCTGGAAGCTTCTTTTAAACAGATGTCTCTCCTAGAGTGAGAACAGCATTATTCAATTTCCAAAGATTGTGGATAGATTGCCCTTTCCCACTAAATGGCATATTAAAAAATGCCTCGCAGGCTCTCAATAAACACCGGCTGTCCTCCCCACCTCCCACCCCCAGCAGTTTCTGGGAAATCAGGCCTGCTGTCCCATCACAGGCAGCTGTGCTTTCCTGCTTGGAAATTAGATTAGCTCTTCTTGTCTAGGCCAGACGCATCTGAGACTCCCGTCAAGAGGCTGTGTGCGTAGCTGCCTGCGCACCGGCATTGCTTGACCTTTCCAACTCGAATCAGCATTCACCCCATCGAGGTCTGCTCATTTTGTCTGATGTCTACAACAAAGTAATCACTCTGGAATCTGTACAGCAGGGCACCTGCTTCCGGCTGCACACAGACCAGGAGGGGTATGGAAAAGGTCACCAATGTAATTATCTGTTACTTGCCTACCAGCAAACACCATATTTGTAGGCAAATAACAAGTGTTGGAATTTTTCTGCCAACATTCCCCTTCCCCATGAGGAATTGTCATAAGTGCACTGTGCTAGATTTTGGGGTTTTTCTTTAATTCTTAAAAATTATTAGTGAGCTGTATGGATTAATAAGGTAATTTATCTGATATTACGTCTGTAAGGAACACATCTCCGGAAGTTCAAATCCATCAGCTTCTCCTCCTGTTATAATTTACAGGCTCAGAAACCTGATGAAGACAGTCACTGTGTCTTTAGAGGCTTAACTCCACCCAGGGCTCTACAGGAGGAAGATGAGCAGTCTCTCATTAGTGATTTACAGGCTCTGAGTCACAGTTGAGGGTTGCTTTGAGTTGGAACTGAAGGCAAGGAGTTATTTAACTCCAAGAAGCCATGGTGGCAAAATGTTAAACACTCATCTGCTGACTAAAGGTTTGGTGGTTTAAACCTATCCAGAGGCACTGCAGGGGAAAAAAAAAAAGAAATAAAGGACTGTGATTTGCTTCCATAAAGATTACCACTTAGGAAATGCTATGGGACAATTTTATTCTATCAGATAGGATTGTAATCTGACTGATTGTAATCAACCAGATATAATTTGACAGCAGCATGCTAACCCCAGGAATGAATCAAGACTAAGTCAGGGCTGGAGAAAGAGAGGGAAATTGGGAGGAAAGGACAAAATTATTTTCCATGGGCCTAATGGCTAAATGACAAAGTCAGTGGTAAGAAATTAATGAATAAAAATGGCATCACTGTGCTGGTGAGCCGTAAGGGCTGAGAGTGTCCCTCTGCAAGATTATATTTTAACATCTTGTTAAAAAAACTGATAGCTGTCCATGTCTATTAGAACCCCAACTTCCTGGCTATCTCCTCCATACAATTAGGTCACCAGTTTCCCCAAACTGAAATCCTTTAAATCCACACAGACCTTTTTACTCATCAATCAAACTTTACCACCAAAGAAAACCTTACCTTACAAGGAGAAAGTCGCAAATAACTAATATTTACACTATTTTGTTATGTGCAGTCAAGTAGGAATCACCTCATAGCAGCTGACTGCTCAGTAGCTTTTCAGAGGTTGTAAACAGCACAGGAAGAGATAGCCCATCTTTATCTCACAGGGCAGCTGACAGATTCAAACCATGTGCCTTTGGGTTGGTGGTACAGATTTCTTACCACTCGGCCATCAGAGCTTCCTTTATTTATATTATTGTTATGTGCTCAAGGAACTGAAGAACAAATTCAAACCTAGAGTTGCTGTTATCAAGGATGATTTAGGCAGAGTATTAAATGATCCAGGAGGTATCAAAAGAAGATGGAAAGAATATACTGAGTCATTGTATCGAAAGGAGTTGGCAGACACAGAAGAATTTAACAAAACAACATAGGAGCAAGAGCCTATGGTGATGAAGGAAGAAGTTCAAGCTACTTTGAAGGAAATTGTTGTTGTTGTTGTTATGTGCCATCGAGTACAACAGCTCTAAATGCTCTTCTATCCTATGCCAACCTAGCCATCTCAAATGCACTTATTCCCACTGCTCCAGTCACAGAATCGATCCATCTCATCAAAGGTCTTCCTCTCCTTCGCC
>NW_006399755.1:29863822-29888621 GCF_000299155.1 Elephantulus edwardii
ACTATTCTCTCTACCCTCCTCCCAGTTTGTTCTTGTCCAAATGCCACAGTGCTTGTCAAAGCCAGTTCTGATTAATCTTCTTTGTCAGTGTATCCTTTGGAATCTTTGTTTTCTTGACATTGAGCTTCAGTCCATATAGGAGGCTGTAGTCCTTAATCTTCTACAGCAAGCGCTTCAGGTCCTCCTCAGTTTCAGCAAGCAGGGTTGTGTCATCAGCATAACGCAGGTTGTTGATGATTCTTCCACCAATCCTGATGCCACATTCCTCTACGTATAGCCCAGCGTCTCGGATGATCTGTTCTGCATACAGATTGAAAGGTATGGAGGCAGAATACATCACTTACGAACCCCCTTCTTGATTTTGAACCATGTAGTGTCTCCTTGCTCTGTACTGATAACTGCCTCTTGGTCCAAGTATAAGTTTCGTATTAGCACAATCAAATATTCTGGGATTCCCATTCTTCTCAGAGTCAGTCACAGCTTATTGTGATCCACACAGTCAAAAAGCCTTTGCATAGTCAATGAAGCACAGATAGACATTCTTCTGGTATTCTTTGCTTTCTGCTAAGATCCATCTGACATTAGCTATACTATCCCTAGTACCAGGACCTCTTGTAAATCCAGCCTGCACATCTGGCAGCTCTCTGTTGACATATTGTTCCAAATGTTTTTGGATAATTTTCAGCAGAATCTTGAGGAAGTCCAGTGAATACCACTATAATTCAAATATATGCACCAACAGCTAGAGCTAAAGAGGAGGAAATAGAAGATTTCTACCAACTTTTGCAGTCAGAAGTTGATCAAACATGCAATCAAGATGCTTTGATAATAATCGGAGACTAGAATGCAAAAGTTGGGAACAGAGAAGATGGTTCAGTAGCTGGAAAATATGGGCTCAGTGAGAGAAATGAGGCTGGAGATAGAATGATAGAGTTCTGCACATTTAATGATTTATTCATTCCAAATACCTTTTATAAGAAACATAAATGCAAGCTATACACATGGATCTCACCTAATGGTATGCATAGGAATCAAATAGATTACATTTGTGGAAAGACTCAGTGGAGAAGCTCAATATCAGCAGTGAAAACCAGGCCGGGTGCTGATTGTGGCACAGACCACCAACTACTCATATGCAAGTTCAAGCTGAAGTTGAGGAAAATTAAATCAAGTCCACGGGAACCAAAATTTGAAGGAAATAGCAAAAAACAAAAAAAATAAGGCCCCAGGAATAGATGGTACACCAATTGACATATTTCAGCTAACAGATGCTGCCCTGGACGTGCTTACCAAGTTGTGTCAAGAAATCTGGAGAACAACCACTTGGCCAGCTGACTGGAAGAAATCTATATTTGTTCCCATTCCAAAGAAAGGTGACCCAACAGAGTGTGGAAATTATAGAAAAATATCATTGATTTCACATGCAAACAAGATTCTGCTGAAGATTATCCAAAAATGACTGGAACAGCCCATCAGCAGAGAACTGCCAGAAGTCCAGGGTTTAGAAGGGGGTGTGGTACTAGGGATATTGCAGCTAATGTTAGATGGATTTTGGCTGAAAGCAGAGAGTACCAGAGGAATATCCATCTGTGCTTCATTGATTACGCAAATGTGTTTGACTGAGTGGACCATAACAAACTGTGGCTGACTCTGAGAAGAATGGGAATCCCAGAACACTTGACTGTGCTAATGAGAAACCTATACTTGGACCAAGAGGCAGTCATCAGAACAGAGCAAGGAAACACTGCATAGTTCAAAATTGGGAAGGGTGTACACCAGGAATGTGTCCTGTCTCCATACCTTTTCAACCTGTATACAGAACAGATCATCCGGGAGGCTGGGCTCTATGAGGAGAAATGCGGCATCAGGATTGTTGGAAGATCTATCAACAATCTGCGTTATGCAGATGACACAACCTTGCTTGCTGAAACTGAGGAGGACCTGAAGTGCTTGCTGCTGAGAATCAGGGACTGCAGCCTTCAATATTGAAGACAAAGATTCTCACCACTGGACCAATTGGCAACATCAGGATGAATGGTGAAGAGATTGAGATTGAAAAAAAAAAAAAAGAGATTGAGATTGTTCACAGCTTTAGTCTGCTTGGCCCCACAATCAACACTCTTGGCACCAGCAGCCAGAAAATTAAAAGACCTATTGTGATGGGAGTCTGCTGTTAGGGACCTCTCCAAAGTACTGAAGAGCAATGGTGTGTCTCTGGAGACTAAGGTGCGTCGGATACAGGCCATGGTCTTTGTAATCACTTTTTATGCGTCAGAGAGCTGGACAATGACCAGGGAGGATAGAAGGAGAATTGATGCTTTTGAGCTTTGGTGTTGGAGAAGAGTACTGAGGGTACCATGGACTGCTAAGAAAACAGATTCATCTTGGAGAAGGTTAAACTGGGAGGCTCCTTGGAAGCAAGGATTCTGAGACTTCGTTTGACATACTTTGGTCATGGTGCAAGGAGAGACCAGTCCTTGGAGAAGGACATCATGCTTGGGAGGGTGGAGGGATGGCGTAGGAGGGGAAGGCCCTCTGGGAGGTGGATTGATTTGGTGACTGGGGCAATCGGGATGAGTGTGTCGGAGACAATGAGATTGGCACAGGACAGAGCAGAGTTTAGAGCTCTTGTACAAGGGACTTGACGGCACATAACAACAACAGCAATGTGCTGTCGAGTCAACTGCTACTCATAGCAACTTTATACACGATAGCTCTAAACTCTGACACACCCCCCATATTACTTCAGTTACTGTGTAAATCCATCTCATCCAGAGTCTTACTCTCCTATGCTGTCCCTCCATCCTTCTAAGCATGATGTACTTTGGCAACATGCCCAAAGTATATGAGATAGAGCCTCAAAATCCTTGCCTCCAAGAAATAACTCGGTTTGACCCTCTCCAGGACAGACCTGTTTGTTCTCTTGGTAGTCCATGGTTTGTTCAATACTCTTCTCTAGCACCACAACTCAAAGGCATCAATTCTTCTTCTGTCTTCTTTGGTCATTGTCCAACTCTCTAATGCCTAACGAGTAATTGCTAAAATCACAGCCTGAATCAGGCACATGTTACTCTCTAGACTGACATCATCATGCTTCAGCATTCTGGAGAGATCCCCAACAGCAGATTTTCTTAATGCAATTCATCTTTTCATTTCCTGACTGCTGGTGCCAAGAATGTTAATAGTGCCCAAAACAAAAACAAAACCTAAACAAACAAACGTTGCTAGTGGCAACAAAGAAATCTTAAAAAAAAATCTGGTTAAAGAAACAAAAAGAAACTTGTTAAAACTTATCAACAGTAAATATCAAATGACAGTGTACTTCTCAAGATTTCTTAGAGTCCCCTCTTAATGTAAAAATTCTTATGCTGTGTGGTGTTCACGAATCCCAAACCATTTGTTGAGACTGATTTGTGCTGGTCCAAATATATACACTGAGTTAACTCCAGGGGCTGTATGACTTTATTTGTAAGATGAGTCCTAAACCTAGTCACTTGTGAACTACATAAAGAGCAGAATAGGCACAGAGACATCCACAGTGAGAAGATATACAGACAGACGCTTCTACAAACCCACAAAGTCCAAAAGTGGATGGTTACTAGAAACTGAAATGCAGAGATTGTTCCACTGGAGACACATGCTTAATTCCTACTTCAGGCTTCCTTCACGGTGAGGAAATAAATTTCTGTTCTTGAAAGTTACCCATTTCTAGTATTTCTATAATGACAGCATTGACAAAATGGCTGTAATAATAGCTTAAACACAGCAGAGACTGTGAGGATGACATAGGATAAGGTATTATTTTGTTTAACTAAACGAGGCTGCTATGAGTCGGAGTTGACTCTAGAACATCAGACTATAACAGCAGAAAAATCCGACTCCAACTCATACTGACTCATGAACAATAGGACAAAATATTACCCAATTCTGTACTCATTTCATCATCAGTGATATGCTTGATTCCATTGTTGTGGCCACATGAATTTTTAATGCCTTCAAACCTAGGGGACTCATTTTCCAGCATATCAGACAGCATTCTGTTGTGATCATAATTTTCAGAAGTAAATCACCAGGTCTTCCTTCCTAGTCTATTTTATTTTGGAAATTCTACTGAAACTTGTTCACCATAATGACTTTGCTGATATTTAAAATATTGGTGGCATAGTTTCCAAGCCACCAGCTAATGACAAACTGGAAGTCAAGTGGTAGATGATCATCCTTACCCAATCTTTTTCAAGCTCTGCATTGAAAATCTGTCCTTGAATCAGACTTCAAAATTCACATACATCCCAACGTGGCCTTCCCTCTCAGAGATGCTGTTAAGACTTAGCTTCACTGAGTTAAGAATGAACAAAGCTTTACTTCAACAAGCAGTTGTTTTAATTGTAATTTTGGGAAGCCAAAATTCCATACCTCATCTGTCCACTGCTTCTTCTTCTCAAGTTCTGTAATCTGTCCTTGGTTAAGGCAGAAATGTCAGATGGATGCTATTACAGCAGGATAAAGATCTCAATAGGTGTCCAGTACCCATGGAGTTTGGTGGCCCAGCCAGCGTCTGCATATTAGGAACATTTATCATTGTCTGCTACAATAAATCTGGAGTTAAGCAATAGGAAGTAGAAGTAGACTCTTTGTTTGCCCTCAAAGTGCCTATACTTTAATGGGAAACGGAAACAGATGAAAATGCAATGTGCTCTATGCAGTAGTATTGCGTAGGGTAGCATTTCTTAAACTATCTATGGCTACGAACCAGTTTCCCTCTATGATCCCCCTAGTGTGCTGCAAAATACCATAAAATTAAAGTAGCAGGAAAATTAAAGTTAAAACTGCAAAATATAAGCATCACAGATTTGATGTCAAATTGCTATAAATTTTTCTCCTAGCCCTTTGAACAGCACTAGCATGGAATTTCAACAGCTGCACATCATCTCTCCAGCTATACTTGTGTCGATGGTGAGCAGAAATCGTCAAAAGCTTCCCAGGGGAGGGCACACTCTGGGAAAATGTCAAGAGAAAGTAGATGTTAGCTAGAGGCAAGGCTCTTTTGAGGAAAGAGAAACATAAGCATGTAGGTGAAAATCTCTATGGTCTGTACAAAAGAGCTACAAGTGAATGTGTATTGTGGAAGTAGCATTGAACACTTCAGGCAGTTACATGAAAAAGCAGGCTAAAGGCAAATCCTGAAGCATTTGGGAAGTGATGGCTAATTTTATGTCATCTTGGCTAGGCTATCTATTTGATCAAACACTAGTCTAGATGTTGTCATGAAGGCGATTGTTGAAACAGCCCAATTGAAAATTATTAGAGGCTTCTTGATTATAGAGAAAGCCAGCAAAGAAATTAATGGGGGATTAGAAAGTACTTATTGAAACCGACCTTATCTAGATTAGGATCCTAGGTCTTGCAAGCAATTGCAGCAGTGGCTTCTTAGCAAGAAACCACTCAAGCAATCTTAAAGCCTTGCAGTTCGAATCTACCAGATGCTCTACAGAAGAAGAAAGAGCAATCTCCTCCTGTGTGATTTATTGCCTCTGAAAACCGCTGTAGGGTCAATGATAGGTTAGTTCTGGCTCAATGGCATACAACAACAACTATCCTGAAAGAGGAGCTTTGGTGGCTTGTCTTTTTTTTGTTTGTTTGTTTTTTGTTGTTGTTAGGTGCCATCGAGTTGAATAAGATTCATAACAACCCTATGAACAAAAGATCTGAACTCAGTCCTGTCCTGTGCCATTCTCACACTTCCTGACACACAAGAGCCCATTGCAGCAGTCACCACATCAAGCCACCTGGTCGAGGGTCTTTCTCTCCTTCTCTGACCCTCCACCCTTTCCAACATCACTCCCCTTTCCAAGGAATAGCATCTCCTAGCAATATGTCCAAAGTATGTTAGGCGAAGCCTCATCATTCTTGCCTCCAAAAAGCACTCTGGCTGCACCTGCTCCAAGACTTATCTGTTCATTCTCTTAACCATCCATTGGATGTTCAGTGCTCTTCTCCAACACCACAGCTCAAAGGCATCAATTCTTTTTCTTTTATTCTTATTCATTATCCAGGTCTTGGATGCATAACTAGTAATTGGAAAGATTATGCCCTGAATCAGACACACCTTAGTCCTCAAACTGACATCACTACTCCTCAATAATTTGGAAAGGTCCCTAACTGCAGATTTCCCCAGTGCAATGCATCTCCTTATTTCCTGACTGCTCATATCAAGGGTGTTGATTGTGAATCCAAGCAAGATAAAGCTGTTGACAGTTTCAATGTCCTCTCCATCCATCATGACACTGACTATTAGTCTAATGGTAAGAATCTTTGTTTTCTTGATATTGAGATGCAATCTTTACCAAAGGCTGCATCCCGTGATCTTCTGCAACAATGCTTCAAGTTCTCCTAACTTTCAGCAAGAAAGGTTGTGTCATCTGCATAACACAGGTTATTAATGAGTCTCCCTTCAATCCTGATACCACATACCTCTTCATATAGTACAACACTCCGATAATATGCTCAGTATATAGATTGAACAGGTATGGAGATAGAATACAACCCTGCCACACTCTCTTCCCAATTCCAAACCATGCAGTGCTCCCCTGTTCCGTTCAGACAACAGTCTCCTGCTCCTGATCCAGGTATAGGTTCCTCATGAGCACAATCAAGTGCTCTGGGATTCCCATTTTTCTCAATGTCAGCCACAACTTTTCATGGTCCACATAGTGAAATGCCTTTGCATAGTCAATAAAGCACAAATAGACATTCTTCTGGTATTCTTTACTTTCACCCAGGATCCATCTGACATCAGCAGCAATATTCCTGGTACCACAGCCTCTTCTAAAGCCTGCTTAAACTTCCGGCAATTATCAATCTATGCACTATTCTAGTTGTTTTTGAATGATCTTCAGCTGTATTTTGCTTGCATGTGATATCAATGATATTGTTCGATAATTTCTGCATTCAGTTGGATCACCCTTCTTGGGAATAGGAACAAATATGGACCTCCTTCAATCTGTTGGCCAGAGAGCTGTCCTCCAAATTTCCTGGCATAGACTGGTGAGTGCATCCAAAGCTGCATCTTTTAATTGAAACAAGTCAATTGATATTCCATCATTCTTGGGGCCTTATTTTTTGCCCATGCCTTCAATGCAGCATCCACTTTCTCTTTCATTACCATTGGCTTCTGTTCATATGGTACTTCCTGAAATTTTTCAGTGTTGATCAATTCTTTCTAGTACAGTGACTCTGTATATTCCTTCCATCTTCTTTTGATGTTTTCTAGGTCATTCAATATATTGGCCATAGCATCTTTCAATATTGTGACACGAGGCTTAAATTTGTTTTTCAGTTCTTTCAGCTTGAGAAATGCAGAGTGAGTTCTACTCCTTTTATTCTCCAATTCCAGCTCTCTGCACATTCCATTATAAAACTTTGTTTTGTCCTCCTGAGCTGCCCTTTGAAATCTTCTGTTCATCTCTTTCACTTAGACATGTTTTTCTTTAGATTTAGTTTCTCAACACTCCAGTGCAATATTTAGAGTCTCTTCTGACATCCATTTTAGTTTTTTCTTTCTCCTCTGTTTTTGTAATGACCTTTTGCTTTCTTCATGGATAATATCCTTGATGTCACTCCACAACTCATCTCATCTTCTATCATTGTATTTACAAATTAGTTTGGTCCTACCCATGAGTGAGCCTTTAGCTTGGCATAGTTGGATCCTGGTGGATAAGAGTTTGTGATTTACTTGAAAGCTGGGAGAAAACTGTGTGGGTGTTTCATTGTGTTAGCAATCAAGGGTAAACTGATTAATTGTATCTGATCTTGTTTACAATCAGCTTGAGTGGGAAGCCTCTTGTATAGGCAAACAGGATCTGGTGGGCAGGCCTTTGTATTTAAAAGTCAGTCTGGACCTACCTGTGAGTGACTGATGGCTTAGTGATAAGGAATTCGGATGCCAACCTGAAGTCAAATGGTTCAAATCCACCACCAGCTCTGAGCGAGAAAAATGGGCATTCTGCCTCAGTGTGATTGACTGCCTCTGAAAACCTGCTAGAGGGTGTGCTATTGTTCAGTTTTGACTCACTGATACACAGCAACAACTTTCCTCAAAGGTTGTAGGCTCAACCTAACCGTTTGTTCCTCAGGAAAAAAAGGCTTTGTGAACTATCTCTAAGAAGACTGCAGCTAAGAAAACTCTGATGGAGCAGTTTTATTTTGTAACACATGAGGTGACCTTGAGTTGAGACCAAACTAACGGTACCTAACATCAACAATAAAGCAAATGATCTTTCATAATGTCATAGTTTCATTAATCATTTGCTCTTAGAACAACAAAGATTTTCCTGATACAGAATTCTGCCTTTGGACTATAGACATTCTTTCAGAATACCTCCCTCTCTCTTCTACCATCTTACCTACTGTTTTGTGACACAAGACTGAAATCCGCACTTTGACACCTGTTCTACAAATTTTGGATTTTCCATTTCTCACAGTTACAAGATTCAATTCTTCAGATCTTATATACATACATAATCTACATTTATCTATAATCTATAGATATATGAGATATAGACAGATATTGTTGTTGTTGACTACTGTTAAGTCTGAACCAACCCATAGCTGAGCATCAGGCAGGCTTTTAGAGGCAGATAATCGCAATGCAGGAAATTGACCATCCTTCTCCCATGGACCAGCTGGTGGCCTTGAACCACGTACCTTCAGGATTGCAGCACAGCTCCTTGACATTAGGCCTAAAGATAGACATAGATATCTCTATCTCTACATATACATACATATATACACATACATATGACTCATAGCTGATCCTTCTTTGGGTTTCCAAGGCATTAAATCATACCAGAGGAGATTGTGCATATTTCTTCCAGAGTTGCTGGTGGATTTGAAGCATGAGAGGAGCTTGATCTTTGTGTTACCAGTGCAACTCCCTAAATACTATGGCACCAGAGTGGATGAGAACATAACCGTTAGTGAAGATACAAATACAATTATGCTGTAGCTAAAATCCCAGGTAAAGCATGTACCAGCCTTGCAGAATTTGTGTGAAAATATTTATGTAATAAGGAATCGAATACATTTTTCTTTGGTTGATGTTGTTGCAAGGTACCACTGAGTTTATCCCAACAACATAGTGACCTCATAGTGACCCATGTGGCTAGTAAGACTATTCTATAGGATTTTCTGGGCTGTAATCTTTATGGGAGATTACTAGATATTTTTCTCCCACTGAGCTAATAGGTGGATTTGAATGACAACCTTTCCTGAAACCTTTATCATTGTACCACTGGGGCTCTTTCTTGTCTTGACAATACAGCTAAAGCCCTAAATTAGGAAATAGTATGAAGCTGCCCTACAGTCAGAGGAAAAACCACCTGGCACTCATTTTCTAAGAGGCAAGACTATCACCATTAGCCTTGCCTACCCAAGATGAGGCTTTAGGGTGTCAAAGATCAGATTCTGAAGTGGTAAACTTAACTGGTCAGGCTGTTATTTTGTAGACTGCCAAGTTCAGACTCCTCAACAAACTTAGTATCTATGTGAAATGCTTAATACAGCGAGTTATCAAGAAACAGGAACTCTTAAAATCACATTCTTATCCTTGTCTGTTGTCATTGCCTAGAACTATTTCCTCATCTCTGAGCTGGTGAATTCCTATTTGTGCTTAAAGATTCCGCTTAGCATTGGCCTAACTGACCCCTGTGGGACCCTGTGCTTGTCCCTCACTGGGCTGTGAATGCTTTAAAGATCAGGTCACATCTCATTGTGCCTGGTATGGAGGTGACTAATTGTTGATGGCCTGAGTTGCTGCACCCCTTCCTCCTTGTCACTCAGCCAGAGTTTATGACATTTCACTCTCCCCTTCTGATTCTTTGATTGAGTCCTGCCTCGTGGTATGGCTTTTCTTACATTACAACCCATCTACCTGCCTGCTTGTCAAGACTACTGAACCATAAGGCCTGGATGCCCAATTTTCCACCTGTGAGAGTCTATTCGTACAAGGACTCAGGACACCCTGTTGCATGACTCTATGGGTGCTCTTGTGTTCTCTGTAAATGCTAATTCCTAGAGCACAGTTCTGGAAGGTATAATTCACTAGAGCACAATGAAATGGCTTCAGCCTGAGTTGTGTAATGACAGTGACCCTGACAACAGGGCCAATGTCAACTGCGGCTTACACACCCTTCAGGTCCGATGGTGCACACTTCAGACAATATTCCCTCTCTGGTTTGCTGTCCTGCTGGTCTCTCTTTTCTTGGGCCATAGTGTATAACAGGCTGGGTTACCAACAAAAAAAATTAGAAGTTCAAATCTACCAGCCACTCCAAGGAAGGAAGATAGGCAATTTCCTCCCATAAACAGTTAAAGCCTTGGAAACCCAATAAAGGGTTACGGTAAGTTTAAATTCACTCAAAGGCAATGGATTTGGTTTTGTTTACTCCAGGCTGGAGAAGCCTTGGTGGCACAGTGGTTAAAGAACTTAGGTGCTCATCAAAAGATCAATGGTTTGAACTCACCATTAGATAAATATGTGGCAATGTGCTTCCATAATGGTTTAAAATCTTGAAAGCCTTATGGTGCAATTTTATTCTGTCATATAGGATTGAGATATGTTGTAACTGACTTGACAATAGTGGATATGGTTCTTCTGGATTACATTAGGCTTTTTGGGAAGAGTTCTTTATTGATGGACTAGGGAGCCTGTTTGTGGGGTCTTGCCCAGAAGTGGTTGTAAGTCACCAGCCCCGTTCTCAAGCAGAAGACCCAGAGATGGTTTCCCTAGAGAAGAACTATAGCACATTCTGGACCAATACCTATGACCAGGTCAAGTTCAAGTTGGCCCTCCACTACTTCAAGAATCACCTTTAGTGCTCCACATAAAAGGTTCAAGGGAATAAGAAAAAAACTAGATTGCCTGGTCGTGGGTATGCAAAACAGTGGTTGCCAGGCAAAAAGTGGGCTTCATAATTGAGCATTGTAATTGAGCCAGCTGGTGGGTGGGCACAGATGAGAAATACACCAGACCTCAGAGGATGCTGAATTGTATCTTTGGCATTTGCACATAAGTCACAAGAAAAAAAAAAAGAATCAAGGCATGGTGGGTCATTAGAAATGGGCCAATTGCCACCGACGGCAATGAAGAATGTATGAAGTAACAATTGTTACTTTTGTGTAATGCTTTATCACTTACGAAGCATTTGCACACACAGTGTTTCACATAATCTCATTTGAGTTCTCACAAATGAGTTGATGTCCACAGTGAAAGGAATGGCTAGTAGGTCCTTGAGGGTTGTTTTGGAGATGTTTTATCACATTGCACACAGCACCGTCAGAAGTTCTGCCATCTGCACACTTTTATTTGGCACTTCATGTGGACTCAAACAATGTGAGTAATTCAGGGTCCTTGTGATTGGAAGCCGGAGTGGCATCCTATTCCTAAATTGCATGCCTCCAGAAACTCTATGAACTTTGATAAATGTCGATAGTTGTAGATGGGGCTTCAAGCCTTTTGTTCTTAGGGTCGCTATGAGTCGTGCTCAACTCGAAGGCAATCAAAAACAACAACATCTCAAAGCCAAATGTGCTGACGAGTATGCATGGTGCTTGGAGTAGTGCAAGGGCAACAAGGGAGGGGACACGATAATTAAAAAGTCATGACATTTTCAATTGTCTTGGGTGCATGTGAAAGTTGGACAGTGAATAAGGAAGACAGAAGAAGAATTGGTACCATTGTATTGGTTTTTTTTTTGTTTTTTTTTCTTTTTTATTAAATTGGTACCATTGTATTGTGATGCTGGTGAAGAGTTTTGAGTTGCCCATTTACTACCAAAAGAACAAACAAATCTGTCCTGGAGAAAGCACAACCATTTTCTTGCTCTTTGGAGGCAAGAGCAGTAAAACTTCATCTCATCATGGTTTGGTTATATTGTCAAGAGGTTCAAGTCCTTTTAAAAAAGTTATCTTGCTTGGAAAAGTTGAGGGTGAGCAAAAGAGAGGAAGAGCCTTAATGTGATGGGTTGACACAGGGACTTCAATAACAGCTTCAGCGTGGCCAAGTTCACGAAGATGGCGAAGGCTAGGACAAGGTTTAGATCTGTTTGTAGAGTTGACATTAGTTGTCGTCAACTCAAGGGCATCTAACAACTTTATTTTTTTAATAATTTTTTAACCTTTCAAGCATTGTCCAGTTTTAAAAATTCCCTTGAAAGACACCCAAGAAATTTATTAATCAACTTTATTACTAATCACAGTATGAAAGGAGGACTTCACTTAGATTTCCTAACAGTTGATTTCAGAATCACATGTTCACTGGGCCACTGGAAGACTCCAGAGGGATCCCTCACCAGGGCTGTATGGGTCTGCTCTGTGGAGCCCACAAGGGGTGGAGTAGGGCTCTCCTCCCCAGCCCCCGCCCCTAGAAAAGAGAGCCCGACTGGAGCCTTGCTCCCGATGCTAGAGAGAATCCGTGTCCTCCCTTGAGCAAGTGTGGAAGCAAGGGAGGGTGGAGGTGGGGTCCAAGTGTTCTCTCCATAGTTTTCCTTCTTTCTTGGGGAGAAGAAGAGAAATTCTTTCATTTCTAAGGCAACATGGGAATTGACAAACGTGGCCTTTCCCCGCTCAACAAACAGAAAGGTTCCGTTTGTGGTGGAACAAAGGCCTAGGTATTGTTCCCTCATTTAACATAGCATATAAGTAAGGAGATGTGGGGAATGTGGAGAATGGACAGACCGGTAGTCAGGTGGGATGGCTCCTCACATGCTGGCTGGCTTCCATCCCAAGTCCATCTGTTTCTGAAATAGGAGGAGGGAGAATGAATTGACTTGGAAATGTAGGGAATTCCATCCTGAGGAGGCAGTCGAAGCAGTGTACAGTTCAGACCATCTGTTCCCTGGACAGAAGGCAGCTTTCCTCCCCAGGAATGGAGAGTATGTGGACGTCTCAACCCTAAGCTGTTTCAATCCCTAACATGTTGCCTGATTGTGTCTCTATCCTGCGGCCACACTTCAGGGCCTGTGGATAAGCTGATGACTTAATGCTGGGTCCCAGAAACATCTCTATTCCCTCAGTAGAGTACATCCTTTGGCACCAGACACCCTCTTCTCAGTCAGATTCATGGGCAACAGACAAAGAGAAGTTCCAGACAAGCAAGGAAACACAGTCTTAGAGCCAGAGCTCTAGGCTTTAACTTCCAGGTCTGCTATTTACAAACTGTGTGACTCTGGATGGTTACTTAACCTCTCTGTGCTTCAGTTCCCTCATATGTAGAACAAGGATAGCTCTGGTGCCTAGTTGGAAGAAGTTGCACTGCAGCCCTAAAGGAACACGGTACAAACTCACTAGCTGCTCCAAGGAAGAAGGATGGGCAATGTCTTCCCGTGTGACTAATTGCCTCTGAAAACCCACTGGAAGGTCAGCTATGGGTCAGTACACAACAACATCTTGGACAAAGGCAAAGACTTCAACTGTTGACTAAAAGGTTGGCCGTTTGTTACCCATGGTGGACAGTGTTTGGTGTAGCTCCCAGTTTAAGACAGGTTTGGGAACAGGAGTGGCATACACTTCCTAAACAACATGTTTCTGGAAACTCTATGAACTTTGAGAAATGGCAATATTTACAGAAAGGCAACAGCAATGAACAACAACAACAGCAGGGGATTTACCTGGAA
Organism: Elephantulus edwardii; assembly: GCF_000299155.1. NCBI lineage: Eukaryota > Metazoa > Chordata > Mammalia > Macroscelidea > Macroscelididae > Elephantulus > Elephantulus edwardii. Next base: position 29,877,493 of record NW_006399755.1, read on the forward strand.
ATCTGCTTCAGTACAGACTGAGCCAAGGAAACCAAATTGGGTCACTTTGAATCAGAACTGATTGAACAAAAACTTTTAGTTAGACAGAGGGAATTTTGGTTCTGTTAACCTTAAGATATTTCCTCTCTGGTGGTTCAAATCCACCAGTAACTCCTTGCGAGAAAGATGGGCAATCTCCTTCCAAGTAATCTATAGTCTCAGAAACACCGCCTGGAGGGTCAGCGATGAGTCAGTTCTTATTTGACCAAAAGATGTCTTGACAGAGTTAGAATAGAGAAAGCTCTGGTGGCGTAGTCTGTAGGGAGTTACTCTGCTAACCCAAAAGTGGTGCCTCTTTGGTGGTTCAAATCTACCGGCTGTTCCTCAGGAGAAAGATGGGCAATCTCCTTCCATGCAATTTACAGCCCCAGAAACCCACTGCAGTGTCAGTTCTGATAGAAAAAGGAGAGATTTGAGGGAAGAAAACTGGGCACACTCCTCCAATGCTACTTACAGCCTCTAAGACCCATTAAAGAGTCAGTTCTAATGTGAAAGAAATGGGTTGAGAGTGGAATTAGACTCACCAGCCACTCTGTGGAAGAAAGACGTAGCAGTTTGTGTTCATAGAGATTTACAGCCTTGGGAATCCTACTGTGTAGATCTACTCTGTTGCCTGGGATCATTAATTAGTTGAAATTGATTTGAGTGCACCCAACAACCACAAACTCCTATGGACTGAATTCTTTCTCTTCAAAAGTTATATTGAAGTCCCAATCCCTGTATCTGTAAATATGATGCTGTTTGGAAAGAAGAGTTTTCTTTTGCTATGTTAATGAGCTCATGTCGATAGATTTGGAACCTAATCCCTTCTTTGCAGTGTTTTATAAAAATGGAACACACACAGAGGGAAGTAATGGAACCAATAAGGAGGGTTTACCCATGAGCAGCCATGAAATGACAAGGGAATATGAGCAATTAGGAGAGGCCCACACAAGGAAGTGCACAGCTGAGACCCTCCCAAACAGTAAATACTAAATTATGACCTTTAATACCACCCACTTGTGGTACTTTGTTGTTGTTATAGCAACACTGAGCAACCTAGACAATATCTGACAGTCATTATGAGGACTAAATGAATTTATACACACAAAACCCTTGACACCATTGTGTGAGAAGGAGTTAAGTATTCAGTAAAGAACTCTACCCTGAACCCTAAATACATAATAAAAACATAAGAAGAATTTGATACTAATAAATATCTGCTAAGTAAATGTTAAAGGAGCCCTGGTGGTGCAGTGGATTAACTGAAAGGCTGATAGTTCCAATACACCAGTTGCTTCCTCGGAGGAAGACAAAGCTTCTGTGAAGATTTACTGCCTTGGAAACTCTACAGGGCTAGATCTACTCTGTCCTACAAAGTCACTTGGAACTGAAGTCAATAGCAGTGAGAAAATGAATGCTAGATGAATTTCTCATTCTCAAATCTGATTTCCCATTGCTACCCATTGCCTTTAGAATAAACACAACAGGGTGGAGGGCTGGGCGGGGAGAGAAGTGCAGCAATGAATCTCTGTAAATGTTCATTAAAATTATTAAAATGTAAAAAAAATTTTAAAAATCTAAAAAAAAATAAAGGAAACATTCCTTCCATCTTAGTTTCCTAAGGCTGACATAACAAAATACCACAAAATATGTGGCTTTTAAGAATAGACAGTCTCACAGTCTGGAGACTACACATTTAAATTAGGTTTTTGGCCATGTTGATTCTGTAAGTGGGCCCCCTCCATGAGCATGGCAGAGATCGTGACGGTGGTGCAGGATGGGGTGAAGGCAGCTCCGTGATTCATAGGATCGGTTGCTTTGAGCGGAATCCTACTGGATTGCACCTAACAAACAATCCTCTTTTAGTGATGGTTAATGCAGGAGGTCAAGGACTGAAGCCGCCAATATGAACTGAAGCTCAACATCAAGAAACCAAAAATACATACCACTGGCCCGATTGGCAGCATCATGATAGATAGTGAAGAGATTGAGGTTGTTAACAGCTTTAATTTGTTTGGCGCCACACACAATCAACACTCTTGGTACTAGCAGCCAGGAATCAAAAGGCGAATTGCATTGGAAAAGTCTGCTGTCAGGGACCTCTCCAGAGTACTGAAAAGTAAAGATGTCAGTCTGGAGACGAAGGTGGGCCTGACCAAGGCCATGGTCTTTGCAATTATGTTCTATGCATCAGAAACCTGGACAATGATGAGGGATGAAGAGAATTGATGCCTTTGAGCTGTGGTGCTGGAGAAGAATATGAATATACCATGGACTGCTAGGAGAAAAAACAATTTCACCCTAGAGAGGGTGAAACCAGGCATGTTGCAAAGAGGGACCAGTCCTTGGAGATGGACGTCATGCTTGGAAAAGTGGACAGAACAAGAGAAAAAGACACTTAAGATGGATTGACTCAGTGACAAGGGTACTGGGGATAGGTGTGATAGAGACAATCAGATTGGCTCAGAATAGAGCAGGGTGTGGGGCTGTTGTACATAGGGTTCCTATGAATCTCAGGTAACTTGACGACACATAACACCACCACCACCACCACAAGAAATCCTGGTGTTCCTTGACTAACAGTTACATATATCTTTGCCATCATGATATGGCCATTTTTCCTTTCTCTGGGTACTTTTTCATAAAGACACTGGTTGTATAAGATTTGAACCTACTTTTCTCCTGGTATTAACTTGTACTAGTTGGTAATAACTTCCAAGATTCTAATTCTGAGCAAACTCACATTCACTGGCGTAGGAGTTATGACTATATTATGTATTTTTGTTGTTGTTATTGTTGATTGCCATCACGTCAGGCATGACTCATAGCAATCCTATGAGGCCTGAAGCCTTTCTAAAATGATCAACATTTATAAAAGTTTATAGAATTTCCAGAGGCAGGTTGCTTAGGAAGTGGGCATGATTTAATATACAACACTTTACCATGATTATGAGGGCAAGTTACCATTATGCCTCCATGTCTTTTCTCTCTCTCACAAATCCATCCTTTGATCTCAATGTTTCATTTGCATTCAAACAGCAGTCCTAAAGAATTAAATGAAGGTTTTCAAATACCTGCTCTCCTCCTAGACTTGGTAGTCTCACCTCTTACTTTTCCTTTTCTGGCTAGTATCCACTAATCCTGCAGTTTTTAGTACAGACACTATTTTCTCCAGGAAGCCTCCCCAACTGTTCAGTATTTACAGTACTGCTCCAGTACTTCTCATTCTATTTCCCCAAGTAAATAGGGAAGAAAAGACTGTATCTGACTTACTATGATGTTTTTAATGCAACCCAGCACTTTGAACACAGTGGGCATTGCATAAATATTTGTGCAATCAATAATATCACCTAGTTTTATTCTTGACCATTGACTGGTATAGGCACCTTGTTTCCCCAAAAACACCATAAAGTCAGGGACGGGATTAAATATCTGGGGTCTCCCTGAAACATACAGTGTCCCTTTTCAGCAGGAAGTAGCTAAGAGAATACGCCGTCCTCTTTTCCTTATGAATTCAGGTGAAATCCCTCTCAGGGAGGAGTGATAGGGAATGGCAAAGGACACACTGACAAAGGAGATTAATCAGAACTGGTTTTGACAAGCACTGTGGCAATGGGACAATTAAAACTGACTTTCAAGAAGAAAAAAAAGAGAGGAACGAACTGCGGGCCGGTAGAGAAAATAGTGCAACAATGAATGAATGGAAATCCAAAATCTCTGTAAATGTTCATTAAAATTAATAAAATAAAAATTTTTAAAAAGAGAAAAAGAAGAAGAAAAATCTGGGGTCTCTCTTCAGGCATAAGCATAGTCCTGAACTTCAGAAAGACTTGAGCTACATTGTTTGAAGGCTTTGCCATGACAGGACCTGGACAAAAGTGTGGATTAGAGAGGTTTGGTTTTAACATCTGGAAAACTGGGACTTTGGATCATGGTACCCTTAAGGGGTTTTTGTTTTATTTTGTTTTTTGTAGAAGAGGTCAACACTCTTTTCTAAAAACTAGGTGGTATGCAACAGATATTGTTGAATGACTTCTAGAGCCAAGAAACACAGAGAGAATGGAAAAAGGGCTTGAGAAGCTGCATATTGTATGTGTTCACAGTGCCAAATCTAAGACTCTATGTATACATTCCAAACTCAAGGTTAAAAGTATGATCTTAGAAATGCTAAACAAAATCTTAAAAACATATATCCCCTGCCAACAGTCTATCACAATTAGACTATAGTTTTTAATCACCCAGTCTACTATGTGTCCAATATCTAAAGGGCAAACTATTTGTTTATAATGATGGATAGTAGTCTTCATTACTCCAGGAAAACCAGTCTACCTTCTCTAGTAAACAAGCTGTTTTTAATCACTGGGCTCCTTTGAGAGGGTTGTTTTTACTTTTTTCCTTTAAATAAAGTAACCCAATGAAAGCTGCCACTGTAATGTGAGACACAGAACATCATCCTAAATTAGCAACACAGGACACAGACCTCCTACTGCTGACTGCAGAGATGCACCAGCTGATAAAACTTGTCCTGTAAACTCCCCAGAAACAACAGCAAAGAAATGCAAGAAAATGCTGGGACTGAAGATGGAGAGAGAGCATTTTATTATACAAAACAGTAAAGATAGGTCACAGCCTTGCAACTCAAAGCGTGGTCCTCACCCAGCAGGGACAGCTGGTTAGAATTAGGCCCACCCAACCCTGTTACAGCCTATCAAGAACACACAGAAACGTTTGAGAAGCACAAGGCTAAAACATTTATTGACTTCATACTCTTAAATGCATTTAGGGGTCAAAATAAACCCAGTTAGAGCACTCTCAGCTCATTGTTTGCTCCGTTTTCTGCCTCTGTCTCACGTCAGTGTCCATGCTCTGGGACTCTGAGCCTGCCCTGTGAGTCACAACAGCATCTCTGTGACCAGCCTTTCAGGAGGACAAATTAGATTCCAAAACTTCTATTTTCCAGCTTTCCTTGTGCAGCAGCCCCAGAAGGCAAGTTGTATGATGATTTACATTTTTAGAGATGCTGAAACTGGGGTCCAAGGAGGTTTTGTGACTCACCACAAAGCAAACTGGCGTCCCAGCCCTAGCAACTCGGGCTTCTGAGTTTCTAAGGTGAGGCTTTCCAAACTCTAATGTCTTTTCTTTCCACATAAGGGGACTTTCGTGGAAGAGCATTTCAGAAAGAACAAATTCTAAGGTAACTGGTGGAAGCTAATAAAGTATGAACTATGCACTTGTGGGCCCCAGGGACTGTGGATGCTTAAGAGAGACTTTTCCCATAGAGCATGTTATCAGCTAGGACATACCCTTCCTTTCCCTGCTCCATTCCCACATTCTTGCTGGAGCAGGCTGAAAAGCTCAGCAGCCAATAAAACAAACAAGCAAAAAGCCGAAGACTTACTACCATGGAGTCAATTCTGACTCAGTGACTCTACAGAACAGAGTAGAACATACCCAGAGGGATTCTGAAGCTGTGAACCTGCCTTATCTTTCTCCTGACAAGTGGCTGGTAGGTTTGAACGACCAACCTTTTGAGTAAGAAGCCCAATATTTACCTAGTAAGCCACCAAGTGTCCTCAGTAGTTAGGAGCCTTAAAAAACATCATAGTGGATATTTGCTTATGAGTGCTATGAAAAGAGAGGACTGAGGATTACCATGAGGATACAGAAGAAATGAAGTGACTCTGTTGCTGTCAGGTGCCTTCAGCTGGCTCTAACTCTCGAAGGCCCTATGCACAACAGGCTGGAACCTGGCCTGCTCTTGTGCCATCCTCACGTCAGCTATGCTTGATCCCCTCATTGCAATCCCTGTGTCAGTCCCTCTCATGAAGCATCTTCCTCTCTTTTGCTGATCCTCTATTTTCCCAAGCATAATGTTCTTTTTCCAGAGGCTGACCCCGCCTAAAAACGTGATAAAAGTTGTGAAACAAAGTCTCACCCTCTTTACCTGTCAGGAGCACTCTGGCTTCATGTCCTACAAGACAGATTTCTTGGTCCTTTTGGCAGGTCACGGTGTATTCAATATTCTTCATCCACACCACAGTGCAAAGGCATCAGTGCTAGGTAGCTTCTAGCTGGCAGGAGCCCATCCCCAGGAGGGAGCACACTCACATTCCTTTATTTCTTTGGCTCTGCTGGAATAGTGGATGTAACTGAACTCGCCTAAACATAACAGTGTGCTCCACTAGACTGGACTTCCTAATTCATTCTATTTTCCTGGAGCAAACGGAATCCTCTCCATAACCCAAAGTGGTCAAAACCATACGGCTGGCATTGACACCAGTGTGTGCTTCTATTTCTCCATCAATTCCATCTCAACAAAACCCTCTGAGGGGGCTTGTTCAGGTTCCTCTTCTGTATGTGGACTTTGTAGGGTCCTCAAGAGAGTGAGTGCTTGCTTGAACCCCTTCTCCACCCTTTCTAGACATGCATATTCAGTAAGACATATTTGTACATAATTGATTAAAAACAAAAACCAAAAAGACAGTGCACTTCAAAATTCCATGTAAAAAGTATTGCTTTCTAATGTGCTCCTGGTTGCCCGCTGGCTCCATGGTGCTACAGAGGGTAGAGTCAAGAGGAATTCAAGTTTGGAGACGTCTGGGAGCTTTAGATGACACTGATGCACCCTCCACCTTGCACCCTTCTCTGAAGCCAGTGGAGTTTCAGGGCTTGGCCTTAGGCAAAAACTACAAAGCATCCTAATGAGCAGAATTATACAACAGGAATGTCTGTGCATATTTGACATAGTTTCTTCTCTTGAGGAGCGGCCCTCTGGCTATGACCCCTGCCCTCTCCAAGGGTGATGGAGGAGTTCAGAGAAGACGCCTTTTGTTTCCGGCAGCCAGTTCTTCCCAAGTCCCTAAGACCCAAGGGACCTGCCCTGCTCTGCGTGGGCTCGCAGAAGCCCTGCAATTTCCGCATGGGCGGGGGATTTCAGAGAGATGGACAAAGCTGTGCGGCCAGCCTGCAGGAGAGAAAGAAAATGAAAAATAGAGTTAATTCCATTTGCCCCTGTCATAATCTCTGAAACCCCAGCAGTGTTTTTTTGGGGGGTAAGAGGTAAGACAAGATGGGTCAGCTGAGAGACAAAGGTCCGCAGGAGTGTCAGAGTATATTTTAAGCTTGCAGAGACCCTCAAAGAGGATACTCAACTGGGACATGGGGCCTCTCCACAGAAACAGCCTGTACTACTGGGACATTTGTGTCAGTGGAAATAAGAAAATGTCATTTTGTTTTCAGTGCTTTTTAAAGAAAATTAGAAAACAGAGCTAATAAAATAAATCTTCCATTATCCCATTACATGGTCTTAAAAACTGAAGCACTTTGTTGCGTTTCCCCCGCCCCCAACGTTCTGTGCAAATTTACTGTTGTCTTTAAAGAGAGGAATGATAATCTATCAATTTTAATCTTTTATTTTTAGCTTATTTGCTATGATACGAGATTTTCTCACGCTCTTATACCATCATCAAAATATCAGATTTATTCAACGGCTGTGTGAACCAGTTATTACTCAGTATTGAGCTGATTTATGGTGACCCCCCTGTGCCATGGGGGTAGAACTGTGCTCCATGGGTTTTCAATGGCTGATCTTTCAAATGCAGATCACAAGCCTTTCTTCAAGTTGTCTCTGGATGGACTTGAACTTGCAACCTGTTAGTTAGTAGCTAAATGCATTAAACTGTTCACACTTTTTAAGAATTCCAAAGGCTGTACAATAATCCACTGAGCAACTTCCCTCCTCTTGTGATGGAGAAGACGTGGGAACAGCAAAACTCCTCCCTCATAAACATTGCGCAATAGTGTTTTCCAGTCTTAACTCTTTGAAGAAGCAACTCTGAGAACGGGGCTCATACATGTTTACATCAGAATGCAGGATAATATTAGACGTCTTACGCTGCAGGAAAGGCGGTTGCTGTCCCACGGCCTAAAGAGCCTCCCTCATAAGGTCATCAAGCACTGGCAATTCTCTACACAGAGATGAGGGTCAGGCTGACATGGACAGGAGGGACAGCATGGACACTGACTTCAGGAGGGCAGCTGAGACTTGTAGGATCACTAGCCTAGGGGTAAGAAGCTGCACAGCTATCCCAAAGGTACACAGTTTGGATCTACCAGCCACTACACGGGAGAAGGATTTGAAACCTCCCATATGATTTACTGTTTCTGAAAACCTGCCGATGGCTCAGCTACGGGTTGATTCTAACTCGACAGCACACAACAAGTGTTATTAGGGAGCTCTTGTGACCTAGTGGCCAAGGAGTTGAACCCCAAGTGAAGTGGTTTGAATCCACCAGCTGCTTGCTCCTTGAGAGAAAGATGGGCAATGCCATTTACAGCCTCTGAGACCTGCTATAACTATTCACAAAAAAGTAAGCAACTACAAGGGAACCTGTATCTACCCTACTTACTGGGAATGCTACCCATGTCAGCAGTTGTCAATTTGAGAAGAGATTTTGATTCTGTAGGAAGGTCCCTTGGGGATGGAAGAGAGACAGACGCCAACCACACCTAGAAGCAGAATCTCGAATGAGGTGAAAATGTGCAATTGTTCACTACAGAACAATGTGTTTATTAGTATACACAAGTAAGCCTGAGCTAATATTGCTTATTGGGTAATCCAACATTTCCTTGAAGAATGGCACATGGTCTTCACAAAATATATGAAGTTCTTGCTCTGAGAAGTCCTCACGACTTTCCCTACTTATCTTTTACCATTATGGATAATTTGATATTTGTCGGGTTATTTGATAAACACTGGCTTCTGAGTGGTCAGGAACTCAGTCTGAACTTCTCATTGCTAAATCCCGGCACCTGGCCTGATGCCTGGCATTTGAAGCATATTCAATAAGCTTTGTGGAAAGAGGGAAGGAAGGTGCAGATGATAAAATGAAAGTTTCATTCCAACTTCATGAAGAAATTGAGCAACCTCAATCTTAATGAGGATTTTCTTATACACAACAAGACTGAAATGAGGCACAGGATATGAGCAGGGATGTTAACAGCCCCATCAGGGAAGAGCAGGATGTCCGTAACACATGTGTCCCACTCTGCATTCCACCCACAGAGCTGTGCCAACTCTGAAGCACTGTGTAAACATGGCGAGTGTGTGGTTATCATTGTGATGAGAAAGAGCCATAGGGCCAGTCCCAGTGAACTCTAGAGTCTTTTTAACAGGGTGGACATATGGACACAACAGTCTGTATCTGTGAACTCCTCAAGTGCACACAATGAGAGTGGGGAACCCCACCCAGCTCAGGAAGTGTGGTGGAGAGAACACCTGGGATTCCCTTCTCAGAATCTTGGGAGAAATCCAGCCACAAGAAGGTCTGAGGGGAACCAGGCATTGCAAGCAGCTCACCTGTGTGCCTGAATAAGGAGAGACTTTGATTCTTTAAGACGTGTGTGTGCGCGCGCTCGCGCGCGTGAGTGCGTGCGTGTATTTGTCAACCTGACTAGAATTCATTAAGAACCCATATATATCACACAGAGATGGGTGAGGCATAGCCCAATTTCAAGATGTTTCAGGCTGATGATCTAAGGAGTTGACTCAATAGCTATGGGTGGTTTTGGTGGTAAAGAGCTTCCCCAGATACAGGGGAAAACTAATGTCAATATACATAGAGATCTCCAACAAATTCTGGGGCCTACAGACGCTGAAAGGAGATGAAGACCTTCCTCTTAAACTGTGAGAGGATAAATTTCTGTTTGTTAAAGTCATTCACTTTTGGTATTTTTTTGTTATAGCAGTACTAGCTAAGATATAAGGTCTCTACTGCCTGGAATTTCCTGCCCTTAATTATGACCAACAATAATGTCCCTAGACATTATCAGATGCCATTTAGAGAGCAAGGAGCCTGGGCGGTGAAATCAATAATTAAGCACCCCTGCTAAATGAAAGGTTAGCAGTTTGAATTCACACAGTGGCTCTGCCGAAAAGAGACTTGGTGATCTACTTCTCTAAATATTACAGTCAAGAAAACTCTATAAGGCAGTTCTGTCACATGGGGTCACCATGAGTTGGAATTCACTTGATGCCTTTGAGCTGTGGTGCTAGAGACGAGTACTGAATGGACTGCCAAAAAGGACAGATAAATCTGTCTTGGAGAAAGTGCAACCAGAGTGCTCCTTAAAGGAAAGGATAGTAACGCTTCATTTCATACTTTTGGGCACGCTGTTAGGAGAGGAGAGTCCTTGGAAAAAGATATCATGTTTGGAAAGATGAGGAAGATGCTCAACAAAGATGGACTGGCATAGCGACTTTAGCATTAACAATGGGCTCAAGTATGCAGAGATGAGGAGGATGGCACAGGATAGAAGAGGGCTCAGATCCATTCATTATGAATAGTAATAGACTCAATATTACCTAACAACAGTAACAAAAAATTCTTTGGGGGCAGAAATATCTCTGATTGAAACAACAGAAGACCCTTGACAAGATGGACTTACATAATGACTACAACAAAAGGCTCATGTGTGTCAGAGATGATAAGGATGACACAAATAGGACAGGGTTCAGGTCTGTTGTTCATAGCTGAGTCACACTTGGTTCAATCGCATTTAAACAACATGTTAGGCAGTTAGTCTCTCCCTTTGGGACTAGGCTCCCTCTGATTAGCTCCCCAAATTCTAGGAACTGCCAAGAAATGTACTGTTGTTGTTATGCACTACTGAGCAGAAACTGACAGCTAATCCTCCAGTAGGTATTCAGAAGCTGTAAACTGCACAAGAGAAGACTGCCTATCTTTCTCCCATAGAGCAGCTGATGGATTCAAACTATGTGCATTTTGGGTGGCAGTGGAGCTCCTAACCACTAGACTATCAGAGCTTCCTAACAAAGGCATAGGTTTGTTTGTTAATCTATCACAGTTCATCTAATTCCAAAGCCATTAATCTTATGAGAGGAGACTAGCCATCTTTTTCTTGAAATGCTGCTATTAAGGCCTTTGGGTTAGCAGTACAATTCCCTACAGACTTAGCCACCTGAGTGCCCTCATAATTATAATAGCTAATACCAGGGATGTGTCCTATCTCCATACCTTTTCAACCTGTATGCAGAACAGATTATCCGGGAGGCTGGGCTCTATGAGGAGAAATGTGGGGTCAAGATT
>NW_006399755.1:29889886-29892944 GCF_000299155.1 Elephantulus edwardii
ATGTCCAAAGTATGTTAGACAGAGCCTCAGAATCCTTGCCTCCAAGGAGCCACCCGGTTTAACCCTTTCCAGGACGAATCTGTTTGTTTTCCTAGCAGTCCATGGTATTCTCAATACTCTTCTCAGCACCACAGCTCAAAGGCATCAATTCTCCTTCTATCCTCCTTGGTCACTCTCTGATGCATAACAAGTGATTGTGAAGACCATGGCCTGTATCAATTGTACCTTGGTCTTCAGAGAGGTGCTTCAAAAAACATTGCTGTACCCTGGGTAATTTTATAGTTGTAATAGCCTAATAGCTACTAAGAAAAGACTCCCATAATGTCAAGAAAGCAGCAATCCTCATCAGCCACCATGAAAAAACAAAATAACCCCTCTCCTAAAAAAAGCAGACCCAATGAATACCCCAGATAGAGAAAATCAGAAGAAATATGTTGATGTAGAGTTATTTGATCAGCTACAGAAGAGATGCAAATGTGGGAAGAAACAATGGAAGTCACTAAGACAGCAAATACTTCAGAGACAACAATCCAGAAGAAATATATGTATGGGGAGAAATTTGAACAGATATGGATGAAAATACAAAAGATGGAAGAAAAAATTGAAATAATAGATAAAGAGGTATAAGAAATTAAAAAAAATCATCACAAGACAGAAAGGGTAAAGCCAACACAGTACTGGAAATAATAGAAAAGCATGAAAATGCAATCCAGACTACTAAGACTGAAATGGCAGAAATGTCCACATGCTAGTAGGACAAAAAAGTAGAACTGAAGAAATAGAAGAGAGAGTCAGTGAGCTGAAGCAAGAACTTCATTAGAAACATACTTGAAGAAAAATCAGAGATGAGACATAAAGACCAAAAAAAACCCCCAAAACAAAACCAAAACCCCCCACATTAGAATTATGTGGGATAACATCAAACAGAATACCATACATATGGTTGGAATTCCAGAACACAGAAGTGACAGAGAAATCACTGAGAAGATTGTGGAAGAAGTACTAGAAGAAAACTTCCAGTTATTTTGAAGAATGGGGAAATCCACATTCAAGAAGTACAGAGAACACCAAATAAACTAGACTCAAAAAGAAAAACATCAAGAGGTATCATAGTCAAATTCTCCAAATTAAAATATAAGGCTAGAATTCTAAATGCATCAAGAGAAAAACAAAGAGTTAACTACAAAGAGGAAATAATTAGATTAAATTCTGATTTCTCAGCAGAAACCATGAGAGCTAGAAGGCAATGGGATGCCATTTACAGAAAGATGAAAGATAACAATTGCTAGCCAAGGATCCTATATCCAGCAAAGTTCTCTATCAAATTTCAAAGGGAAATTAGATTCTTTGCAGAAAAGAAGGAACTCAAGGAATTTGTGAAAATAAGACCAAAAATTAAAAGACATTTTAAGTGAAGTCCTACACACAGAGATGCCAAAGGAAAATGAATCAATCATAGTAAGCAGAAACAACATAAAAATAAACACGGTAAAATGGCAAAAGTAAAACTTGGCCTGACAATAATCACACTTAATGTGAATGGACTAAATGCACCAATTAAGAGAACAAGAGTAGCATAATGGATTAAAAAAAAAAGCCCACCAATATATTGCCTACAAGAAACACATGTAAAAAAGGAAGAGAAAGACAGGCTCAAAATCAAAGGCTGGAAAAAGTATACCAAGCAAATGGCAACCTCAAAAAAGCAGGAGTGTCAATACTAATCTCTGATAAAATAGATTTCAGAATAAAAACCACCATTAAAGATAAGGAAGGGCATTAAATACTGATTAATAGATCAAGAAGACATAACCTTGGTCAACATCTATGCACTACATGATAGACCTGCAAAATACAGAAAACAATGGTTAACCTAACTGAAGAGAGAAATAGACAGTGCCATAATAGTGGTAGGAGATTCCAACACACCACTATCACCAAAGAATAGGTCAACTCAAAAGAAAATAAAGATGCAGAAGATCTAAAGTATACAATCAGCCAACTCGAACTTGTGGATGTATTCAGAGTACTGCACCCAACTAAAACTCAATTCACTTTCTTCTCAAGTGCACACGGTACATTCTCCAGAACTGGTCATATATTAGGACACAAAGCAAACCTCATCAAATGAAAAACATTGAAATAATAAAAGTATTTTCTCAGACCACAATGCTATAAAACAAGAAATTAACCACAGAAGAGTAAAGCTTACAAAACCACCCATGTGGAAATGAAATAACTCTCTGCTAGAACATTATTGGGTTATAAAAGAAATAAAGAATAAAATAAAAAAAGTTCCTTGAAACAAATAATAATGAAAATACAACTTAACAAAACCTTTGGGACACAGCTAAGACAGTCCTCAGGGTACAGTTCATAGCAATAGGCACACACATGAAAAAGGAAGAATGAAGAAGAATTAATGATCTAACTCAATGCCTTCAACAAATAGAGAAAGCTCAACAGGCTAATCCTACAACCTCTAGAAGAAAAGACATTATAAGGACAAAAGCTGAAATCAATGAGATAGAAAACAGAAAAACAGTTGAAACCATAAATAAGACCAGGAGCTGGTTTTTTGGAAAGGGTCAATGAAATTGACAAATCACTGGCAAATTTAACAGAAGAAAATAGAAGACACGGATAACTTGATTAAGAAAAGACAGAGGTGACATCACAACAGAACAGAGGAAATGAAATTGAATATCAAAATACTACAAAAAGCTACACTCTGATAAATTAAAAAACGTAGAGGAAATGGACAAATTCCTGCCCAGATTGATAAGGACAAATATAGAACAGTTCAACAGACCCATCACAAGAGAAGAAATTGAAAAGGTCATAAAAAAGGCTTTCCCATCCTACTACACTGCCGTGGTATTCAAGACAGCATGGTACTGGTACAATGACAGACACATAGATCAATGGAATAGAATTGAGAACCCGGAAATCAGCCCGTCTATTTATGGTCAATTGATTTTTGACAAAGAGATTAAATCAGTTAGGTGGGGAAATGACAGCCTTTTTAACAAATGGTGTTGGCAAAATTGGAAAACTA
>NW_006399755.1:29894077-29917274 GCF_000299155.1 Elephantulus edwardii
AGGAGCAAACGGGGGGGAGGCAGAGCGAGGGGGGTGTGCGGGGAGAAGGGTGCACCAATGAATGAATGGAATTCCAAAATCTCTGTAGATGTTCATTGAAATGAAAAATAAGCAAACTAAATTAAATTTAAAAAAAAAAAAAAAGGCGTTCCCATAAGAAAAGTCCTGGACCAGATGGCTTCACAGCTGAAGTCTACCAAACATTCAGAATATATTTAGCACCCACTCTACTTAAATTACTTAAAAAAACTGAAAAAGAAGGAAAACTTCCAAAGTCATTCTATGAAGCAAGCATAACCCTAATACCAAAACCCGGCAAACATATTACCAAGAAAGAAAACTACAGACCAATATATCTGACGAATACAGATGCAAAAATCCTTAACAAAATCCTAGCCAACAGAATCCAAAAGCACATAAAAAAAAATTCACCATGACCAAATGGTTTTCATAACAGATAGGCAAGGATGGTTCAACATAAGAAAAGCAATCCATGTAATTTACTATATTAACAAAGTAAATAACAAGAACCATATGATCTTAGCAATTGACACAGAAAAAGCATCTGAAAAAAATCCAATACCCTTTCCTGATAAAGACACTCAGAAAAATGGGAATAGAAGAAAATTTCATCAACATAGTGAAAAGTATATATGCAAAACCAAGAGCCAACATCATTCTCAATGGAGAAAGACTAAAAACATTTTCCTTGAAAACAAGGAGCAGACAAGGATGCCCACTGTCACCATTTCTTTTCGGTGTTGTATTGGAAGTGCCTCCTAGGGATATATGACAAGAGAAGGAAATAAAAGGCATCCAGATCAGCAAAGAGATGGTTAAACTGTCACTATATGCAGAAAACCACAAAGACTCAACAAAACAACTGTAAAGAGTTAATAGGGCAGTTTAGTAGAGTGGCAGGATATAAGATCAATATCCAAAATTCAATAGGATTCCTCTACAGTAACAAAGAGAATTCAGAGAAGGAAATCAAGAAAGTAAAACCATTTACAATAGCCAATCACGAATTGAGATATTTGAGAGTGAACCTAACTAGAGATACAAAAGACCTATACATAGAAAACTACAGAGCATTTCTGCAAGACACAATAAAATAAAGAAATGGAAAAATGTGTCCTGTTCATGGATAGGAAGACTCAATATTGTGAAAATGACAATCTTACCAAAAGCAATCTACATGTTCAATGCAATCCCAATCCAGATACCAAATTCCTTTTTCAAGGAGATTGAAGGGAAAATTATCAAATTTATTTGGAGAGGCAAGAGACCCCAAATAAGCAAAACACTTCTGAGAAACAAAAATGAGGTTGGAGGCATAGCACTCCCTAGCCTCAAAACCTACTATACAGCAGCAGTAACCAAAACAGCATGATACTGGTACAATGACAGGCACATAGACCAAAGGAACAGAACTGAGAACCCAGGAATAGACCCAGCTATCTGTGGCCAACTGATATTTGATAAAGAAATCAAAGCTATCAAATGGGGAAATGATAACCTCTTCAACAAATGGTGCTGGAAAAAGTGGACTTCTACATGCAGAAAGCTGAAACAGGATCCACATCTCATACCATACACAAAAATCAACTTACAGTGGATCAGAGACCTGGGAGCAAAGCCCAAAATCATAATGTTCATAAGAGACAAACTGGTATTAAGCTTAGAAGCACTAGTCCGAGGTATAAAGAGACTGCCAGATACAACCAGAAATGCATAATCTGAAGAGGATAAAATTGATGCATGGGACTTTCTAAAGATTAAATTCATGTGTGTATCAAAAACTTTTTCCAACAGGGTAAAAAGAAAACCTACAGACTGGGAACAAACATTTGGCAATACCATCTCAGACAAAAATCTTATAACAAAAGTTTACAGAAATACCCCTGGGCCTCCACAAGAAATAGACTGATAACCCAATTGCAAAATGGCCAAAAGACATGGAAAGAAATTTCTCAGAGGAAGAGATTAGAATGGCAAACAGACACATGAAGAAATGCTCCAATAACTAACAATAAGAGAGATGAGACTCAAAAACCACAATAAGATAACATCTCACTCCAGCAACAGTGGCAACATTTTACAGGGCAGAAAGTAATAAATGTTGGAGAGGATGTGGCAAGAAAAGAACTCTTATACATTATTGGTAAGACTGTAAAATGGTGCAACCATTCTGGAAGGCAGTTTGGCACTTCCTCAAAAAAGTTGAACATACAAATTCCATATGACTTAGGTATTCCACTACTTGGAATATACCCTGAGAAAATGAGAACTGAGCTTTGTAAAGCAATGTTCACAGCAGCATCATTCACCATTACAAGAACATGGAAACAACCCAAATGTCCAACTGCAAATGAATGGATTGAGAAATTATGGTACATTCACACAATAGAATACTATGCAGCACACAGGAGCAATGATTTTGTAAATTATTACCTAACTTGAGAAGGCCTGGAGAGTATTATGCTGAGTGAACTTAGTCACACAAGGATAAATATTGTATAAAACCATTATTGTAGAGTGAGTATAAGGATCCAAGAAGGGTGGGAGAAGTTGGAAGCAGAGAGATGAGGATGTACAGGGGAAGGGAGGATTAACCATGGGGTTGTACAAATTGTTGAGTGGGGGGATGAGGAAAATTGAAAGAATTTGTTCTTGAAAACAATGTATTCAAAATTTGTAAATAAAGTAGTAGAAAATTTAAAAAAAAAGAGAGTGGGTGATGTATAAAGTCAAGAGAAATCAATCCTAGTAAAAGAACAAAAGTGTAAAATTAAAAAAATAATAATATATTACATGCAAGGGAGCTCTGGTGGCCTAGTGGCAAGAAGCAGCACTGTAATCCCAAAGGCTCACAGTTCGAATCCACCAGATGCTCTGCTGGAGAAGGAGGGGCGATCTCCTCTTGTGCCAGTCAGATCCGTACACAACAATACAGATGGGCTTAGAGAGGCTCAAAGTGATTAAAAGATGGGCATATAGAAATTCAGAGTGAGTAGAAGTCACACAGTGACTGAATCTAGATTCAAAACAAGAGGGTTTAATTTTAAAATCTGTTTCTAACAATCACTCCAGAGTTGTCTGAAGTGTAACACAGACCTCTCCACATGATTCCACCTTAACCTCCTTTGTTCTCTCTCACCAGCTCCAAACGTGAGGCCTCCAAAGCATCCCAGGAGATGCTCTCAGTCAATGTTTGACTATTCCAGCAAACCAGGGACTTTCCCAGGCCTGCTCTAACTCTCCCATGGCAGACCAGTGGTCCCTCCTAAAAGGGTCCTGGGCCTTTGATGTCCAGGCCTGTTCCAGATTACAGGCTACCTCCAGCCCCCCTAGGGCCACCATGGCAGGGAGCTCATTAACAGATCCTTCTTCTGCTTTAATGTTTGGAAAAGAAGGCTCTGATTTCCTACAGCCCACCCTGTTCCCATATGAATTTCAAAAGGAGGCCTGAATGCTCTCATCATCTCAGAAATAGCTCTAGGGTAGCACTGGTTATATGGGACCTGGACACATTGAAGGGCACTAACAGCTGCCCCAAATATGGCTGTGAAGGACCCAGATGCTTGATGTATGATCCCGATGGTTCCTATGTGGTTTCTCAAGAAGGGCTGTCCTTGGGCAGGGGCATGGGGAGGCACTCTTCTCCATCCTACACTTTCACCCCCTTTGAACTGAAGATGTTAAAGAATAAACAAATTTGTAAAAAAGCAGAGGGATGAGGATGTGCAGGGTGAGGGGAGATTAATCAGGGGGTTGTACATTTGATGGGGGGGGGTGAGGGAAATGGAAAGAATCTGTTCTGGAAAACAAGGTATTTGAATTTTGTAAATAAATTAGTATAATTTTTTTAAGAAAACACCAAATTACAGTGCTGGACTATACTGAAGTCAGACCTGATCTAAAGTTCTGCTCTGCTAACTAGCAGCTTCTGCTAGGATGGTTAGACAACCTCTCTAATGGCTAGAGCTCTAAGGGAACCCTAGTGGTAGAATCTGTAGGGAGCTGCACTGCTAACCCAAAGGTCACTCCACCTCTCCAGTGGTTCCAATTCATCAGAAGGTCCAAGAGATAAGTAATCTCTTCCCATGTGACTTATAGTCTCAGAAATCTACTGAATTGATCCCACTCACCAGCAAAGAGTGAGTGAGTTTCTTTATCAGTAAAAATGAGAATGACAGTATCTACTCAGTGATCACTACTTATAACAAATTATGGCTAAATAATAGTGAGAAGAAAGGGAAACCCAGAACACTCAAATGTACTTATATGAAATCTATACCTAGCCCAAGAAGCTGTTTTCTTAAAAAGCAAAGGAACACTGCTCGATTTAAAATCAAGGAAGGGATTAGGGATACATCCTTTCTCCATACCTATTCCACCTGGGTGCTGAGCAAATTATTCATGAAGGTAGATTCTATGAAGAGGACTGTGGCATCAGGATGGAAGAAAGAATCATCAACAACCTGTATTATGCAGAAGACATGACCTTGCTTGCTGAAAATGAAGACTTGTCACATTTGCTGCAGAAAATCAACTCTTGCTACAGCCTTCAATATGGATTACATCTCAACATCAAGAAAACAAACTAGGCATGCACTTAAAAAAAATAAAAGCAGCAGCAAGAACAGATATATGCACACTCATGCTGGTAGCAGGATTACAACAGCAAAGATATGGAAACAACACAAGTGCTTACCAATAAACAAAGAGGTAGAGAAACAATGGTACATGCCCACAATGGAGTATGATGCAACACTGGAAAGATGAATTTGTGAAATACTACACAACATCAATGAGTCTAGAGGACATTATCCTAAGTAAAACAAGTCAGTCACAAAGAGAACAATATTGTTTAAGACCAATGTTTTTAAAAACTTGACAAAGGTATATATATAGAGAGAAATAATAGAATATGTTTATCAGAAAGGGGAAGAAAGGAGAAGTGAAAAACTGATTGACAGACATGGATATTTATTAGGATAGATGAAGGAAAGGTCAATGTGGAATGAATGGACAATCAGACATTGTATGTACTGTAAGCATGTTATGGAATAAAATATATATGAATGATTGAAAAATGCAAAAAACCAAAACAAAGGTCCTCATCACTGGGCCAATGGGCAACATCATGATAAATGGAGTAGGGATTGAAGTTGTCAATGATTTCATCTTGCTTGGATCAATAATCAACACCCTTGGTACCAGTAGTCTGCTGTCAGAGACATCTCCAAAATACTGACAAACCATTGATGCCAGTTTGAAGACTAAGGTGAACCTGATTCAGGCCATGGTCTTTTCAATCACTTACTATGCATCTGATAACTGTGCAATGAATAAGGATGACTGAAGAATTGATGCCTTTGAGTTGTGGTGTTGGAAAAGAGTACTGAATATCCCACGGGCTGCCAAAAGAACAAGCATATATATTTTTGGGAAACTGCAGTCAGAGGGCTCCTTGGAGGCAAAGATGGCAAATTCACTGGAGAGGAACATTGTACCTGGTAAGGTGGAGGCTCAGTGAAAGAAAGAAAGATCCCCAATGAGGTGGATTTACACAGTTACTATAGCAATGTGCTCAATTTCAGAGTTTATGAGGATGGCACAGAATAGGACAGGTTTCAGGTCTGTTGTTCACAGAGTCACTATGAGTCATACTTGACTCAATGACAGCTAACAACTCACTGATTATTGGAAAGGTTAAGGGAAGTAATGCTTGGAAAGGGTTTGATTCCCCTGAGCTCTCTAGAAATACCAGTCTTAATCCACCAGCTGTTCCTAGAAGGAAAGATGGGCAAGCTTCATCTCCTCTCATTGCAATCTCCAGACTCAGAAACCAGCAGAGCGTCGCTCTGAGTCAGAAGTGACTCAACTGCAGTGAGTTGGGTTTTGAGTCATTCTCAGAAGGAGGCATTGGTGCTCAGCATTAGAATTCTCACCTTCTTTGTAGGAAACTCATCTTTGACTCCTGACCAATGCTTCTCAATGGCAGTCATCACAATCTGTTAATAGAAGCTTGTATTTTGCTCTGATGCTTAACAGGTTTCAATGCAGTTTCCCGACTAGAATGGACTAAGATGAAACGCTGAGCCTCTTACCGCCAAAAATCATTCAATGAAACTTTCTAGACAAACGTGAATGAGCTAGGACTGATCATAGAAATGATGCAAAACCAAGCAGCCTTTTGTTCTGCTGTGAATCAAGTCCCTCTGGGAAGGGTGCAGAATCGTAGACAGCTAATAACAATTACCAGTAACTGAATTACATACTGATGATTTATCTGAGAATGTTAAGCATTCCTTCATTCAATTGTTGATTCCTTCATATGCATGTGACAGACACTCTGTAGGCAATGCACAATGCATGACTCATCATGAAGGCTTAGTACACACTAGCTATCATCAACTTTATCACCTAACAAGAAATGTGCTAAAGAGGCCTATGTCTGGTAATGGCACTTCAAGGTGAGCTTGATGAAATGGCCACTCTGTAAAGTGAGTCATCATCAGAAAGTTTCCTTTATTTGGCTTTCCAGGATTCCATGCCCAAGATGCAGCCTCAAAAATACAAGGTGTTACTGCCACAACCATATGAGGGTGAGGGACCAGGGTCAAGATGGTAGTGTGAAAGACTAGGATTTACAGCTCCAAGCATGTGTCATGTATCATAACATTAAATCCCATAACAAACTTTGTAGTCTCACTGAAAGTTAAACACTCACCAGCTTATTGTCTCTTAAGTCTTACCTTGTCAGTCAGGCTGCTGTCGCAGGCCGGCTGTGCCAGAAGCAGCCGTACCATGTCTGTGTTGCCATGGTGACAGGCTAGCATGAGGGCTGATGATCCTTCATGGTCCTGCAGGTTGATGTCCGCCTGGCAGCTGAGCAGCGCCTGGACCATGTCCTCCCTGTCGTGGCTCACTCCCAGCATCAGTGCAGTCTGGCCTCCCTGCACACAGAGTCACAGAGTTGGATCCCTCTCTGACCTGGATGTTCCTGGTGAAGATGCTCAAGGAAATGGCTATTAATCTGAATTTCCCATGACCTTGGTATGAGGCATCCTTCTCTGCCTGCAAAGTTCCAGTCTTCTTCTAAGACACCAGTAAAGCGCAAGTTCCTCCAAAGCCTTCCCTCTCTTCCCAGACACAATTTTCAACTCAGCCCAGCACTTAACCACTTGTTATTGCAACTTGCAAACCCCTATCTTTCTCATAAACAGTAAAATTTTTGACAGCAGGGACCAGAAGTCTTTTTTCCTCTCTTTTCCAAGGTCTAGGATGGAGTGCATCTAGTAGTTGTTAGGTACCGTCTAGTCAGAACTGACTCAGCTGACCCTCCAGTGGGTTGTTAGAGGCCGTAAATTGCATGAGAGGAGATTGCCCATCTCTCTCCTGCAGAGAAGCTGGTGGATTCTAACTGTATGCTTCTGAGTTGGCAGGGCAACTCCTTACTGCTAGACCAGCAGAGCTCCCTGTGGACACGCTAGTAAGTGTTAAATGAAAGACTGGATGCTCCACCACGTAGCTTTTTACTGTATGCGCATTTCTGACTTGCTCCTTATGGAGTCTGTTCTGAATGTTTCTTGTATTTTCACATGACAGAAGGAAAACTGATGCTTTTGAGTTGTGGTGTTGAGTGAGAGTACTGAATAACCCATGGACCACTAAAAAACCCCCAAGCAGATATGTTTTAAGGTGCAGCCAGATTGCTCCTCAGAAGCAAGGGTGGGGAAGCTTCATCTCACACACTTCGGGCATGTTGCTAGGAGAGGCTATTCCTTGGAGAAGGACATCATGGTGGGAAATGTGGAGGGACTACTAGGGAGAGGAAGACTCTCAACCAGGTGGATTGACACAGTGATTACAGCAATGGGTTCGAGTGTGTCAGACATTGTGAGGTTGACAGGAAAGGACAGGGTTAGATCTATTGTCCATAGGTTGCTTTGAGTTGTATGTGATTCAATGGCATCTAATAATAATAATAGTAATAATAAATATTTTCAAAATTATGTCGACTAGTTAGTGATACCGAGAGCCATCCTGCCTCAACAACCTATCTGTTTGCCTTTCTTTGTGATCATTTCTAATCTGTAGCCATTGGCATAGCAATGAATTCAACATCTGAAAGTTGAATCAGAGTTCTATTTCTGCTGTTTGCTAGTGAGTGAACCCTGGCTCGTGCACAAGAGTAGCCTTCTTGAATGTTGTCTATTCTTTGTTTACAAATACAATAATGATTTTACAGGGCTTTTGTGGAAAAAAATGAAATACGTATATGTAGTACTACAGAATGACTAGGGATGACAAAAAAAGAATCAATGTCTCTGAGTTGCGGTGCTGGAGAAGAGTCTTAAACATACAATGGACTGCCAAGTAAACAAATAGGTCTGTCTTTGAGAGGGTGAAACCAAGTTTCCCCTTGGAGGCTATGATTTTGAAGCTCCATCTCACATATTTTGGGCATGTGGCCAGGAGAGACCAGTCCTTGGAGAAGGACATCATGCTCAGAAGGGTGGAGGGACAGTGCAGGAGAGGAAGACCCCAGATGAGATGGATTGAGACAGTAACTGAAGCAATGGGGGGTTGGTGTGTCAGAATTAATGAGACTGGCTCAGGACAGGGGAGGGTTCAGAGCTGCCATACATAGGGTCTCTACGGGTCACAGGTGACTTGATGGCACATAACAACAGCAAGTCCTTATACAGTAGGAGTTTTCCTGATTACAAACTGACCCTCATTCTTCTCAGACTTTCCTGTATTGACACAGCCTTCTCACTCAGTCTTGTTACATTTCGCTCTCAGTTCTCTTGGAATCTAGGCTAGTGAATTTTGTCTCAATGACTGGACATCAGCTCTGTAAAATTGTAAAAGAGGTGTACAAGATCTTTCCGATCTTTTGTAGTTCTGAGCACTATGTCTGATACATTTAAAGGGCTGAAGAAGACATGTTTGCTGATGTGTTAACTGATTACAGCTCCAATCTGCAGTCTCTTATGGATTAAGCTTCCTGCCTAGAATGCTGGAGTAGAGAAAAGAAAGGGAATTGGAATCAGACAAATCCTAACTCTACCACTCATTAGCTTTGCAAATGTGGGCAAATGAACCTCTGTGACTTTTTCTGTTTTAATAAATGATTAATAATAATAATAGCTATGCTAGGGTTACACGAGAAGGATGGGCAATCTCCTCCTGTGAGATTCACTGCCTCTGAAAACTTGGTGGAGAGTCAGCTATGGGTTGGTTCTGACTTGATGGTACACAGCAATTCAACAGGATGTTAGGGTTAGCTCTGGTGACATTCTCTGTAGGGTTGTGCAGCTAACTCAAAGAAGATACTATTCTAGGGGTTCAAATCCACCAGCAGCTCTTTGGGACAATGATGGGCAATATCCTCCCACACAATTTACTGCTTTGGAAACCCAATGCAGGGTCAGTTATGAATTTGTTCCAATTCAGTAACAATGAGATTTCTGGGTGGTTGAGAGAACGGAATGAGTTCATACAAATAGGAACTGTGGAGGACAGAACTAAGTGTTTTTACCAGTGCTAAATAAGTTAGATATAAGGATCAGTCTGAGGATTAGAGATATATGATAAACACTTGACCTACCATGGGTGCTCAATATATGGGGCTGTATAACTAAGTGTCCTTGACTCTCCATTTCTTTGGGGCCCAACCAGATCTTTCCAGTATGCCTGCTTACTTTTTGGCCTGTTTTTACTCAGTTCAGAAGTAATAGCTATTTACTAGACTAACCAGACCACTAGCTTTTCATCCAGACCCTCTTTCCATGTGTTATTAAGGCCAGATGATAAATCCAGATTGTGGTATCTGTCCTCCTGCCTAACTCCAGGCCTCTTCCTTCCTGGCCTCTCTTCTGGTCCAGTTCAATACAATTTAATTCAATCTTCATTTACAGAGTGCTACTTCATACCAGGCATTTCACTGGTCTTGGAGACACACAGAGAAATAAGTAGTTTATCCCCAGAAAACTGCTAGACTTCTGTTCACTTTCCTAGAACTTGGTACATTCACTTCTCCTCTTGGGTACAAGGCCTTTGTGGTAGTTGGAGGGAGCAATGGTACCTACACACATCTGCCACGCGTCTGGTGACCTGAGACGAGTCCCTTACCCTCCTAGAGCATCGCTTTCCTCCTCTGTAAAAAGAGGGGCTTGGTTTTCATCACTGACAAACATCCTTGCTTGTAAGAGGGCTAGCTAAGGGAAAATTAGCATATTTATAGAAAACATAATTATGAAAATTAAAACAGCTTTATTGAGACCATTAGGGTAGGAGTTGCAATGGGTGAAAAGATGCTACAAATACCAGATTCGCAGCAGTAGCAGCTTTTGGTTAGGAGAAGTGTGCAATGTGACTTTGCCATCAAGTTAGGCTACCATCTCCTGTCACACTGGGGGTTGGGAGATTGGTATTATTGAGGAACAAGGGAGTTACTTATATTATTAGAGACAATGTTCCATAAGTAGCTTGCCATTCTACATGTATTAACTGTTGTTTAGTTCTTGTCTGTCTTTTTATAATACTTCTACAGAGAACAGCCTTAAAAAACAAAGATGGCGTCTCTCTCCAGATAAGGGCAGACATACTTTTTGTCCATTATAAGGAATTCAGGATCCTTAAATTCACTGTTCCTCTCCTTGGTACAATCTACTTTCAGTGCAGTTATTATCTGGTCCACCCCACAGCATTATGTGAGCACTGGTATTTGGTACAAATGCTATTACTGTGGCTACTACTATAAGTAATAAACTGTCTTTTGTTTCTTTTTTATAATGATAAGAAAAATGACCTTTTATTAAAGCCTACATTCAACTTAATTAGGCTCACATTTTCATTTTTAATTCTTGGTTCCTTCTTCCCCATGATATTCAATATATTCTTTAAAAATGAGTGTGATATCCTCCTACCCATACTCACCCTTCTACTTCCACCCTTTGCCCCCTTGGTAGGGTGGAAATCATGGAGTTGCACAATTTTGGAGGGTGGAGGGAGGAGGTAGAGGAAATGGGAAAGAACTGACAAGGCCATGAAGAAATAGGGTAATAGTACAAATAGTCCAATGGTAGTAAACTTTTTTTTTTTAAGATGAGCTGCCAGCAGGTTTATTTTGCCCAGGATTGCAGATCTGTTCTTTCCTATTGAAAGCTGACTTGTTGAATTTGTATTTATTTTTTTCACAATGTATATGAATGATTGTTCCCCCCCTCCATTCATTCATTGTTGCATTTTTCACCCCTCCTAACCCTCCCGCCTAGTACACTACCCTCTTGGAAAAGTAAAAGAAAAAATTCTTTCATTGTTTTACAATCCCTCCCCCAGGTCCACTCCACCATGCAACATTGACTCCGGACACTCGTTATGATAAAAATACCTAGTCACATATCCCTTTTAAACAGTTTTCTCCCTCATCTGATTCAATGCGGTATACATTATTTAACCCCACTTTCTCAATCTCCCCCCAACCCCAATGTCAGTCTTGTTGTATAACAGAGGCAGCATGCAGTATTTGTCTTTTTGTGACTGAGATATTTCACTCAGAATAATTTCCTCCAAGGTCACCCATTTTGAATAATATTGCATGAGTTCCTTGTGTTTCAATGCAGTGTAGTATTCCATTGTGTGAATATACCACAATTTCTTTATCCATTTGTTTGTTGATGGGCACTTAGGTTGTTTCCAACTCCTTGTTATTGTGAACAAAGCCACAATAAACATGGGTGTGCATATATCTGCTTGGATGTCAGTTATGGTCTCTTTGGGGTATATTCCCAGTAGTGGAACTGCTGGGTCAAATGGTATTTCTATTTGCAACTTTTTGAGAAAGTGCCATACTGCCTTCCAGAGTAGATGCACCATTTAACATTTCCACCAACAGTGAATAAGGATTCCAGTTTCTCCATAACCTCGCCAGCATTTGTTGCTTGCTGTTCTGTTAAATTTTTCTGTTCTGACTAGGGTGAGATGATATCTCAGTTGTTTTGATTTGCATTTCTCTTAGAGCTAGGGATTTTGAAGATTTCTTCATGTGTTTGTTAGCCATCTGAATGTATTCTTTGGTGAAGGGTCTGTTCATATCCTGTGCCCATTTTTCAATTGGATTATTTACATTTATCTTGTTGTGGTGCCTTTGTTTCTGACATAGGATCTTTGTATCTTCTCCCTACAGCCAGGCTAATTTACGTGCATGAAGGTAAAGTCCAATCTCAGACCCTCCACAGATGTTGACAGTCTGCCTGACAGTAGAGATCATATGTATGGTGATGCTCACTCATTCATTGCTGTCCAGTTAGAACCAACTTATAGCTTACTCTACAGTGGTTTTTGAGGCTTTACATTGACATTTAGGTTGATAGCACAACTCCCCACAGGCATCACCAGGGTTCCCATTATGGGGAGAAAGAAGGCTAAATGCATTCCATCACTTCCTACATAGAGATATATAAGTGCCTTCTTAAAGAGTTTCTCTTGTTCCATATGGAGCCTTGTCTAACTCAAAGCTCTACTGGATAAGGACTAGGCCCTTAGTCTGTTTGCAAGTACACGGGTCCAGAGGTTGTACAAGACATCCTAACATTCTGTATTTTTCCCTGTATCTTTTGGAGATAGACATAGGTTCCCTATAAGGGATCCTTGGCCAAGTCAACTGGTAGAACCCACATGTCATTTTTCCTCAGCTATTACTTTTGTATCACCTTAGGGCTCTACTGGTTCATGAGAATAGCTTTTTGTAGCCTGGCCCACAACTACTCCTGGTAACTGAGGTATTGTGTGGCTGGAATAGTTTTGCACTGGCTGGTCGAGAGGTAAAATGCACAAGTGCCTAGAGCTCTGGCTAGCTAAAGAAACCATCATCATCATCATCATCAAGTGATGGAAGCCCATCACTGAGGATTCTGGTGACTACTCAGACCCCAGCAGACCCCACATATAATTCTAAGTGGAAGCTGAGGTCTGAGAAATGGATATTCCTGGCACTGCTCAGCAGAAGCTCATGTCTGCCCTGTCCACTCTTCTCCATTATGTTGAGAACTCGTGGCTTTGTCAAAGGGCTTTGGGGATAGAAGGATTTGATAGAGAAAGAACAACAGAAGGGAGACTTTGTTTAAAAAATCAGACCTCCAGAGAACATCCTGCCTGGTTAAATGCCCACGGGCCATAGACCAAGTTGGGTGACCTTTAGGGACCTTCACAGAACACCCAAATATCAAATGCCTTCTCAAGAAGCTGACTGTGGGAATGTCTGGCTGAGAGTCCAGATGGAATGTGCCATTTAGACTTGGACATAGAGTAGATGTGCACTGACCTCTGCTCCATTTTGTCTGGGTCTCAGGGACTTTTGAGGAAGACCATATGTTCAACTTTAGAAAGATGTCATCTGGAGGCCCCAGGCTTCTTGGGCTAAAAACATCTACATAAAATCTACACAGAATTTCTCATTCCAATGGCAGAATATGCAGGGAATTGTCTCTGTGTTTATTACAAATATTGTGCTCACACCTCCTACCTGAGAAGCTTGAATGTTCACATTTCCTTCTCTTAGGAGCTTCCAGACAACAGCCATGTCTTCACTGGTCTCCGCAGAAGCCAAGGGGGTGATCATGACAGCAGTATAGCCAGCCTTGTTCTGAAGATCCACACTGCAGATACCTGTTAGAGGAGCAATGAGCACAGGAAACAGGAATAATGTCCAAGATACCAGAAGCCAGACTCTATTTCGGCCAATTTGACAGGACACAGAAATAATGTCCAAGATACCAGAAGCCAGACTCTATTTTGGCCAATTTGACAGGGCACTGCCTGCTGTGTTAAAATGTCACACACAGAAGAGATGAATCCTTTGCACAGTGGTAGAATCATTGTTTCACAATTCAGCAGCCCTTAAAATTGACTTTAGCATACCAATCAATGTTCATTGTAACATGATTCAAAATAGACAATGGGTGAAAACACCTCAAGTGTCCCTCAATAGATGAATGATAAAATGTAGCACATCCAATAAGGAATTATTCTTATTCAGCCACAAAGAGAAAGAAGTGCTGATATGTGTCACAATCTGAATCAACCTCAAAAACATTATGCTGAATTAAATAAGACAGGCAAAAAAGGCACATACTGAGTGATCCCACATACATGAAATAACTAGAACAGGCAAAGAGAGTTCTGGTGGTGCATCCCATAGGGAGCTGTGTTGCTAACCCAAAAGCAGCACCTCTCTACCTGTCTGATTCCACCAACAGAGTCACAGGAGAAAGATGGGCAATCTCTGTCCATGTTTACTTACAGCATCTGAAAATTTGCTAAAAGGTCAGCTATGAGTCAGTCCCAACTTGACAACAATGAGCTTTTTTTTTTAAGTGGTACAAATAGTTTATCTACCAAACTGCTAAAGATTGGCAGTTATAGTCATCTAGTGACACGTTGGAAGAAGGATCTAGCAATCTACTTCCAAAAAACTCAGCCACTGAAAATCCTGTGGAGCACAATTCTACTCTAACACACACTTAAAGTCACCATGAGTCTGGGTTGACTGGATATCAGGATGCCAGTGGATACAGAACACTCAGTCTGGCTCCTTCAGTATCACTATCTTCCCCATAGCCTCTTTGCTGCTTTGCTAGGAAGATAACAGCTAGTCCTAAGCATAGCATTATAAATCTGTCTTGTGAAAAGAAGGAGGGATTTGTATTAACACTGGAGGTGCAGTGGTAAAGAGCTTAGTCATTAACCAAAAGGTCCATAGTTAGAATCCACCAGTGGCTCCATGGGAGAAAGGTGTGGCAGTCTGCTTCCATAAAGAGTATAGCCTTAGAAACCCTATGGGTCTCTATGAGATTGTGAAGTTTATATTTCAACATGACTTTTCCTGGCTATTATTTGATTTTGCTATGTAGATGGGTGGAAATATGTGAATGAGGCATGTTATCACCTATTCACAAGAAGATTTATTTACCATTCTACAAGGGGACAGGCCAGTCTCAACAACCTATAAGGGGGATGGCTAGTTTTGCTATTGAATTGAGCATGACAACAGTGAGAGGCAGACATATCTTCTGGTCCCACTGAGGAGAAAGCAGGACAATGTAGGATTTCCTTCCTGCTCCAGCTATACCTACAGCATCAATACCTGTAGCCAAACTGGAGACCTGACGTGAGATGGGATCATGAAAAGAGAGAGCCAATATTTGCAGGACTGAGAACGTTGTTGGACAACTAGGAGTAAGAGGCCAATATGAGCAAGACTGAGAACTTGGGAACACTGGCCTGAAGACACACAGCTTGAGGCTGAGATGTTTGCATGGACATCTCAGGAGCTGTCTTGTCTGTATTCTGTTATTAGTCCAGATTATAATATTTTTACTTCCCCAATACGGTTCTGAGTGGTTTGTGAGCTATTACATTGGATTTTGGACCCTGCAAAGCTGTAAGGTTGGTGTTGAGATGAGTTATAAGAGGTATGGGAGAATGGGGGACATGTCTGACCTTATGGGAGTTGGGTTTGTGTTATTGATGCTATGGACATAGACAGTTTTCTCTTTGTGAGGTTGGTAGAAGTCAGATATGCCCATCCCCATGTGACCTTTGCTTCTTTTACAGATACCTGCAGAATTTCTGTGAGACAGCAAGGGGTATAAATGTATTAATAACTTAAAAAAATACTTATTTTGTACTTGATGTGTGAATAAGTCTCGGCTTGCTAGTTCTCTTTCATCCCTTCAGAAACAAGAGGTTCAACTTCCCACTAGGGGCTCAGGGAAGGAGCAGAAGACTCATGACTTTTGCAGCAGATGCTGTAGAGCAGCCGAAAAGGAGCAAAACCATTCTCACCAGGAGGTGAGAGGAGAAAGGTTCTTGACTGAGTGTGAGTTGGTCACCCACTGTGCTTTCCTCACTTTTCAATGGCATCCTAGCAAAAAAAAGACAGTGAAAATGCAATATCTAGTAGCATTTCTTTTTGTTGTATATGGGGTTGCCATGAGTTGGAGTTAACTTGATGGCAACCACAACAAGGCGCTCCCTTTACCTGGGATAATTGCACTGCCTGCTGGAATCTTACCTCCTCTGCTGAACCTTTCCTATTTCTCAAACTGGACTGTGTCACTTCTTTTGAGTCTAACTCACATTCTGTATCTCTCTCTTATGACCCCACTCTTATCAGATAAGGCTACAAGTTCCTGGAAGCTCATTCATGGCTTCCCTTTGCACCCTTGGTAGTAACCAGTATGGATCTTGTGTATAGTCAGTAAATACCTGATGGACAAAGAATTAATTCAACTGGTCAAATGGGGACATGGTCTTTGTTAAAAAGTATCTTTTGATGATGGCTAAAACATGGCTATTCTTACAGGAAACATGGCATATAAGTCTGAAATCAGACAGACTGGAGTAAAAGACTTCACTGTCACTTACCAGCACTGGGACCTGAACAAATGACATAACTTGCTAAGCCTCTTTCCCTCAACTGCAGATCAGAGTGTTGTGAAGAAGAAATGGCATAACAGAAGCCCAGGAGAGGAGACAGGTACATAGGTCAGCTGCTAACCATGACTGAGACTTAGGGGCTGTACTCCTGGGATCATGAACTTCCCTGGGCCTTTGTGTGTTCAGACAGGAACAGCTGGAGAGGAGAGAGGTATGTGGATTGGCTGCCAGCACCTATTGAGACTTGGGGAGCAAAATATCCTGGGCAGCACTCTTGGGACATTTCCTACTCCTAGGACTTCCTACTCCTAGAATATTGTCTACTCCCTCCCATCAAACTACAGGTCAAGACAGAGAAGCAGGCCTACCACAGCTGAGCAGGGGGAGAGAGTTCTGCTTCCAACCTATCAAAGGACAACCAAACGAGAAGCTTACCAGAGGAAATAGGGAACAGAGCTGCCCATAGATGACCAGTGGGGAATATTGCCTGGGAAACTGAATCAGGGGCAAAATTTAAAATCTACAACTCTATCAGTAGCATCATAAAGATAAACCACAACCTACACAGACAATAGAAATTGCATCACATATACCAGGAAGAATTTCACATAATGTCAAGATAGCAGCAGGCAGGATTAAAGAGTATGAAAAAACAAAACAAGTCTTCTACTAAAGAAGCAGACCAGATCACAGACCCAGTGAATACCCTAGAGACAGGGAGATAGAAGAAATATATCAACATGGAGTTATGCAAACTGGTACTGAAGTTACAAATGATGAAACAAGAGTTGAAATCATAAACAAAGTTGTTAAGAATTAAAAATCATCATAAGACAGAAAGGGTACAACCAATAAAATTGTTGTTGTGTTTGTTGTTGATTGCTGTCGAGTTAAACATGACTCATAGTGGCCCTATGAACCAAAGGCCTGAAACCTTTCTATAACCATCATCATGGATGATGACACTCTAGCTTCCAAACCAATCTTAATTGGAGCTCCACCACTGTCCACCATGGGCAGCCATTATAGCATTTGACCCCCAAAGACGCAAGGTTCATCTTCACAGCAAACCCAGATTACTTCAGTACAGCAAACTGACAGAAGAGTGCTGTACAACTTAGAAGGACGTTCCTCCAAATAATAACAATTTAAATACAAGGTCAGTTGGTTGGTCTCTCTCTCTCTCTCTCTCTCTCTCTGTGTATACATATATACAAAAGATGAACAAAAGGCCTAAAGCCTGAGTCACAGGCGACTCGACGGCACATAACAACAACAACATCATTTCTCCCAGTTCATAGACTTTCCAGAGTCATAGGAAGTGGGTGCCATTCCTGCTTCCAAAACCAATGCAATACAAGGTGGGGGAGGGGAAATGCATGAAAATGTACTACAGATTATCAGGACTGATATTGCTGAAATTTTTAACATGCTGGAGGGATAAAAAAAGCAATATAAAGAGATGGAACTAAGAATCGTTAAGCTAGTAAATAAAAACCTCACTGAGAACTTGCTAGAAGAATAAATAGAAAATGGAAGGAAAATAAACAAAATAATAGAATCATGTAAGATAACATCAAACAAAACAACATAAACGTGATCAGAATTCCAGAACAGGAGAGTGGGGCAAAGCACAGATACAATTCTGGAGGAAGCACTAGAAGAAAACTTCCCAGTTATCACGAAAAACAAGGAAATTCACACTCAAGAAGCTCAGTAAACTCCAAATGGACTAGACTCCAAAAGAAAACATTAAACCATCTCATAGTCAAAGTCTCCAAATTCAAAGACAAAGATTGAGAAAAAGCAGAGCAAGAAAAACAGTCCTCTACAAAGGAAAACCAATTAGATTAAGTTCTGATTTCTAAACAGAAACCATCCAAGCAAGAAGACAATGATGGCATAGACAGAAGGCTGAAGAGAAACTATAGTCAGCCTGAGATCCTGTACCCATCAAAGCTGTCCATCAAATATGAAGGAAAAATTAGGTAATTTGTAGAAAAGCAGGAATTTGTGAAATAAGACCAACTCTACCATAAATACTAAGAGAAGTCCTTCGCACAAAGTGAATGGATCAAGATAACCAGTAACAATAAAAAGAAGAACATGCCAAAAAGGCAACAAGATAACCAGATCTGTCAATAATCATACTTAATATAAATGGCTTAAACACATAAATGAAGAGAAAACACATCAATTAAGAATAGCAGAATGGATCAAAAAACAAAGGCCATCAATACATTGCCTATAAGAGACATCTAAGAAACAAAGAAAAAGATAGAATATAAATCAAAGGGTGGAAAAAAGATACCAAACAAATGGCTTCCATAAGGTTGCTGTTGTCCTTGAGTACCACAGAGTCAGAACCATCCCATAGCTGACCTTCCAATGGGTTTTCAGAGGCAATTAATTGCATGGAAAGAGATTGCCCATCCTTCTCCCATGAAGCAGCTAGTGCTCTCAAACTGCAAGCCTTTGGGATTGCAGCACAGTTTCTTGCCACTAGGCCACCAGAGCTCCTAACATAAGAAAGTAGGAATAGCAATACTAATCTTTGATAAAATACATGTTAGGGAAAAATACTCTTCAGGATGAAAGCCACAGTAAAAGATAAGAAAGGGTACTATATAATGATTAAAGAAGATCACAATAGATCAAGAAGATATAACTTTGTTTAGAATCTACACACCAAATGACAGACCTGCAAAATATATAAAATAACAGTTAACAGATTTGAAGAAACAGCACTACAATCGTAATAATGGTCTTTAACACATCACTCTCACCAAAGAACAGGTTAACTCAAAAGAAACTCAACAAAGATGCACAAGAACTAAACTATACAATTAGCCAACTCAACCTTGTAGATGTATTCAAGGTACTACACCCAATTAAAAGTCAATTTACTTTCTTTTCAAGTGTATATGGTACATTCTTAAGAATTGATCATGTATTAGGACACAAATTAAAAAACACTGAAATAATACAAAGTGTCTTCTCAGACCACAATGCCATAAAACCAGAAATTAACAGTAAGAGCATAAAGGATTAAAAAAAAATACCATCTGTGAGAAACCTAAAGCTAGAGCTTTACTAGAATAGAGAAGAAACAAAAAGTGAAATAAAAAGTCCTTTGAAACAAATGAAAATACAACATATTAAACTATGAGATACTGCAAATGCAATCCTCAGGAAGGAGTTAATAGCACTACTCATTTTTTTAAAGGTGCAATATAAACTTCTTAACACCTTCTGCAAATAGAAAAAAAGAAAAACAAGGTAATCCCACAGCCTCTAGAAGAAAGTTAATTAAAAGGAAGGGTTTAAATGAGCAGGATAGAAAAGAGAAAAAACAATTGAAACCATCAATAAGATCAGGAGTTGCTTCTTTGAAAGGGTCAACAAGTAAACAAACCATTGGCAAATTTAACAAAAACAAAGAAAGAGAAGGAACAAATAATTTGAATAAGAAATTAAAGTAGTGCATTACAATACAACCAGCTGAAATGAAAACAGTGGATTGAGGCTCAATGTCAAGAAGACAAAGATTCTCACCAGTGGACCAATTGGAAGCATCAGGATGGATGGTGAAGAGATTGAGATTGTTCACAGCTTTAGTCTGCTTGGCTCCACAATCAACACTCTTGGCACTAGTAGCCAGGAAATTAAAAGACGTACTACAATGGGAAAGTCTGTTGTTAGGGACCTCTCTAAAGTACTGAAGAGCAACGGTGTGTCTCTGGAGACTAAGGTGCATCTGGTACAGGCCATGGTCTTTGCAATCACTTGTTATGCATCAGAGAGCTGGACAATGACCAGGGAGGATAGAAGGAGAATTGATGCTTTTTTTTTTTTTTGAATTGATGCTTTTGAGCTTTGGTGTTGGAGAAGAGTGCTGAGGGTACCATGGACTGCTAAGAAAACAGATTCATCTTGGAGAGGGTTAAACTGGGTGACTCCCTGGAGGCAAGGATTCTGAGACTTCGTTTGACATACTTTGGTCATGGTGCAAGGAGAGACCGGTCCTTGGAGAAGGACATCATGCTTGGGAGGGTGGAGAGACAGTGCAGGAGGGGAAGGCCCTCTGGGAGGTGGATTGATTCGGTGACTGGGGAAATTGGGATGAATGTGTTGGAGACAATGAGATTGGTACAGGACAGAGCAGAGTTTAGAGCTGTTGTACCTAGGGTCACTATGAATTGTACGTGACTTGACAGCACATAACAACAACAACAACATACTCCAACAAATTTGAAAACCTAGAGGAAACAGATAAATTCCTAGAAACTTATGCTCCCTAAAGTAATACAGAAAGAAGTAGAACACTTGAACACACCCATAAATAAAGAAGAAATTGAACAGGTCAGAAAAAGAATCTCTTAAAAAATATTCTGACTCAGAAAGCTTTATGGGTGAATTCTAACAAATATTCAAAGATGAACTATTTCCAATTCTACATAAATTATTTTTAAAAACAGAAAAAGAAGGAACACTTCCAGTCATTATATGAAACAAGCATTACTCTAATACCAAAACCAAGCAAAGACATAAAAAAAAAAACCCTAACATAGATGCAAAGTCCTAGCCAATAGAATCCAACAGTACATTTAAAAAACACAAACAAGCAAACAATTCAGCATGACTATGTGAGACAATAAGACAACAGAAGGAAATAAGAGGCATCCAAATTGGCAAAGGGGTGGTAAAACTATTGCTCTATGCAAAGCATATGGTAGTATACAAAGAAAGTGCCAAAGATTCAACAAAAATCCTGTTAGATCTAGTAGACCAATTTAGTGAAGTGGCAAGATACAAGATCAATATACAAAAATCAGTGAGATTTTTCTATAATAAGAAAGAAAGCACAAAAAAAGAAACTAGAAAAGCAATACCATTTACAATAGACAACCAAAAGATAAAATACTTGGGAATAAACCAAAATAGAGACACAAAAGACATTTATAAGGAAAACCACAGAACACTACAAGAAAAAAGAAGAGATCTAACTAAATGGAAAAAAATCCTTATTTATGAATAGGAAGAATTAACATGTTGAAAATGACTGTCCCTCCAAATGCAATCTTCATGTTCAATGCTATCCCAATACAGGTATCAAACTCATGCTTCAAAGAGATAGAAAAGGCAAATGGCAGATTTATTTGGAAAGGAAAGAGACTCCAGTAAGCAATTTATTTTCTGAAAGAGAAAATTAACTGGGATGTAAAGTATTCCCTTTCCTCAAAACCTACTACACAGCCGGAGTAACTAAAACAACATGGAATTGGTATAACAACATTCACAGAGACTAATGGAACAGAATTAAGATCCAAGAAATCAACCCATCCACCTTTGGTCAATTGGTATTCAACAAGGTTACAAAAGCTATCAAATGGGGAAATGATAACTTCTTCAACAAATGAAGCTGGCAAAACTGGACATGTAATTTCCTGGGGGAAAACTCCTAAGAAACAGCTGGACATCTACCTGCAGAAAATTGAAACAGGACCCATATCTCACGCCATACACATAAAAATCAACTCAAGGTGAATAAGAGACCTAGGGGTAATGCCCCAAAACATAATGATAATTAAGAGACAAAACAGGACCAAACTTAGAAGCCATAGCCTATGGCATAAGTAGACTTGTAAAGATAACCAGAAACACACAACCAGAAGAGGATAAATTGACAAACAGGACCTTCTAAAAATCAAGTCCCTGCGTGCATCGAAACTTTTTTTCAATAGGGTGAAAAGAAAGACTACAGACTGGGGGAAAAATGTTTGGCAATGACATTTCAGATAAGGGTCTCATAACTAACATTTATAGAACATTACAGGGCCTCCACAAGCAATAATTGCCTAATAACCTCACAAAATGGGCAAAAGGCATGAAAAGACTCATCACAAAGGAAGGCATTTGAATGGCCAACAGACACATGAAGACATGTTCAAAATCACTGGCAATTAGATATGAATCAAAACCAACAGTAAAATACTATCTCACCTCATCAGCAGTAGCCAAGTTTAGCAGGACAGCAAGCAATACATATTGGAGAGGATGTGGAGAGATTGGAACTCTCATGCACTGCTGGTGGGATTGTAAAATGGTATAAACACTCTGGAAGGCAGATTGGCATTTCTTCAAAAAGCTGAACACAGAAATTTCATATGATCCAACAATTACACTGCTGGGAATATACCCCAGGGAAATAAAAAAAATGGAGATATGTACACTTATGTTCATAGCAGCATTATTCATAGTAACAAGAAAATGGAAACAGTTCAACAAACGAGTAGAGAAATTGTAGTACATCCATACAATAGAATGCAACATAGCATTAAGGAAGAAATACTGTGAAATACTATATAACATGTGACAGTCTACAGAGCATTATACTGAATGAACTAAGTCAGTATCCTTAGGACAAATACTGCATAAGATTGTTGCCGTGAAAATAGAAGGATCATTAAGCAAGATGTGTATACAACTTCAAAAGGAGAAGGGGAAGGGAAAAAAATTTACTGTATAGCAGAGGTTTGTGGGCAGATGGGGAGGGCAAAGGAACTGGAAAGACCTAATGAGGACTTGAAAAGACTGGGTGATTATAGGCACAAATCGACAGCAATGACTTTGATTTCATACCACCTGAATTTCAGAATCATCTCAGGAACAGGTTTGAGGCCTTGAACACTAATGCCCGAAGACCAGATGAGTTGTGGGAGGATGTCAAAGGTATCAT
>NW_006399755.1:29917374-30000332 GCF_000299155.1 Elephantulus edwardii
AAAACAAACAGATTCATCTTGGAGAGGATTAAACCAAGCTACTCCTTGGAGGCAAGGATTCTGGGGCTTCGTCTGACATACTTTGGACACGTTGCCAGGAGGGACGGGTCCTTGGAGAGGGACATCATGCTTGGGAGGGTGAAGGGACAGTGCAGGAGGGGAAGACCCTCTATGAGATGGATTGATTCCGTGACTGGGGTAATCAGGATGGGTGTGTCAGAGGCAGTACGGTTATCGCAGGATAGAGCAGGGTTTAGGGCTGTTGTGCATAGGGTCGCTATGAGTCGAAAATGACTCGACGGCACATAACAACACAGGAATGATTGCATAAAACACAAAGTACATTAATATAATGCAGTGTAAATGAAAGATTGCACAAAGCGTAACATGCATGCATAAAACAATGTATGTATATGAGTGATAATATGCAAACTATTAAAAATATGTGTAATAATAAAGGGAAGAAACTACATAACAAAACCAAAATGGCCTAACTCAGTTCTTGCAATGTGGGAGAAACTCAGACCAGTTACTAATTTCCACACTTGAAAGAAGCATAAATGCCCTTCGCACAGGGATTTCTTACCTGTTTCCAGTAGCAGCTTCACGATGGAGAAGTTGGAATGGGAGACACTATAGTGAAGGGCTGTATTCCCATTGCCATCAGCCAAGTTGACAAGCAGCTTTAGAAAGTGGGGTGAGTAAGGCTGGACCTCTTGAAGATAGGCGGCCACCACAGCAGGGCTAGATGACTTTCGGCTGGAGACTCGGAACCATTCTTGACTGATGGTGTTCAAGCTCTGCTTCTGAAACAGTAAAACAAGTTCCAGTTCCAGGAGGGTATGGCCTGGGGTGCTCCAGGTAACATGCTAGGGTAAAGTTCCCACTAGGAAGGCTAGTTTTAAATGTTTTTGAATCTACTACTGGCTCTTTGGGAGAACACGAAAAGTCTCCTCTGCGATTTATAGCCTCAGAAACCCTCTGGAGGGTCACTATCAGTCTAAATCAACTTGATGGCAGTGAATTTAAATTGTGTCTATTCCTTCAGCTTTCCATACTTTTCCATGTCATTTATATCTGTAGAGTTTGGAGCTGATAGGACTGGGGACCATTTGTACCTGTGCAGTCATCTCTCCAGGCGAGACAGCAAGATAAAAAGGAAGATGGAGCAGGAAACACCAGTAATAAGAACCTTACTAGTCAGCAATTTGAGAGAGTGCTGAGTTCAGATCACATCCCTGAATCCCCAGGATGACAAAGGGCCTATTCAGATAGTGAGAACCATGAAAATAAGGAATGCTAGAATCAATGACATTACCTGTGTGTATAACATGACCCAAGGATTTCAAATAGGAAATACTTGGGCTATGACTTAAAAGATAAGAGAAACTAATAGGGTATAAGTAGTAGAAATGATGCCACATTCATCCCGATAAAAGGATGTGAGTTTTCCTGCTAGAAAGTGCTCTGGACTGGGAGTCACAAAATCAATGTGATCAGATTTGAAATCCTGGCTCTGCTATGTGATTTTGGAAGCCACATCTTTCTGAGCCTTTCATGGGGGTCCTCTATAAAATAGAAGGAAAGTCATTCCAGTCTCCTTCACTCCCATAGCTCTACTGAGTAAGATTCTTCTACAATCCACACTGTCCTCTAATGTGAATGTGGTTCTGTGCTTCCATTCTAACGCAGGTGTGGTGTAAGGCTTGCATTACATGCATGCTTTGATTACTTTTCTAGGGTAGAAAATGATCTTTCATGGCTGAAACACCTTTTCTGTAACAGACATCTCCCTTGACCACGGAATTTTCAAAGGAAGCTGCAAAAAAGATGCTGATATTAAAGAACATACTGATGAATTTTAAATGAGGAGCCAAGAAGTAATTTTGTTCTGTAACTTGTCTAAGAATAAACAGCAGGAGTTTACATAAACATTCACATTGAGCATTGGTTCTTTACCCAACTGAGAGCTGACCTTGGTGACATCAGCTAAGATAAGATAGTGAAAACAGGTTGGACATGAAATAAATACTGCTAAATTGAACTTTTTAAAAAACAAATCTCCTAGGACTCTTCTCTTGCAAGGAAAGCAAAATGTATTTTAAAAATGCTTACTAATTATTACACTTTGGGTCTTACCATTTGCTCTCATAACTCAGAGAAAATGTCTGTGCCTGTTACTCCTGATAACAAAAACTCTCAAAACTCATTGCCATTCAATAAGAGAGCTGCAAATCAAAGATCAAAGCTACAATGAGATACCATCTCACTCTAGTAGCAGCAGCGAAGTTTAACAGGACAGCAAGTAATAAATGTTGGAGAGGATGTTTTGAGATAGGAACTCTTTTACATTGTTGGTGGGATTGTACAATGGTACAACCACTCTAGAAGGCAGTTTGGTGCTTCCTCAAAAAGCTAAACATAGAAATTCCATATGACCCAGCTAATCCTTTGCTTGGAATATACCCCAAGAAAATGAGAACTGAGGCTCAAACAGAAACTTGTATTCAAATGTTCATAGCAGCATTATTTACCGCCGCAAGGACTTGGAAACAGCGAGATGTCCAACCACAAATGAACGGATTGAGAAGTTGTAGTATATTCATACAATGGAATACGATGCAGCACACAGGAGCAATCATTTTGTAAATTACTACTTAACTTGGGAGGGACTGGAGAGCATTATTCAGAGTGAATTAACTCAGTCCCACATGGATAAATACTGTATAAAACCATTATTGTAGAATGAGTATGAGGATCCAAGGCGGTGGTGCTGGGGAGGGTGGACATAGAAGGGTGAGAATAGGGGAAGTAGGATGTTAAGCATAGAGTTGTACAATTCGATGGGTGGTTGGGGTGAAGGAAATAGGAAGGATCTTTTGTGAAAAACAATGTATTCAAACTTTTAAAATAAATCAGTATGTTGTTTTTATGTGCCATCAAGTGGCTTGCCACTCATAGCGACCCTATGTACAAGAGCTCTAAACGCAGTTCTGAATCAGTATGCAATTATAAAACAACAACAACCAACTTATTGCCAATGAGTCAAAACCAATTCATAGCTGATGCTTCAGCAGGTTTTCAGAGGCTGTAAATGACAAGGGAGGAGACTGTCCATCTTTCTCCCTTGAAGCTACTGGTGGATTTGAGCCACCTGTCTTTGGTTTGGCAGCACAGCTCCTTAACCCTCTAGTACACCAGAGCTCCTGACTACAAGTAGACCCCAGTTGTTACATGTAGAAATTCTCTTGGGCCATGAAAGTGCCAAGGTGTAAACAGTTGTGTTTTCTTGTTTCTGTTTCCTTGACGCAGAGACACACAACAAGAAAACCGGAAAGACCACAGAATGAAAGGGCCGATCTGAAAGGCCACAGAGACTTCTTTCATGAGGAAATGAGGTCTTTAGGAGTGAGCCAACTTGCCCACTGTCTCACAGATGACAGTTCTGGGAATGCACTGTATTCTCTTTTCCGCATGCTTTACCCTCAGTTCTCTTAAACCACGAGACTATTTTGAGCCTATACCACTAGCAGCGATTTATGAAGGACTTTCAGGGGTGCGACAACTAATAACACTTGCTAAGGGTCTCTGTGCATGTGGCCTGTTTCCTTGCATGTGTTTCTTGGTTCCACTTCCTCAGCATAATCAATCACCTCAGGCAGCAGAGTAGGAGCCAAGGAGAGAGGACCCAGAGAAGGAGGACTGTGCGTCACACTCACCCTGCCTGCCTCGGGCAACCGACCAATGTTACCCAGATGCAGCTAACTGCTTACATAGTGTGGGGATCTTACATGACAATGAAAAATCAGATACCAAGAGAAGGTCCGTGGTGGTCCCAATTTCTGGAAGATGTTGGCTCAATGCCTGGCATGCAGTAAGAAATTCTTCAGATGGTTTATATCTAGAGTGAAGAACAAACATACATACATTTATATGTCAGTCTCCCATGTTGATAATTTTTTTTAAAAATTTTGCTTTGAGTTTCAATCCTTTTTTTCCACTTCTCAGTCGTGAACACCCAAATTGGACATCTCTTCAACATTAAGGGTCATTATTCAGAAATATGGGGATAGAAAAGTGTAGATGCTTCTAGGGCATCTGAATTCTTCTAGAGAGTGAATGAATGAGTCAAATGTATTTTTCATTCACCTGCTATTTTGAGGCAGGGGTGTGGCAGATAACCCAATCATTCCTGACATACTGAGAAATGGAGACTTGTCTTAATGACTTTATACCAAAATATTTTGCACAGGTGACTTGAAAAATCCACAGAATCTCATTCACACCAGGAAATTTCTTCATGTTATTCTCTCATGAAGGGTACTGTAAGTGCCAACAGATCAATAAAGTGAGACTAGACTGAGCCCAGTGCCCAAGGTGAGATCCTCTTTCTGTGCCAGTGTGAAGGTGGAGTCTTTCGGAGTCCTGAGTGCTTCGGTTTGGACTTAATGGCCTCAGTCAACAGGAAGCTCCACTCAATTCACACAGCATTAAGGTGCTGTCATGTTGGGGCAGCCCCGCAGACCTGTCTTCCACCAGTCATCACTAGTGTTACACAAATGAGCCAAAGACTTCCGTATTAGCGACCCCTAGTTTTTTATCTATTTCTTCGTAGCAGGCTCAGGTTCATTAGCTCCTGAAAGCTTCCTTGTGTAGAATTTAAATTTCACATATTCAATTATTTTAGAAATAGCCCAAGGCAGCAGATTTTTTAGCCACTTAAACACTGTCTACTTCACACAGCCCTTGAGAGTGCACCAAGCATATATTAGCTGTTGTTGCTTTTATGTGCCAGAGAGTTGAATATGACCCATGGCAAACCTTATAAATGATAGAGCTGACTCCTGTCCTGTCCTGTGCCATCCTCATCATCTCTGATACACTTGAGCCCATTGCTGCATCACCCTGTCAGTCTAACTCACTGGGGGAGGAGGGGGGGAATTCCTCGCTTTTTGTCATGATATCCCTTTCCAGGGAATGGCCTCTCCTAGCAACATGCCCAAAATATGTGAGCCTAAACAGCCCTATCCTTACCTCTACAGAGCACTCTAATGGCATTTTTTCCAAGTCATAGTAACTTTCTTTTGCAATCTTTGGGATGGATGCTCAGTGCTCTTCTCTAACATCATAATTTAAAGACATCAATTCTTCTTCCCTCATCTGCATTCAATTGGCCAGTTCTTAGATGCATAGCAAGTGACTAAAAATACTATAGCCTGATTCATGTGTACCTCAGTCTTCAAACTGATAACGTTATTCTTCAGTATTTTGGAGAAGTCCCTGTGACAGTGGACTTGCCTGAAGAATTGCATCTCCTGCTCTCCTGACTACTGGTACCAAAGTTGATGATTGTGGATCCAAGTAAGTTGAAATCTTTGATAGTTTCAATCCTTCATCTATCATGATGTTGCCTATTGAGCCAGTGGCAAGGACTTTTGTTTTCTTGATATTGAGATGTACTCCATACTGAAGGCTGTAGTCTTTGAACTTCTGCAGCAAACATGTCAAGTCCCCCTCATTTTCAGCAAGCAGGGGTGTGTCATCTACATATCAAAGGTTATTGATTAATCTTCCTCTTATTTTTATGCTGCGTTCTTCTTCATTGAGTCCAACTTCACAAATTATTTTCTCAACATGCATATTGAATAGGTATGAAGAAAGTATACAACCCTGACACATAAGTTTCCCAATTTTAAACCATGCAGTGTTCCCTTGTTCTATTCCAAAAGATAGCACTCAATAGGTAAAATGATCTTCAGTTGGGTCCGTCTCTGAGTTCTCTGGCACAAAGACTTCCCATCATGCTATAAGAGGACATGCTGAAGGTACTGGCTAGTGAAGGCCCAGGTCTCTTCCTTAGCCCCTTCATGCCCCACCTCTTTCTGGTGTCTCACATGCCACTTACAAGACCTTCTGCTGTGGGGACTGTCCCACTGCTGTCTCATGTTGTTGTTCTCCATCCATTGAGCTGGAACCACCTCAGAGACAGTAAGTCGCATGGAAGAGATTGTTGATTTTTATCCCATGAAGCCAGGGGTGGATTTGAACTGCCCGCCTTTGGGTTGGCAGTGCAATTCCTTACTAGGTCATGCTGTTGTTGTTAGGTGCCGTCAAGTGGAAGACAACTCATAGAGACGTGATGATCAGCAGATCTGAACCCTGTCCTGTCCTGTGCCATCCTCACACTCTCTGACACATTCAAAAGCCCACTGAAGCAGTCACCATGTCAATCCATCTAGTTGAAGGTCTTCCTCTCTTTCATTATCTCTCTACCTTTCCAATCATGATGGAATAGTCCAAGGAATAGTCCTTTTTCATTGATAAGCCCTCAATTACCAGAAATTCCTTACCCCTAGGGATAATGATAGTGATGGTGCACCTGATCCAGTCTATGGTCTTCACAATTACATGCTATGCTTGAGAGAGCTGTATGATGACTAAGGAGGATAGAAGAATTGATGCCTTTGAGTTGTGGTGCTGGAGAAGAGTCGTGAACATACATACCATGGACCACCAAGAAAACAAATAGGCTTGCCTTACAGAAAGTGAAACGGAGTTTTTCCTTAGAGTCTAGGATATTGAAGCTCTGTCTTATAAACTTTGTGCATGTAGCCAGGAGAGAGCCATTCTTGCTCAGAAGGGTGCAAGGACAGCACAGGAGAGGAGGACGCCAGATGAGATGGATTGATACAGTGACTAGTGCAGTGGAAGTAGTTGTGTTGGAGTCAGTGACACTTGGTCAGGACAGCACAGGCTTCAGAGCTATTTTACATAGGGTCACTATGAATCTCAGCCAACTCAATGGCACTTAACAACAACAACATTCTTATTTTTACCACACATTGAGATCTACTATGGGCCAGTAACTGCAAGGCATTTTTCAGACTTTTTCTTGTGTAATCCACAGATCAGATTTTATAGCTGGGGAACATCAGTCAACCCAGTTTCAGTAACTTGCCCCAACTCATACAGCAGGGGCAGGCCATGAAAGGCTGGGAGCTCCAATTCTAAAAGCAGCCAGTACTCTTCATAGCCTCATAAT
Organism: Elephantulus edwardii; assembly: GCF_000299155.1. NCBI lineage: Eukaryota > Metazoa > Chordata > Mammalia > Macroscelidea > Macroscelididae > Elephantulus > Elephantulus edwardii. The sequence continues at coordinate 29,924,417 of NW_006399755.1, forward strand.
CTAATCTCCCTTCACATCTAAAGACACAGGATGCTTCCAGCGTGGGAGAGGCAGAAAACTGGAGGGTGAGAATCAAGAATTGGGTGGGAATTCTCCCTATGCTAAGTGGGACCTTAACTTCAGCAAGCTTCTGTTTTTACATATGGGAGTAGACTTGAAGGAGCACTGGTGGAGTCGTTTGTGGGGAGTTGCACTGTTAACCGAAAGGTGGCACTGCTCTGGCAGTTTGCACCCACCAGCAAGCAGCTCCTCAGGAGAACCATGGGCAGTTTCCTCCTACGTCATTCACAACCTCCAAATAATCTACCTGAGGGTCAGCTATGTGTTGGTTCTGACTTAATGGCAATGAGTTTGAGCTGTCTGGGTTGGCTTTTGTTGTTTTGTTCTGGGTTTTTTTGTTGTTGTTGTTTGTTTTTTAAGTGGGTATAAAAATCCCTGGTGGTTTTCTGGTTACATCTTTGGTGACAAACAGAATTGTTGATAATTAGGGAAATTGAAAGAATTTGTTCAAATTTGTATTTGAATTTTGTAAATAAACTAGCAGAAAAATAAATAAATAAAAAAAGAAGTGTTGATAGTTTGAGCCTACCAGTTGCTCCTGGGAGTAGGAGAAAAGGGTAACTGAGGCACAGATGTGGAAAAAATCTATTCTCTCCTTTAGCATAAAGCATCATGGAGGCCTTTGTATTTAAAAGCAGATTGTTATTATATTTTGGAGGAACATTCTTCTAAGTGGTACAGCACTCTTCTGTCAATATGCTGTACTGAAGTAACCTGGGGTTGCTGTGATACCAAGTCTTGTGCCAGTGGAGTTTCAAATGCTATAACAGCTGTACATAGTGGACAGTCTTTGGTGAGCTCTCAGTTTAAGACAGGTTTGGAAGCAGGAGTGGCCTCTACTTCCTAAACAACATGCCTCTGTAAACTCTATGAGCTTAGAGAAACAACGTAATTAGGAGAAAGGCTTCAGGTCTCTTGTCCATAGGGTCGCTATGAGTGGTGCTCAACTCAAGAGCAATCAACAGCAACAACACTCTCTCCTTTAGGATGGCTATGAGTTTGAATCAACTTGAGAATAATGGGTTTGGGTATTTTGGCTTTGAAGGTGAGTATTACAGTAAGATAGTTTGTAGAATTGTTAAAAAGATTGTAAACAATACATATAAAGTCTTTCACATTTCAAGTGTTTGATATATGTTATAGTTACACCTAGAGATCTAAATATGTGTAATAAATTGAACTGTCTCCCAAAGATGTTAAGGATAGTGTAATTTTTTTATAGATTGTGTATCAATGAAGTCACACCAGAGTAGCTCTCAAAAACTCACTGCCATTGAATTGGAATTGACTCATAGATGATTTGTCAGTAGATTTTTAAAGGCTGTAAATTGCACGGGAAGAGATTGCCCATTGTCTTCCTTGGAGCAGGTAGTAGATTCAAACAGTTTGCTTCTGGGTTGGTAATGGAACTCTTTAACTACTAGATCAACAGAGTATGGACTCTAGTGTCTTATAAGGAGGAAGAGAAAAAGTCATACACAGGGAAATAGCACCATATGAAGATAAGCAGCTAGAGATTGCCAAGGACTGCTGGCAGTGATTTGAAGCCGGGATGCCACTGTTGTAGAATGGGACTAACCTCAGGGTTGGGGAGAGATTGAATAAGATGTGTTCAATAATGTATACTGCACTGAAACAGAGGAGGGAGAAAACTGTGTAAAAGAGATATGTGACTAGGTATTTCTGTCATCACAGGAGTCTAGAACGAGGGCTACACGGTGGAGGGGACCTGGGGGAGGGTTTGTAAAACAATGAAAGAATCTTTACTTTTCCATAATTTTTGACTCATGTACTTATAACTTGTTAGTTAAATTTGTGTCTTCTAGGTTGCAACCCCCCCATGATACATCTTCAGGGATATGAACATGTACGGCTAAGCACAATTAATAACAGTGCATCTAAATTCCAAAATCAATCTCCATAATAGTCTATGTGTTTCCTACTGCCAAAGGGGCCCTTTAGAGTAGTGAGAGAAGATCTTCACCCTGAAACCCACAGCGTCCCTTTTCAGCAGGAAGTAGCTAAGAGAATACGCCATCCCCTTTTCCTTATGAATCAGGGTGAAGTCTCTCTCAGGGAGGAGTGATAGGGAATGGCAAAGGACACACCGACAAAGGAGATTAATCAGAACTGACTTTGGCAAGCACTGTGGCAATTGGATAATTAAAACAGACATTCGGATGGCGGGGAAGAAGAACAAACTGGGGAGGAGGGTAGAGAGAATGGTGCAGCAATGAAGGAATGAAAACTCAAAATCCCAGTAAATGTTCATTAAAACTAATAAAATAAAAAAAAAAAAAAAGAAGCCGGGATAGAAAGAAGGTAGGATGGAGAAGATTTCCTCTCTGGGAACCTTTTTGAATTTCCAGTTTCCAGAATGGTGAGACAATGAATCTCTGTTCTTTAAAGTGGCCTGTTCAGTGATATTCTATTATTGTTATTATTGAAGACAATACGGCAGTATATTCTACAAAGATAGGCTTCACAATAGGTTAATTACATCAGTGCACAGTGCCTGGCACATAATGAAAATAAAGACTGACAAATAAATGGATAAATAAATGAACATATGAACAAACAATTGGGTGAAAAGGTTGAATAAAAGCCCTTGCCCTTTCTCAGAGGAGTACATCCCATTTAACTCACCTCTCAGTCTTGGGGTGGGGGATTTCTTCCCCAGGCCTATTTTCCTGGCCTGCACAGTGGGCCTCGGGGACGCCCTGCCTGACCTCGGAGCTGGGGTGAGTGTCTTTCCCCCTCCTGTGTTCAGAGCCATCAGACTTCTTTTCAGCTTCACTGTCTGATAAGTCTTCAGGGGAGCTGTCCTCACCACTGGTCTCCTCACTTGAGGTGGTTTCGTAGCTGGGGAGAAGACAAAGGTCACTCGCTCTGTCCTTCGCGCCTAGTGCTGACGTCAACAGTAAGGAGCGTGAGATGACTCCAGGTGACACTCCCTAGTCTACAATCTCATCCTCCATGCTCCACACCTGCAGTCTGGAGTGACAGGGCCACACGAAACTCTCAACTAGAGAAACTTGCAGAAAAGGACTCTTCATGCTGAAGGCCATTAGGGGTGAAGAGATAATTAAATAAGTTCTTTGTAAAAGCACAAAACCCCAGCTTTCTAACTGGTCAGGCAGTCCAAGGTTCCCAGGCAGCATTTGCTTCTGGAATCCTAATACCTGGCCCAATGCAACTCCTTGCCTTTGAGTTGGTTCTAATTCATAGCTGGTCTTCCAGCATGTTTCCAAGGTTGTAAATTGCAAGGGAGTAGCTAGTGTATTTGAACTTCCAGAAAGACACCTTCTTTGGGTTAGTATCCTAACTCTCTTTGGACAAATATAAGCAAACATAGCCCCCCTCTGCCCAGTTATAATAAATTGCTTGACATTAGGTGACTGTGAGGCCTGCCTTTAGCCCTCCTGCTATACCTGACAAGCTGGTTATAGCCCAGCTCTACCTCACAAAGAATTAAAGCATCTGCCTCTGCTCGCAGCAGGCATTCTGGGGGATGCAGTGAACAGGAGACATCTGAAAACCAGCATTTCTCGCTCTCGCTTACACCCCATTTAAGCTGTCGCTTGCAAACAGTAAAAGAGTGATCATGGGCCACTGGGCTCATGGGTCTGCTCTTATAATGCTACATAAATTTGTAGTCATTATACACAGTCACTATAAATGACTATGTAGACCAGAAACCATGGGGAAAATCATAAAGAAGCAATGATCCCTCTGATGATGATCAACAGAGGGCCCCAGATGGAGGATGTGGGCATTAAGATGAAGATTTTCATCACAAATGCCAGCAAAGCTAGCCTGCTTCTTAGTCTCTTCTTGCTTAAATCCCAAATATTTATTTCTCTATTGTGCTTGGACAGCCTTTTGCTTTGGGATTAAGAAAGTGGAGGGCAAACTACATTTACCAAGAAATGCTTTTCTTAGAAGTGGGTCAGTAACACTTTACCAGGAAGTTCATTCATTGATTCAACAGAAATTCACTAAGCATGTTCTCTGTACCAGCAGTGTTCTTAACACTGCACCAAAGTCCTTGCTCTTAGCTGTTGTTAGGTGTCAATCAAGTCAACTTGTGACTCAAAGCAACCCCTTATGACAGAGTATAACTTCTCCTTAGTGTTTCTTTGGATGTCAATTACAGGAGCAGATTGCCAGGTCTTTCTCCCGCAGGGTTGCAAAGGGGGCTTGAACCACCAGCCTTTTGGTTAGCAACCAGCTGAGCACTTAACTCTTATGCGACCAGTATCCCTAAGAGCACTTATAATATGAATGCATATTCTAGCAGGGGAAGGCAGAAAAGAAGTATGTAAACAAATAATTTCTTCAGAGAACTAATAATAGTGAATAAAATTATAAAGGGCAATGGGACAGAGCGAGAGGTAGAAGGGCTGCCTTCATTAGAACAAAGTTCTTAACCTGAGTTGTGCATTAGGACCACTTGAGGGTGCTGAAAATCTCAGTATAAAATCTGAACCACATAACAGACTAACTGGATCAGAACGTCTGGGGACAGGACTCAGCCATTGGTAGTCTTCACAACATCCCAGGTGTCTTCAATGCACAGTCAAAGTTAAGAAGCACCACATTAGAGAGATAAGCAAGGAGGAACAAATGGGAGAAGAAGATTTTAGGCACAGGAACAGAGTATTAAAAAATGTAAAAGCTCTGAGTGGGCCTGGGCTGGGCATGCTTGAGGGAAGAAAGGCAGGAGCCAGGGCCAGGATGAGGCTGGTGGTTTGGGTACAAAGTGAGGAGTACTGAAGAGCTTGAGCAGAGTAGGGACATAACCTGCCTCGGGCTTTGTGATTCAATCAATCCTGCACAGTGCAGTTCCTGGTTGGTGTAGGCAGTTTGCCCTCGGAAATTTTCATGCATTGATCCGAACCTTGGTGAGTTAATCTCAACCAGTATTGAGCCACAGAAGAATGTCCTGGCAATCTGCTTCTCTCCAGATGGCAGAGAAGAAAACCTTATACAGCACAGTCCTACTCTGAAATATATGGGATCGCCAGGAGTAGAATCGTCTCTAGGGCCATAGGTTTTCTTTTTGTTGTGACTATTTTTGTCCATGAAGTGGTGAAATTGCAAAACAAAACGAGGCCTCCTTGGGCCAACATTAGCGGATGTGGAGATAGCAGCTCTCCCCTGGCATTTCATCATCTCTCACATTCTTTTCCCCATAGACCCTATCACTGTGGTGTTACCCCTTGTTTGCATCCAGTATCTTCCCATCTAGTGTGACCCAAATGAGCAGGGACTCCAGCCTCTTCTGGGGAACCTCTTGGAGGCAGCATCTCAGGAGGCTGGATGCCTCTTTTTTTGGCTTCTTTCTCTACTAGAACTTACCCTGGTGTGTTACTTAACTCTTACTTCCCAACTTATCTCTGCCCTTGTCCAAATTGCTGGCTAAAAGCAAGGACCGTGGTTTGATTCTCATCACCTAGCCAATGTCAGCATTTAATAAATGTTTGCTGAATGAATGAGTTACACAACATCTCAACCCAGTGTTGTCTTTCTAGAATTGATGAGGCTTTGTTCTTCTTGCCCAAGCACTTTAGTTGTTATAGTAAGTTAAAGAAAAAAAATTAAATCAATTGAATTTGGAATTTAACAAATGACTATTGTTTGCATTCATTTCAATGTTGAGGCTCAGGTTAAACCCCTCCTGAAAGGGCCTGTGGGATCCCTCCAAACTTCCAGAAGTCACCTGGAATCCTGGCCCTGGGGAGACCAAAGCCAAAACATGTTGAGAAGCGTAGGTTCCAAAAGACCACAAGAGCTGGTAAGGAGCCAAATGCATGCAAACAGAGAGGGAGCTTTAAAGGGCCATTGAGAGTAACTCTCTTGAAGAAGAATGAAAGCCAGATGCATCCCCCTCGGGAAGAACACTAAAGACGACAGCGGGAGAGGTAGCAAGGAAGGCGATCTGAGCTTCACGAGCGATGCTTACCCACCGTTAACCCCAACAAACTGAAGGTTCTTTTTGGTCCCATTACCTCCTGCACGGATGCCATAGTCTTTCTTTTTCATTATGGATTTAAGGCTGGTCGACGGGGAGATCTCTAGGCAGACATAACATGACACATTAGAGTGACGTTGGGGAAACAAGGATCTGGGAACCCCAGGAAGCCACAAACCCAGGCATCTTGCTTTGAGTGGTTACAGAGGAACAGGGAAATCAGATGCTGCAAATCAAATGTTTTGAGGGCCCTTTAGGGGATCCAGCATGGTGGTTAGTGCTGGAAGAACTCTCTCTGTTAATAACGTTACTGTACATGAAGTCTGGAAGTTTGCAACTGGTTAACATGTGCCATCACATCAACTACAACTCACAGATCTGAACCTGGCCCTACCCTGAGCCATGCTCACAATCTCTGTGATGCTCAAACTCATTTAGGTAGTCACCTTGCCGATCTGCCTCGTTGAGGGTCTCACTCAGTGGTGCGAGGGAAGAAAGGCATGGCTTGTACTTCTTTAAAATCTGCCACTGAGAGCCTTACAGAGCACAGTTCTACTCTGACAGACATGGGCCCGCCATGAGGCGGAGTTAACCCAAGGGCAGCTGGTGTTTATGTGTGGATGACAGCGAAGTTGTGGGAGTATGCTCACAGAAGCACCCTGCAGGGCAAGTGTCTTATAACTGGGGAATCGGAGGCTCAGACTTGCTCGAAGTCATACATAAATGGCAGGCAGGGGTAGAATTTAGGTCTCTTCTAGCCCAGCCACTTCTCTGGACCCTCCACGCTCACATGCAAGTTGACATTTGTAATGTGGCTCTGGGAGCATGGCCGACAGTTAAGAGAGAGCTCAAAACTCCTCTTGTTCTGCTCAGATGTATGGGACGCGTTTCCCACTGGGCAAGACGAGAACCAGCACCAAGTGAAGAAAAAGAAGCCAACTTGTGATCTGGGGCAGGAAGCAGACCCACAGACTGCCTGGTGCGCAAAGTGAAATATGGTTCTACTTTACTCCAGAGTGAAGACTGATTTGTTTACGAGGGGAAGTACCACTCAACCAAAAGGGCAGATTTCCACATGTGAAGTTCATTCATTCACATGGGCGTGCATGCATGCTTGCACGTGTGAGCACGCTCGCGCACACACACGTGTAGGCACATGCACACACGCTGCTCGCAGAGGAAATCTTCAATACAGCGTTCCTCCAAAACCTTTACAGTGTGACGGCCAGAGAGAACACAGGACACAAGAGTCTGGGAAACAATGAGGGAGACTGATGATGAGAGCATAAAGAGCCACAAAGCCTGGACGTGGCCTTTGCACAGTGCACACGAGAAGCAGCAGCCCGCTGGGCGACTGGGTCTCTGCTTCCATCTGCCCTCTTCAGCTGAGGTCTGTGTACCCTGCCTGGCTGGCTGGCTGTAGACAGTGATCCTACACTCAGTCCCAACCTGAGAACAAGAGGAAGGCTTCCACCATTCCTGAGATCTGTTTTAATTCCGCTAGGTTCTTGCAGGGGCCTAATTCTCTTTCAAAAACATACTCCTATCATTAGTAATCATTTTTTCCTTCTGACTCAGCCTGGGAAGGAGACACGGGTCCCTTTCTGGGGCAGCAGTGTTTACCCCTTGGTGGGGAGGTGGAGGGAGCTGGGGGCTCGTGTGGGGGGGTCTGGGCTGAGTACGCAGACAGCAGCAGGTTGAGGGAGCTCAGCAGCTGGCTCTGGATGCTGCTGAGCTTGGAGGCGGGCTGCTTGATGGCGCTGGCCAGCTCTGGGTACCCATGTTCCAGGCAGTTCCACTGCTCTTGCAGGAGCTCCTGGATCTTCTTGACATATTGCCCGATGGTGACATCCGTGGGTGAGCTTGGTGGCCTTTTGGGACACTCCTTCCCAGGGAACTCTGGACAGGCCTCCCCTTTCCCTGCTGGGGGTGGCTTTCCGCTGCTGCTCCATGAGGAGCCTTCTGCTTCTCTGGCCAGATCATCTCTTCCTACCCAAGGGCCTCCCTCCTGTTCAGGACCTGCTTCTTCAATCCTGAGTTCAGTGGAGAGGCAGCTATGCAAAGAGGGGTTGGGGACCATCTCAGGCCCCTGCAGCAGTGACAGGTGGGATGGGAGTACCCTTTCTGCTGGGCTCTGATTTCCTTGTTTGTAAATATCTTGCCCTGATAGGATGCCATTCTCTTCTCCTCTGGTCTCCCAGCTTTTGGATTTCATCCTGCCTAGAAAATTTACCCCAATGCTCTTATCACATGTCTCCCTGGTCAGGAGTTCATGGAGGGGGTCAGTGTTCACCATGGCATCAGCCTGGTGTCTTTGTGTGAATGTCTGAGCATCTTTGGCATTCCTTTGGCTAAGCTTTTCTTCTAATTGGGCCACAGTGCATTCTAGCTTTTGGATGATCTGCTCTCTGGCCTGGATTTTCTCTTCTTGCTGTTGGAGGGCTGCTCTGACCTGGGCCAGCTCCTCACTCCTTCCGGACAGCTTGCCCTCGAGAGCTATGATCTGCTGTCGAAGGGTGGAGATGTTACTGGGATCTACACTGGCAAGGCCAAGGCTCTCCTCCGTCACCCTGATGCCAATGCTCCTCACATCAATCTCTACAGGTGGTGGGGGTGGTATCTCACTGATGTTGAGCTCAATTTCTTCTAGAGGGAGTTCATTTTCAGGGATGGGTGATGGCAGAGGTGGGGGACTTGGTGTTGGGCAGCCAGGAGTGACCACCAGCTCCACTTCTCCAGTTTCATGTTCCTCTTCTGCATCCTCTGAAAGTGCATTCTGGGATAAGAATGAAGGAGCTGGTAAAGAGAGATGATTCGGAATCTCTTCTTTGCCCTCTGGAGGCTCAGCCCTCTCCCAGACCAGCTCTGGAATCTCCAGGTCTCCCAGCTCTCTGACTTTTGATTGGCTGGATGCTTGGGGACTGGCACTGTGAAGACCTGAAAAGTCTTCTGCAGGACCAAAGGTGCCATCACAGATACTGCCCTCCCCCTGAAGAGGAGCGAGGGTGGGAGGTGGAGGGAGAGCTGAGAGCTCCTCGGAGGCCCTGTTCTGTAGCAGCGTGGCCGGCATGCTGGACGCTCGTAGAAGCTGGGGCCGTCCACTCCCAGAGCAGAGCTCATCATTCTCAGAAGGAGAGTCCTGCAATTGCCTGGTGGCTCCAGCCAACAAGGCCTTCCTATGGTAGCTCAGCTCAGCGCTGCTGGCTAAGGCTTGGGAAGAATCACCAAACGGCAGAGTCTGGACTCGCTCCTCTGTCCCAAGTGACACCTTTCTAGGCACCACGGGGGACCAGTTCAAGAGGGGAAGAGTCACAGGGGGCCGGGCCCCACTGTCAGGAAGGCTGAAGTTTCTAGGCAAAGTGCTAAACTTGGCCTGCTTGGCCCTTCGGTGGATAGGAATCCTTTTGATGGTATTTCCTTTCTCAATGTCATCCACATACTTCAGAAAGTCCAGGTCTAAATGAAAGCCGTATGGGGTCTCCACAGAATATGGGTGGCTCTTGGGTGGGTCTTTCTCTTCATCCATCTGAAAGGGCTGGTCTTTGGCTGAGAGACATAAGACATGAAAAAGAAGCACAAAGTTATTAAGTATTACAAAGCAGTGAAGCCTAACATCTTCCGTTTTAACTTAGCATTATCACAGAAGTCTTATTCTAAATGGTGCAACCTCAAAGTGTGCTGAGATGCTGCTCACAGTCTTTTTGGCAGTGCTGGGAAAACATCTTAGAAAATCAATGTGTATTTAGCCAATGTCTGCAAGAAAAGAGAGAGAAGGAACAGCTTCCACTTCCAAATGTGCTATATATATATATGGCTACCTCCAACAAAACAAAATAATCTCAGACTGTTTTTCCAGGTTTGAGCAGTAATTGCGGAACTGAAATGGCTAGAAATTTACCATATCGGCGTACTAATGAACAACTGTGGATAGGGAAGTTTTCTTAGGTTGTGATATATAACTGTCTAGGTCATAAACCTGATAGAGGGTCACTATGAGTTGAAATTCACTCATCAGCCATGGGTAAGTATTAAAAAAACCCTAATATTATTCAAGTAGGTTCAAACAACTTTTGCTAAAGCTGGTACTATCTATGAGCTATGCCTTTTACATTATTTAGGCTTCTTCAGATGTATAAGCCTCCAGGTACATGAATATCAGAGAGAAGTGGAATGAGGAATCACGCACATCACAGGCACGGTCTTTTCCATCTAAAACAGCTTAGTGCTTAACTAACACGCATTTCAGTGTAACAAATCATGCCAAATAAGGGAATATCACAGTTCTCAAGGACAGTCAAAAAGGTAGCGAGGGGAAAGGACCATTTCTCATCAAGAGAGAGATGAGTGTATAGCGTGAAAGAGAGCTGAGGCTTGTGACTTTCCAGGGTGGGCCAGGCTACTTGGGAATAACTTGATGAGAAAGTTCTCTACTGGGTCAACGCGCTGTGGATAAGCTTGCACCATCCACCAGTAGAGGACATGGAAAATAATTTAGATATTTGATTATATGAGTCCAAAGGAATTTGATTCTGACTAGCCTGTTTTCTAGGAGAGCCTTTGTTCTTTCAATACTCCTTGTTTGACAACTCTCATTGCCTCTTCTATTCTGCAAAATGTGTTTTCCAAATGCCATACCAATAGGGAACATTTAGTGCTCCAAGTTTTGCGGTGGTTTGTTACGTAACAATAATTAGAATAGGCATTCTTTATCTATGTCAGAGAATGTGCAAGGATGTGAATATGGAAAATACAGTATTTCTGGGTTCTGCAAATGGAGTTGATAGGACTAGGACTTAAAGGGGAGTAGAGAAAGGTAGGCAGTAGGGAACGAAAACTTAGAAGGGTAATCAAGAAGTCATGGGAGTCTTGAAGAATTTTAAGCCAGATTTTAAGCTTGGTCAATTGTGTAATCAACACTTGCACTTTTGCAGAGGAAGGGAAGGACAACCCAGATGACCCAAGACTAGCTGGGAGATGGCAGACCAGGATCCAGGCAAGGGAGCAACAAGCAGTGAGAACAAGCGGCAACTTAAAGAAAAGGTGCAAATGATAACATGACCAACCCTGGGCACATTTTCCCTTCAGGGTGATGACAGATCAGGGCTCAGCTCTGCCCACTTAGTTGCAGAATCTCCTTTTCACGGCCAGTGTCACATACTTGACCCTCTATGCTTAGGGATACACACTTATTGCCAAAGAACTAAATGAAACCAACTAGAGAGACAAATGTTTAATTCATGAGTATGCACTCCATGGAGGCTACCAGGCGTGCAGGTTATAAATAAACCTGCCAGGCCTGCTGGCATATATGGCACAACCACAGCACGAATGGAATGTGCCATTGGTGCTGATCCAAAGAATGGCCTTCATCTGGTTCCAGAACTTTTGTAGCAGACAGATGTTACAAAAGGACTGCAGGTATACTATGCAGCACACAAGAGGAATGATTTTATAAATTATTACCTTGCTTGGGAAGGACTGGAAAGCATTATGCTGAGTGAATTACCTCAGTCCCACAAGGACAAATATTGTATAAAACCAATATTGTAGAATGAGTATGAGGATCTAAGGGGCAGGGGAGGGTGGAAGCAGAGGGACAAGGATGTGCAAGGGGTGAGGGAGATTAATCATGGGGTTGTACTATTTGATGGATAGGAGGGTGAGGGAAATTGGAAGAATCTGGTTTGGAAAACAATGTATTCAAATTTTATAAATGAATGAATAGAATAATAATAATAATAACAACAATAATAAAAAGAAGGACTGCAAGTAGACAACGGTAAACATTCCTCTACACTCAAAAACCTCCTGGTAAGTTCCCACTTACCCACAACATTTTGCATTATCCTGATTCCCCCATAAAAGACACACCAGTCTTGTCAGTAAATGAGAGCCATTGCTTTTACCGCAAGCTAAATGTTGGTTTTCCAAGTTGCCGTCTGCTATACACCCAAGTCCCAGGGCCTACCCAGCAGTCTCCTGCATTACAAGGACAGGACAGGCTGGAGAGGAGATATTTGTCTAAAGTTAAGTAGAGAACAGATTTATGACCTAGAAGGCAAACAATTCTCCTAAAGGAGAGGCTGCATTATTTATCTGCTTATTGCCTCAATTCAGTTGAAATGCACTGATTTACCTAGTAGCCTCTGGGAGCAGGTCCAGAGCACAAATACAATAATAGCATCAAATGAAATAAAGTAGATTCAAAGGCAAAATCTTCCACAAGAGAAACGAGGAAATCAAAGGCGTCTGTGAGCCTGAGCAGCTATCCAGGATGACAGGTTTAATAGGGGCTTTAGGGTAAATACACATGCTCACGTGTGCGAACACACACACACACACACACACGAACCCATCATGCCGCACTCCCTCTCCCACTGCCACTCTGCATCCCTTCTCTCTCTTCCACTGCACATGGAAAGCTGGACTTGAATTCTGGGAAACCATTAAGCTCTGTTCATGTTCATTCTACCTGGTGACAGGTGTGTAGTAGCTCAGAATTTCAGGCATCAGGCCAGGGCAAGAAATAATTAGGCAGACTCGACTGCCTTGGCTCAAAATGAAATTCAGATCCCATAAAGCAAACATATGGCCAAACTGGCTCAATTTGGATTGTGGCTCTGTCATCTGCTAATTGGGTGACCCTGGGGAAATTATTGGATTCCCCTATTTATATAAAGTAAGGAGTCCTGGTGACCTAGTGATAACAAGTTGTACTACCAAACCAAAGCACTCAGTTCAAATCTACCAGTTGCTCTGGGTGAGAAAGATGCCTCCGTCTGTGTGACTTCCAGCCTCTGAAAACCCACGCGAAGGTCAGCTATGAGTTGGCTCTAGCTCGATGGCACACAACAACTTATAAAGAGGAAATAATAACATCTACCTGCTGGGGTTGATTATTAGGAGCACATGTAAAGAATACAACTCATAGTAGGTGCTCAGCAAAGTGGTCTAAAGAGCAGCCTGGGTTGGTTCTGAATTAGGTGGGAGAGGAGCTTCTGGAATACGCCTTGTCCCTGAAAATACTTTGTGTTATGTATGACTACAGCTCAAGAAGAAATAAAGGTTAAGGAAAAAAATCAGGAGAAAGAGTGAAAAGGAGTCAGGAATATAAAAGAAAGAAATTAGACACATAAAGCTCTCAGCTACCTGGAGGGTTCCCTCTGACAGCACAGATCACTTGCCCTTTGGGAAGGACCCACAAACACAGCCACCACTCTAAGAGTTGCACCCCAAGATGAGAATGGAGGAATTAGAAGGTGACAGGCAGGGAGAGAAATGCCATAGTAATTACCTTCAGGAACAAATTGAAAATGCAGTGAGTGAGACAACTAATTAGAGAAATCAAAGGTGAGGAAGAGAAGTTCAAAAACCTATGCCCAGTATCTGAAAGAAATAGGAAGAACAGAAACTAGAAAGGAAGTAGCCAAAAATAAAATGAGAAAGAAGGAGGATTCAATGAGTCTCTTAAAAGGCTAAGGCAGATGGGGCCTTTTTCTTCTTCTGCCTTTATTTTGTGAGAAAAGTACGGCTGTAGGGAGGGGGACTTTTTGGAGCCAGCTGTGGGCCATCCAGCGTTCTGAGGAGGCTGGAATGACTGAGAAGGCAGGCAGGGCTGACAGGCCCCCAGGCAGCAAGGGACTTAACTGAGTTCTGTGGGACCACAGCCAGGGATGCAATGAAAAGACTGCTCCTCAGGGAGAAAGGCAGACTTAAAATATGTGGTAACTGCATTTGGAAAAAGGAAGAAGCAGGCCTTGGAACTAATGTCTGGCCCCTAAATCCTGCACCAGTGAAGGCCCGTATGATTCAAGGATTATATGCTTCCTGACTTTGGAGGATGAAAAAAGCCTTATATTGGAGGTCAGCGGGTGGGAGCCTAGTCTATGACTTTCACCAGAGAGGAGGGAGAGGGAGACATTTGTCCATACATTTATTGTGCTATTTTTGTGATTGTTATTAGGAGTTAATTCAAACTCATGCCAATCCCATTAGGTAGCTCAGGTGGCCTAGAGGGTAAGGAGTTGTGCTGTCAAGCCAAAGGCAGATGGTTCAAATCCACCAGCCCCTCTGTGGGAGAAAGATGGGCAACCTCCTCCTGTGCAATTTAAAGCCTCTGAAAACACACTGAATTCTGGAATCAATGGCAATGAATTTGAGGGAGTTGTGGTTTGTTTGTTTGTTTGAAATTATTTTATTATCTACTATTTTACATACAAAGTTCATAAAGTTCATACACATTGTTTTTCATACGGGACCTTTCCCCTTTCCTTTAGCAATCCTTGTGGGAGTTTTTTAAATGATGGCGACTTTTAGGATTTCCTAGACTTTTATCTTCAAATAAGCACATCACCAGGTCTTTTCTTCAAAGGGAGTTCAAATTGTCAAACTTTTGTTTGCCAGCTAAGTGCTAAACTATTGTGTACCTAAAACAAGCAAAAAAAAAAAAAACAAACCAAAAACACCCCACAAAACTATTGTGTACCTATAGAGCTTCATTTTTTTTTGTTGTGCTAGAGAGTAATCATTCAACAACTTTTCATATATTACCTCATTGAATCCTTTACCAACTCCATAAGTAATATGAATATACCTGTTCCTCACCCTTTGATACTTCCCTCCCACACTGATTTGAGCTTAGCCTTCTGTCTTGCCTTGGACACTGTGTCAAAAGGAAATGTAGTAAAGGACATGGGGAAACTGCTTGCACTCTTGGGATTGTTTATTCTTGCTGCATTTAGGACCCTCTACCATGTCAACAAGCCCCGGATAACCTGATGGGTGATGAGAGACACAGGCACGTGATCAGCAATGCCCTGGTGACACGAAGTCAACCACCAAACCAACATGAGAGTCTAGCCATGCCTACCCATTTAGCCTTCATCTAGGCTCTTAGAAGGCCACAGGCACGGAAGTGGGCCAGACAAGATCACCCAAGCTGAGTCACACAGAATCATGACCCAGTCAACCCACAGAATCTTTCAAGAAATGTGAAATGTCTGTTATTTTTTTTTTGGTCATTAATCAGGATTGATTTATTATAGAGCAAAGCTAGCTAATACATGTGGGGACTGAGGCTTGAAGCAGTTAAATGACTCGTAGAGTCACAGATAAGCAAGGTGAAAGGTAGGTTAACCATAGTGTGACTTTTCTCCAGACCCCAAGATCCTCATCTATAAAACAAGGGAGAGAATCAGAAGGTGCTCTAAAGATTATACAGACCAAATCTAATGCTACATGCTCGTCCTCTGTGGCCTTCTATTGTTTATAACTGAAATACCTGGTTTGGGCCTCCTAGCACTGCCTATTTGGGAACGTCTTCTGACAGGTTTTCCCTAGCCCGTTTCCAGGATTAATGGTAACAATCCCTTTTCAACCCAGGAGCTTACTTGAAGCCAGGAAATAAAAACCACCTGCATACCATCTGTTTTGTCCATCTTAGAAGGCTGACCACTAGTCTCTCAAGCACTCTTCATCCGATGAATCTGCGGGTTGGGTCTCAAGAGTTCTGTGAGAAAGAATAGAGAAACGAAGAAAGTCTCATCACAGAATAAATATGAGGAAATGCAATGCTCAGTAAAGGGATACCTTTCCTGCCTTTCTTCTAGGGATGTCAGAGATTAAATACACACTTCTGGGGGAGCTCTGAGGGAGTTCATAGGGAAAAGTGCTGCTCACCCAAAGGTTCCACCTCTCTGGAGGTTCAAATCCAACAGTGGCTCCAAGAGAGAAAGATGGACAGTCTCCTCCCAGGTGACTTATAGCCTCAGAAACTCAATAGAGAGTCAGCTAGGAGTTGGTTTTGACTCAATAGAAATGAGGGTGGGCAAGTGAGAACACTTCTAATGCCCAATTCTGGGCATGCAGTCATGGGTCACTATAATTTAGCTGACACTATAAAGAATATGTCCCATCTCCTTTACTAGGGAGAAGAATAAACTGAGGCTCTGAAGTTCAGTGCTTTTTCCAAGGCCTCTCAACATACTGGTGAAAAAGCTAGACTCGAACAACCAGCAAGTACTCTCTCTTGTAGTATGGACAGCAGAAATCCATCTCTCCACGTCCTGCTAAAAGGACTGTTAACTCACTTTGTAAAAAGCTGGAATCAAAATATCTACTTGATATATCTGATCAGAGTCAAATACAAGAAAGATGAAGATGAGATCATTACAAGCCCTGACAAGGAGCCAATACCGAGAGGTAATTTTTAAGCATAAGCAGAACAAAGTCAAGCATTTCCCAGCTGGCCAGAAGACAGCAGTGACTACTCAAGCAGAACACTGTCCTGACTTTCACTTAGAATAAATACTTTGAGGTTTGACCCATCAATGCTTCCTTCAGTTTTAATCTGTTCCCAGGACTCTTTTTCATAATGATAAAAAAACCCAACTCTTACTCCATTATAATTAACTACCCAGGAAATTAGCTTTTTATGATTGAAATGCCACATATATCTGAATAACAAATGGTCTGTGACACGCTAGCAATGGAAACAGAACAGTTTTAGGAATCCCAATGTCCTTGGGAACAAATTTCAGAAAAGTGGACAAATGTTGAGGGAAGGGATGAGGAAGACAGAGTAAAACAGAAGGAAGAGGAGTGGCCCCAACAACCTGGGATGATAAGGTGGGAGCCGACTAGTAAACCAGAGGAGTCTGGAAAAGGTTATGTTGTTGTTGTTATGTGTCGTCCACTCAACTACATCTTACAGCGACCCTGTGAACAATGGCTCTGAACTTTGCCCTACCTTGAGCCAAGCTCACTGTCTCTGACACTCTTGACCTCATTGCCATAGTCACTGTGTCAATCCATCTCATCCAGAGTCCTCTCTCCAGTGCTGGAAAATGTTGTTAGGTGCTGTTGAGTCAAGTATGACTCATAGCAACTCTAGGAACAGAGCAGAATTGAACCCTGGTATATCCTGTACCATCTTCAGTCAAGTGTCAATCCACCTAATTGAGGGTCTTCCTCTCCTTCGCCCACCCCCCACCCTTCCCAGCATCATGTCCTTCTCAAAGGAACAGCCTCTCCTAGTAAAATGCCCAAAGTATATGAGGCAAAGCCTCATCGTCCTTGTCTCCAAAGAGCACTCTGGCTGCCTGCTTTCCAAGACATATTTATTTAGAAAACTTTGTTTTGTTGTTGATTGTCTTCAAGTAGAGCATGACTCATAGCGACCCTATGAACAAAAGGCCTGAAGTCTTTACAAACAACTATCGACATTTATCAAAGTTCATAGAGTTTTCGGAGGCATGTTATTTAGGAAGTGGATGCAAATAACAAAACATTAGTCCTACCAAATAAGATAGAAAGTGGAGGGTCTGCCAAACCAAAACTTTAGTATAAAGTTTTTAATATAATACCAGAGACTGTCTCAGAAGCTGTTGCCCTGCCTCCCACCTTGGTTCCTCCAAACCATTCCTCTGTAAGGTCTTATGGACCTCTGTAAGGCAGGCAGAGTTTCTATACACAGAGACACCCCTCACAGAACCCATGCAACATAAGCATGTTCCTCATCTTTAAGGCAGTTTCAACCCAGCAAAGACATAAACCAAAAACTAAACTCACTGTCATTGAGACATTCCATCTCAAGCCAACCCTGTGTGTTACAGAGTAGAACTGTACCACAGGTGTCCTTACCTGTAATCGCTCTGGTGGTGTAATGCAGAATATTTTGTACTATTAACTAAAAGGTTACATACACATCTTCAGCAGTTCAAATCCACCAGCAGCTCTGCCCACTCTCCTCCCATTAAAATTTTACAGCCTTGGAAACCTAACAGAAGGTTTGACCATAAGTCAGAATAGGCTCAACGACTTTGAGTGAGTAATCTTTATGGAAGCAGATACCCAACTCATTCTTCTGTTAATTTTTTGAACAATCAATCTTCTAATATACTAATCAAGTCCAAACAGCTTGCACCCCCTCTAAAGGACCTAGTATAAAGGCCCAGAAGGGAGAAAAGTATCCTCAGCCCTGACCAGCAAGTAATGGAGTTTGGTGGAAGCCCAGAGCTGGAGGAGAAAAGTTAGGAACAAGAAGATGAGTGCAGATGGTCTTAAGAGGCACCAGAAGAGGTAGACAGTGGAGACAAATAGACATTCTAACCTGGGAATCAGAAGCTCCATCTTACATGCTTTGGGTATGTGGCCAGGAGGGATCAGTCCTTGGAGAAGGACATCATGGTTAGAAGGGTGGAGGGACAACACAGGAGAGAAAGAACCCGGATGAGATGGATTGATACAGTAACTGGGGTAATGGGCGTATGTGCGTCAGAATCAGTGAGAATGGCTTTAAAGTTGTTGCACATAGGATCGCATATGAGTTGCAGGCGACACAATGGCACGTTACAACAACAACGTCATCCCGGGTGAGGAGCATGGTCATTGATCAAAGCAGTGATATAATATTTCCTAGGCTGAGGATCTTACTGCAGGTCTCAGTATAGGCCGCGCAGGTCTGCAGTGGGAGGGTGGAGAGTCTCCCAGGTGTTGGCTTTCAGGAGAGGCTGTCAGAGATGTGTCTTCTGTTCAGCGGTGTCAAGACCAAGCCTGGATGGGGAAAAGGAAAATAAAAAGAAAAAAAAAGATTGTGAAAACACAGTGGTAGGAGGAGCAGTTCTTCCTACCAGTAAAACTGCTGCCAACCGTTTGAAGGTCGGTATGGTCTGGAAGCCCCCCTAGGTTGCATTATAAACACAGTGGTCTGAGTGTTGCCAGTCTCTGGCCTTTCTTCCCTTGACTTTCCAGATATTCCATTGTTAACACCTGTCCTCTCTCTTGAGGCCACTTTCCTCAAACCCTAAATTTGATCCCTTGATATGTCTCTCCATCGCCATAGCCTTCTCTTCATTGTGTGTCTCTTTATAACATTGTTGTTGCAATGTGCTGTTAAGTTGGAACCAACCTGTAGCTGACCTTCCAGTGGGTTTTCCAAGACTGTCAGTCACACAAGAGGAGACTGCTAATTTTTCTTTTGAGAAGCAACTGGTGGATTTGAAGCACTTGCCTTTGGGCTGGCAGTGCAACTCCTTACCCACTAACCCACCAGAGCTCCCTCCTCAGGCTACCTGCCACAGACACAAATATATCCTCTAATCCTCACAATAATCCAGTTGTGTACCATCGAGTCCGAACTGGCCCATGGCTGACCCTCCACTGGGTTTTAAGAGTCAGTTAATTGTGTGAAAGGAGAATGCCCATCCTTCTCCCACAGAGCAGCTGGTGGGTTTGAACTGCATGTTTCAGAATTGTAGCACAGATGCTTACTACTAGGCCACCTGAGCAATAATCCAGAGGGGAGTATTTTTATCTCCAGTTGTCTAATAGGTAGACCACGACTGAGAACGTTTAAAAGCCTGCCAACAGCCAAGTGTTGGGCATATCTCCAGTCTAGCTGAGAAGAGGTGCAGAATAATGGTTCAGGGCTGAGATTCTGGAGTCAGCAAGCCTGCATTCAAATAACAGATCCTCCTTTCACTAGTTGGATGACCTTGGGGTGCATGCTTAACCTCACTGTGCCTCAATTTAGTCATCTGTAAAATGAGGGTATGGTAATAACAAGCACACCATTTACTTTACAGGGTCGTTTTGGTGATAAGTGAGTATAATAAAGAAAGCATCTTGAACAGTCTCTAACACTGTCAGCTGTTATTCTTGTTATTCACACCCATATCTCCTCCTATTCTCCAACCTGACTTCTCAACATTTTTCCTCTCATTGGCCTCCGTCTTCTCTGGACTGTTTGTTTGCCCCACATAAACACAAATACTCTCATCCTCCAAAATCCGGTTTGATCCTACCTACCCTAAGAGGGAGTATCAGAGGAATGTCTATCTGTGTTTCATTGACTATGCAAAGGCATTTGACTGTGTAGATCATAACAAACTATGGCTGTCTCTGAGAAGAATGGGAATCCCAGAACACTTGATTGTTCTAATGCGAAACTTATACTTGGACCAGGAGGCAGTCGTCAGAACAGAGCAAGGGAACACTGCATGGTTCAAAATTGGGAAGGGCGTATGCCAGGGATGCATTCTCTCCCCATACCTTTTCAACCTATATGCAGAACAGATTATCCGGGAGGCTGGGCTCTATGAGGAGAAATGTGGAGTCAAGATTGGTGGACGATTTATCAACAACCTGCGTTATGCAGATGACACAACCCTGCTTGCTGAAACTGAAGAGGACCTGAAACACCTGCTGCAGAGTGTCAAGGACTGCAGCCTCCAATATGGATTGAGGCTCAATGTCAAGAAGACAAAGATTCTCACCAATGGACCCATTGGCAGCATTGGGATGGACGGTGAAGAGATTGAGATTGTACACAGCTTTCGTTTGCTTGGCTCCATAGTCAACAGTCTTGGCACCAGCAGCCAGGAAATTAAAAGGCGCATTGCCATGGGAAAGTCTGCTGTTAGGGACCTCTCCAAAGTGCTGAAGAGCAATGGTGTCTCTCTGGAGACTAAGGTGCGTCTGATACAGGCTATGGTCTTCACAATCACTTGTTATGCATCAGAGAGTTGGACAATGACCAGGGAGGACAGAAGGAGAATTGATACCTTTGAGCTGTGGTGCTGGAGAAGAGTATTGAAAACACCATGGACTACTAGGAAAACAAACAGATTTGTCCTGGAAAGGGTTAAACCGGGTGGCTCCTTGGAGGCAAGGATTCTGAGGCTCCGTCTAACATACTTTGGACATGTTGTGAGGAGGTACCGGTCTCTGGAGAGGGATATCATGCTTGGGAGGGTGGAGCGACAGTGCAGAGGAGGAAGGCCCTCTATGAGGTGGATTGATTCAGTGACTGGGATAATTGGGATGGGAGCATCAGAGACAGTGCGATTGGCACAGGACAGAGCGGAGTTTAGGGCTGTTGTACATAGGGTCGCTATGAGTTGCAAGCGACTCGACGGCACATAGCAACAATAACAACAACACCCTAAGAAGTAGTCTTTGGACCTTGAGTGAAATGAATTTCTGAAAAAATTATTCAATTCTACTCTGCTTCGCCTGGAAGCAGGACCGCATCCACTTCTGAAATGGCTTGCCTCAGGAAACCCTATGAACAATGCTCAGGCCTTTCGTTCATAGGGTCTCTATGAGTCGTCTATGACTTGATGGCACCAAACAGCAATAACAATGATGACAGAGGGAGAGCTACGTTGGCCTAGTGGACAGAAAGTTATGCTACCAAGCCGAAGGTGGGTGATTTTAATCTGCGGCCCTCAGGCCAGGTTCAAATTGTTTTCCTGTCAAACATTGTTCTAGGTGGTATAGGATAGCACTAGTCTGTGCATTGCTGTACAGAGGTAACTCGTGGTTGCTGTGATGCTGAACACTATGACACTGATGTGCCAAACGTGGTAATGGTCACCCATGGTGGACAGTGTTTGCTGGAGCTTCCTGACTAAAACAAGCCTGGAAACAGGAGTGGCATCCACCTCTGAAATGGCTTGACTCCAGAAACCCTATGAAGAATGCTCAGGCCTTTCTTTCATAGGGTCGCTATTAGTCATCTACGACTCAATGGCACACAAGAACAACAACTCTGTTTAGCATTTACTCATATTAGGCAGTCTCCTGATTATTAATGAGTTCCAAACTATATTTGTCTTTAAGTTAAATTTGTACATAAGTTAGAAGAGTTCATGTCTAATATTAGTCAAATGCTTGTTTTAGTATATTATTCTATGCCTAGTGAATAAGGAGTTGTACTGAAAATCCAAAGAAGGCAGGTAGTTCAAATCCACCAGTTATTCTGCAGCAGAAATATAGAAAATCCACTTCCACCCCACCCCACCGCCGTCCAATTTAAAGCTTCAGAAATCCATTGGAGGGTCAGCTATGAATTGCTTCAACTCAATGGTAATGAGTTCTTTTGGTTTTTTTTAAAAAGTGAGTCCCAGTGGCATAGTAAGTTAAGTGTTGGACAGCTAACTAAAAGGCCTGCTGTTTGAATCCACCATAGCTGCTTCTTTGGAGAAAAATAAGGTGAGCTCCTTCTTTGAAGATTTATAGCCTCAGAAACACAATAGGGGCTTGCCATGAGTTGGAATCTATTCGATTGCAGTGAGGTTTGGTTTTGCTTATAAACCAGCCCATTTCATTGATTGAAGTAGACATTCTACTTCTCTTAGTAATAATAAATGCTCCTGCTTTGGTACTTTTAGGCTTCTTTCACATGGGCACATGAAAAGCCTTTGGGGAGTAGAGAAGGGAAACTGCTACCTCTGCTAAACCTTCTTCAGCCAAAACCAGTCTTACCCTTTGTGACACCAAAGCTCTTTTTCGATATGGTTATCTTTGTTGTTGTTATGTGCCATCAAGTTGGAACCAACCCGTAGCTAGCTGACCATTCAGGTTTTCAGAGACTGTGAACCACACAGGAGGAGATTGACTATCTTTACCCCTGGGAGCAGCTGGATGATTTGACTCATGAGCTTTGGGGTTGGCAGAGCGATTCATTAACACCAGGACTTAGTGAGTGGAATGAAAGAATAACTGTTGTTACTCTGTGTATAATGCAACTTTTAAAAAAAAAAACCCTCAAACTGATTGTTGTCAATTCAGAACCAACTGCTAACTGACCCTCCAGTGGTTTTTCAGAGGCTATGCTTCGTACAGAAGACTGCTCATTTTTATTTGAGGAGCCACTGGTGGCTTGGAACATCCAGAGAGGCTTGGCTTTTGGATTAGCAGCAAAACAGAACACGAAAATAGCCTTCCAGGGGAGAATATCCATAAGAATAAAATGTCAAAATTTTCTGGAGGATTTAAGACTACAATATAATGAAATTTACGCATTCCATTAAATGGGACCCACAGTGTCTAGAACTTTTAATCCCTGGTATTGCTATACAGCATTCTATATATTTATGTTCTATCCTATAGTCAAGGATTCCCAGTTAGGTCTCAACTGATCTCATCTCAGGGAGCTCTGGTGGCATAGTCTATAAGGAGTTGTTGCTGTTAACCCCAAGGTGCAGCCTCTCTGGCAGTTTGAATCCACTAGCCGTTCTGAGGGAGAGAGATAAGCAATCTCCTCCTTTGTGATTTTTTGTTGTTGTTATGTGCTGTCTAGTTGACTGCAATTTATAGAGACCCTATGCTCTGAACCCTGCTCTATCCTGAGCCAATCTCACTGTATCGGACACATTTATCCTTATTATCCCAGTTATTGTGTCAATTCATCTCATCTGGGTCTTTCTTTCCTGTGTTGTTCCTCCACCCTTCCAAGTAGGATATCTTTCTCCAAAGATTGGTCCCTCCTGGCTACACACCCAAAGTACGTGAGACAGAGTCTCAAAATACTTGCTCCCAAGGAGTAGCTTAGTTTCACCATCTCTAAGACAGACTTGTTTGTTCTCTTGGCAGTCCACAATACATGTTCAAGACTCTTCTCCAGCACCACAACTCAAAGGCATCAATTCTTCTTTTGTCATCCTTGGTCATTGTCCAGTTCTCTGATGCATAGTAAATAACTGCAAAGACCACGGCTTGCATCAAGCACACCTTAGTCTCTATGCTGACATCTTTGCTCTTCAGCACTCCGGAGAGGTTCTTGACAATAGATTTTCCTAATGCAATTTGTCTTTTGATTTCCTGACTGCTGGTGCCAAGAAAGTTGATTATGGAACTGAGCAACCTCTGAAAACCAACAGTGGAGTCAACTTTGAGTGAGTTTCAACTCAACAGCAATGAGTGTTCATTTGAGCTCTCAACACATTCTAGATATTTGAATATACACAGCTCTATCGCTCTCTGGCAGCACAATGATAGATGAAAAAGAGATCAAGACTGTTCAGTTTTAGCTTGTTTGATTCCACAATCAACACTCTTGGTACCAGCAGTCAGGAAATCAAAAGACAAATTGCATTAGGTAAATCTGCTGTAAGGGACCTCTCCAGAGTGCTGAAAAGCAACATTGTCAGTCTAGAAATTAATATGCACCTGATCCAGGCCATGGTATTCACAATAACTTACTATGCATTGCAGAGCTGGACAATGACTAAAGATGATAGATGAAAAATCAAATGCTTTTGGGTTGTCATGCTGGAGAAGAGTATTGAACATACCATGGACTGCCAAGAGAATAAACAGGTTTGTCCTGGAGAGGGTGAAACCATGTTGTTCTTTGTAGGAAGGATTAGGAAAGTCCATCTCACATATTCTTAGCATGTTGCTATGACGGATCAGACGCTGGAGAAGAACATCATGCTTGGAAGGGTGGAAAAACAGCACAGGAGAGGAAGACTCCAGCTGAGATGGACTGACACAGTAACTAAGGTAATGGGGGCAGGAGTGTCAGAGACAATGGGATTGGTTCAGGATAGGGCAGGGTTCAGACCTGTTGTATATATTGTCATAATGAGCCACAGTCAGCTCAACAGCACCTAACAACAGCAAGAACATCTCTCACAAACAATTGCTAATGTTGAGAAGAATGGGAATCTCAGAGCGTTTAATTGAGCTCCTGTGAAACCTTTATCTAAACCGAGAAGACGTTGTCCAAACAGAGCAAGTGAACAATGAATGGTTTAAAATCAAGAAAGATGTGCACCAGGGTTATAGCCTTTCTCCATATCTATTCCATCTGTATGCTGAAGAAAATCATTTGAGAAGCTGAACTATATGAAGGAGAATGTTGTATCAAGATTGGGAGATGATTCATTAGCAACCTGTATTATACAGATGATACAGCCTTGCTTGCTGAAACTAAGGAAGACTTGAAACACTTACTGCAGAAGATTGAAGACTATTGAAGACTACAGTCTTTAATATGGATAATAACTAAATATAAAGAAAATAGAAATCTTCATGAGTGGGTCAATAGATAAAGGAAAGATTGAAGTTGTCAATGATTACTCTTACTTAGTAACAGTAACACCCTTGGTACCAGCAGTCCAAAAATCAAAAGAGATATTTCATTGGGAAAATCTGCTGAAAACTGAGACCTCTCCAAAGCACTAAAAAGCAAGGATGTCAGTTTGAAGACTAACATGCACCTACCTGATCCAAACCACGGTTTTTTCAATTACTTGCTATGCATCTGAAAGATGAATAATGAGTATAGATAACAAAAGAATTAATGTCCTTGAGTTGTGGTGTTGGAGAAGAATACTGAATATCCCATGGGTTCCCAAAAGAATGAACAAATATATCTTGGGGAAAGTACAGCCAGAATGTTTATTAGAGACAAGGGTCCCGAAACAACTTCTCACATACTTTGAGCATGTTGTTAGAAGAGGTAAATCCTTGGAAGAAGACATCATGTCAGGAATGGTGGAAGGTCAGGAAGATCCTCAACAAGATAGATTGGCACAGTGATTGTAACAATGAACTCAAGTTTATCAGAGATGATGAGGCTGGCACAGGATGCAGCAAGGTTCAGATCTATTATTCATAAGGCTGGTGTGAGTCATAATCAACTCCGTGGCATCTAACAACAACATCTTTCTCTAGCTCTTCTCCACCTTGGAACTACAAACCCATTGTCATAGATTGAACTATGTCCCCCAAAATACATGCATATGCATATATATGTGTACATGTATATACATATTATACAATGCATACACACAACAAACAGGTTCATGCTAGGGAGGGTGAAACCAGGCTGCTCCTTGTAGGCAAGGATACTGAAGCTTCATCTGACCTACTGTGGACATGTTGCAAGGAGGTACCAGTCCTTGAAGAGGGACATCATGCTTGGGAGGGTAGAGGGACAGTGCAAGAGAGGAAGACTCTTGATGAGATAGATTGATTTAATGGCTAGGGCAATGGGGGTAAGTAAGTGTGTCAGAGACAATAAGATTGGCACAGGATAAAGTAGGGTTTAGGGCTGTTGAATGTAGAGTCGCTATGAGTCGCAAGCAACTCGATAGCACATAACAACCACAAGAAATATATATGCAGGAGTGGCATCTACTTTCTAAATACGATAGCACATAACAAGAAGAAGAAACATCTATGCAGGAGTGGCATCCACTTTCTAAACACCATGCCTCCCGAAACACTATGAACTTTGATTAATGTTGATAGTTGTAAAGGGGCTTCAGGCCTTTTGTTCATAGGGTCGCTAAGGCAATCAACAATATCTATCTAATCTATCTATCTATCGTCTATCTAAATATAATATAGAAATTATATAATGACTCTCCACGATCTGCTAAACCAAATAGTTGAAGGAAGATTAAGGATAGAACACAGCACTCCCTAATCCCGTCACAGCTGTAATAGGTAAAGGGAGTTCCCCTAGGGTATGGCCTGTAATATTTTTTGTCTCATTAGAGATAAAAGATAAAAGATACAGCAGGTAAACTGAGAACACAGAACCCTTGGTACTACCAAGAAATAATCGCCAGAGGTGAAGTTTTTTTTCGGACTAGGTCCCCAGGCTTCTTAATACTTC
Organism: Elephantulus edwardii; assembly: GCF_000299155.1. Lineage (NCBI taxonomy): Eukaryota > Metazoa > Chordata > Mammalia > Macroscelidea > Macroscelididae > Elephantulus > Elephantulus edwardii. The sequence goes on from NW_006399755.1 coordinate 29,950,864, forward strand.
TTAATACTTGGTAGGTCCTTGGTACAAGGTGGTCTTCAGATCATGTTAGGGGAGCTCTGTTGACCTAGTGGTAAGTGCCAACCCAAATGTACATGGTTTGAAATCTCCAGCTGCTCTGTGGGAGAAAGACAGGTAGTCTCCTGTGATATTTAAAGTCTCTGAAAACTCACTGAAGGGACATATATGAGTTGATTCACAGAACAGCAACGTAAGTGCCAAAGGGAACAAGGACTTTTCTCCACAACCAACAGACAGGGAGAGCCTTCTCCCATAACTAACACTCTGAATTTGAAATTTTAGCCTCCAAAATGGAAAAGGTCTATTTGTTAAAGCCATTCACTTGAGATATCTATTATAGCAGTGTTAGACTAAGACACTTGTGAAGGTCAGGATTCCTTCAGGTCTATTCCTGCACCAGCTCCGTTCTCACCCTTCATACTGTAACATGTGACAGATACTTTGTACAGGGCTCCTAAATGAATAAAACAAGGAGCCAAATGGTCTCTATGTCAAAAGGAACTCATGGAAAGAAAGCAACATGCACCAGACAGTTAATCTGTGCATTAAGTACTGTGTATACTTTCTCATTTCATCTTACACCAACAATCCTGGGAAGTAAATCTCTTTGCCAAGTTACAAGTGATGAAACAAAGGAAGAAAGAGGCTATATGTCCAGTCTAAAGTGATCCAGTTAATAAGGGACAGGACAGTTCGTGGACTCCAGCACCCCACACAGATTCACAAAGAGGCTGGGAGGATGTGGACACCTGGGCTGTCTGTTCAAAACCCACCAGAGTGAGTCAAAGCCACCAGGCAGCGGAGCCAGTGATGTGTAAATTACCAGGCTGTATTGGGAATGGTACTGGCAGGGTCCACTAGCAGTGCGCAGGAACACAGATTCCACAGCAAATACTCACCTTCCCCCCTTCACATACAGTCCCTTATAATGTCATTTTCAATCTCATTTCTACCCTTAAAATTAAGTAGAAAGAAACCTTTCCTTCCTTAGTCCTGAAGCAGAAATCCAGGTCTGTACTTTTGTTCTTCAAACCTCTCTTTATTCTGCAATAATAAAAATGTCGTGTTTCATCCCAGAACCGGCTGCATGCCAAAATAAACAGCACCTTGGCTTTTCTTGAAAAGAAAGCTTGGCTCAAAGCAGAGCCTCATTGCCACCAGAATTCTTGGAGAATTCAACCTTACAAAGTCAAATATTTGACAAGGTGGTACATGGAACAGCAATCCTGTCCATCCTTGCACTATTACTTATAAAGACAAAGCACTCTTTTCCAAAAGAGAAAGAAAATGACCCAAACTGCGTACTGACCCTGACCAGAGTAGGAAAGCTTGTCTCCTGTTGTCCTGATTCCAGGGCCCCAAATCTCCCTCCAAATGGAACAAGCAGGGGACTTCTGACCGCCACTGCTGACATCGAGAGAGCTGAGGTCCAGAAACCAAAGGAGGTGAAATCCACTCACCAAAAAGATCTGCCCGCGAATTCTCCAGGAGGCTCACTTCCCGATTACCCGTTAAACAAAGAGATAAACTCATGCTCGGTAATTGACACATTAACACAATCTCATTAACTCCATCACCAGGTTTTTCTGCAAGTGACTGTCATTTCTGTCTGCATTGCAGCAGCTGAATCTGGAGCTTCCAGAAGAACAGAAAACTGTCGGAGGGAAAGCTGTGAACACATTACCTTCCCTGTGCATCCTCCCCCAGCCGGAGCGTGGAGTCTGGAGGACGCTGCTCCCTCCCAGAAAGGAAGGCTTGGGCAGCAGGAGCAGAGCTAGAGGCTTGGCACAGCAGCGCTGGCTTCCAGCTGGAAAAGGACTTGGTCAGGTGATCTGTGACCTTGCTGGAAAAGCAAATACTGACTTCCTTTCTGCTCCCGGGAATAGGTGAGCAGGGTCAGGAAGGAATTTGTGGCTCAGTACGCAAACACTGAATCTTGCAGGAGAGGCAAAGAAAGCTCAAATCCTTCAACTGGAAAGTTAGTTTTCAGAGCTTTGGAGGGATGCATCTTAAGCCATTCCCTGCACATTGGGGAGCTCATCTTCGGCAATCGTCATTAATTAGGCTTTTCCTCCTTCCTCCCAGCAGCTGAAGTGGCTCATTAATGAAATTGTTGCTAATGGGGAGGCAGCTTTCTTAGGAGTTGAAATTTTTCAGTGGTGCATCGCTCTCTTCCTGGTTGTCTTTCAAAACTTCCCCTCCCCCACCCTCCAGGATCCCATCACCACAAAAATGTACAGTGAGATGTCCCCCCAGGCGATCCACTGCCCTGATCTTTAAATGAGACACAAACAATGGCCAGTGAGTTCCCACAGCCAGACTGGCAGCTCCTGCTTCCTGCTGCTCTGCCAATCTGCTTCCCGTGCACCAAAGCGCACCAGATGCTGGCAGGAAGAGAAAAGTAAGAAAAGTACCTGTGAAATGACCAGCAAATACACCATCCAGCTGCTCCAGCCCAGGCAGGGTTTCCAATTGCAGCGGTGACCTCAGGGGGTGGTGTGGAGAGCCAGGGAGGCAGCAAAGAGAGAGGAAGGGTTTCAGTGTCCCAGACAGGCACGCAGCCACCACTCAGGCCAGCAGTTCTTCAGGGCAGAGACTGGTAGTGGAGACCCAAGACTGCCACAAGGACATAGGGAGGTTGGGGATGCTTAAAGAGGACCAGGAAAATGTCTGGGCTCCTTTGTGTGAGTTCAGCATTCTAGTACAAAACCATCCTAGAAACACAGTCCCCTTGAACTCCTAGAGTTCCAACCAAGCGAGGCTGTCCTAGGAAATGAAACTCCATTTGTAAGACATGAAGGAGCAGCTCAGTCAGCTCTTCTCAGACACAGAGGGCACGATGTGTTTCAGAGGCCAGTGTTCCGGGCAGGTTCTTAGAGTGACACTCAAACAAAAGCCAGCTTTGAGTGTCACTCTGAAAAGCTGCCTGCATCAAGCCTGGTACCCTTGAAAAGCACTTCACCTCGTGTCTCCATTTCTCCTCACACTAGCACTGAAGGCAGCCAGACCAGGGACTAACATTCCCATTGTGTAGTAGAGAAAATGAGACGGAATGTTTCTTTGATTTCCCCGCAGTCACCCAGGAGTGAATTGGGATTAAAATGAAGATTCCATGGACAGGTTGCTATGTTCTCGTTACTACATCAGACCAAACTCCATAATTGCTTTGGAAAATTCCAGATCATCTTACCAAGGATGTGGCTTTCCTAACAGGGAGCTCTGGTGGCACAGTCTGTAGGGAGTTGTGCTGCTAAACGAAAAGCCTCACCTCTCTGATGGTTCAAATCCAACCATAGCTCTGAGATAGAAAGACACAGCAATCTCTTCCCATGCAATTATAGCTGGGTGGGCACGGGGCTCAAGCTTTGGGTCTGTTCTGACTCAAACAAAGGCAGTGAGTGAGTGAATAGGACCTCGGATGGGCTTTATGAAAGAGCACAAGAGGATATGATGTGGAGAAGACTAAAAGACAATAATACTCACCTTTCTCAATGATTAAAAGTTTTTTTCACCGAGTTCACAGACCAAACCATTGCAATTAAAAATGCCTTTTAAGCAAACAAATGCTGGCGAGGTTGTGAAGAAACTGGAACCCTCATTCACTGCAACCACTATGGAAGGCTGTATGGCTCTTTCTCAAAAAGTTGCAAATAGAAATACCATTTGACCCAACAACTCCACTAAAGAAACCATAACTGCCACCAAGCAGATATATGCACACCCATGTTTATCACAGCTTTATTCACAATAGCAAAGAGTTGGAAACAACCAAAGTGCCCATCAACAAAAGAATGGATAGAGAAGTTCTGGCATATTTACACAATGGAATACTATAATGCATTGCAAAACAAAGAACTCATGAAATATTATACAAAATGGGTGACCCTGGAGGAAATTATGCTGAGTGAAATATCTGTCACAAAAGGACACATACTGCATAGTGCCACTGTTGTAAAACGGGACTGACTTAGGGGTTGGGGAGAGATGGAGAAAGATGGGATAAATTATGTATAATCCATGGAAACAGATGAGGGAGAAAACGGTTTAAAAGGGATATGAGATTAGGTATAATTGTTATGACAGAAGTCCAGAACAAATACTACATAGTGGAGTGGACTTGGGGAGAGGAATTGTATAACAGTGAAAGATTTTTTTTTTTTTTTTACTTTTCAAAGAGAAAAGGGAACTGGAGGGGAGGGGAGGGCAGGGAGAAAAGTGTAACAGTGAATGAATGGAAATTCAAAGTCTCTGTAAACGTTTATTAAAATTAAAAATAAAAAAGGGAAAAATGCGTTTTTTAAAAAGTCATCAGAGTTGTGTTTTGAACTCAAGTTATATGAAAAATATATTTTGAAGCAGCCTTTCTGATGCATTTAAAAGAGCCATTGACTAATCCTCTCCAAATTGACTGGAAAACTGCTGGAGAGGCACATACAATTTCACTAGGAAACTGATGTGGGGGCTGGGGGAATCCCTGGTCACTGCAAATGGTTCACACACTGCTGCTGATCAAAAGTTGGAGGTTCAAGTTCAACCAGAGGCACCTCAGAAGAAGCCTACTGAAAAATATCAGCCTTTTTTTTATTAGTGAACTTTTTTATTATTGATTTTTTGTTTGTTTGTTTGTTAAATATCAGCCTTTTAAAACCCTGGACGGGGCAATCTACTCAGACATACATAGCATTGTCTCCAACCAGAGTTGACCCCACTGGTTGGTTATTTTATTTTATTTTTTTTTTTTAGTGTTTGTACCTTTTCAGTCAATTGCCCTTTCCTGCTGATCTACATGACAAAGAAGCATTCTCTTTCCCTCTCAGAGCACACGTTCTTTCTAGTCCAAGGCAAAGAGATGAGAAGTCATTGGTTCTTTCTGTTGAAACTTCAACATTTTTGATGGGTGTGCTATTCTTTCTTCTCTGCCTGGTCAACTCCCACCTGTCCTCCAAACCAGAACCTTCTGGGTTCTTCTGATCTCGTTTGCACTCTACTCCCTGTATTTTGTTGGTTGTCTCTTTGCCTGTCTCCCTAACAGCATCAGAGTGAGCTGCTCTGCTAATCCAAAGGTATATAGTTCAACTACTGTACCTGCTCCATGGAATAAAGATGGGCAATCTCCTTTCATGAGATTTATAGCTTCAGAAATCCCCCTGCAGGAACAGCTATGGGTCATTTTGGTCTCAAACAGTATACAACAACAAAAACAATCTTTACAGAAGCAGACCACCAACCCTTTGTTTTGAAGCATTACTGGGTGAATCCAAATGAGATTAGAAGTCAAGGGCAAAGCATTTGAACCTAATAGCAAGGCTCAAAAACCTTTCTGCTGTGGAGTTGGAGCCAACCTAGAGCGGGCCCTCCGTTGGGTTTCTGAAGCTGTAAATTGCTCAGAAGGAGACCTTTCTCCCTTCAAGCCTCTGGTGGATTTGAACCACCACAGAGGCTCTGCCTTGAGCAGTGCAACACCCACCAGACTATACCACCAGAGCTCCCATCTCAAGGCTAGATGCTCAGTAAGGTTTGTGAAATTGACTGTGTCCACAATATCTATCACTTTAGACACCAGTGGCCTCTCCACACACCCTCTTAAATACACAAGGTTCACCTCTGCTTTTCCAATCGACTCTTCTCATCAGATTAAAAAGACAGCAGAACAAAGGAAGACAGTACTAGGCCTACACAGCCATGCCACTGTGCAGCGTGGCTCTGATGTTACACAGAACTAGAGATTCTCTGATGTCCTCAAACTTCCTTCTGGAGAGAAGTAGCATTTTCAATTCTCTGAACTCCACATGAGATGCTGGGGCAGACACTAGCCCTACAGTCTGTGTCTCTGTCTCTAAAGGTAAGAAGAAATCGTTCTGCTCCAGGTCTATGGAACTCGACCCCCACATCTATTACTACCTCATTTACACTCCACAGACAAGCAGGGGGTGAGCAGAACAGAGACTACTGAGCCTGCTCTTCCCAGGGAAGGATGCAAAGCTGGTTTCCAAGATCACAGAGCTTGGAAAGGAGGAGCTTTGACCTTTCAGGTTTCTATTCCCAGAACAATACTGTTTTCATTAAACCACACAATGTGAACTGGGCATGCTGGTCAATTCAGGAAACACGCAACCCCCAGAATATGTGCATCAGTGGAGATGCAGCTGCTCAGGTGGAAGTGACCCCTCCTTGAGGGAAAGTCTTCATGGGAAGCCCCAGTGACTTTCTCTAGGGGAATCTGGGCTTCTTTCTGGGGCTCCCACCCTTGACCGCTGGCCTTTACCATTTCTGGGGCACAACTTTCCTCACCCCATTGTCTCACAAAAGTACATTTTAAGGCTAATTTCCAGAGAATCTTCCAAATCAAACATATTTATCCTCTCAAATTTCTTTAGCAGAATCACTTGACTGAAGGGAGGCGTAACTCCTTTTGCAAACCAGAAACTCCAAAGTCTATGGCACAAGTTTCTTTTGTCTCATGATAGAGAAAAGGTGAACAAAGCAAGTCAGACAAGATGGGAATTAGGCAAGAAAGGAGAACTATCTTAAGAATGTGCTCTTTATCTACGCGGTCCCTCAGGCTTTTGCACTTCACTCAGGAAGGTCAGCGATTTGGCAGCCTGTGCTATTACACAGGGCTGAAGAGAGGCTTGATGTGGACGTCTTGAACACATACAACAGAAATACCCTCTCAGAGGTACACTGTCTGTGGCCACAGTTGTCATGACAGAATGCTCCTTAAGTTGGCATAGAAAGAAATCATGCATGATTTGGATGGAATTCACCCCAAATCTGCAGAGAAAGAAATCATGTGTGTGAGCTCTGTTGGTATAGCAAGCCAGGAAGGAACTCAGCTATTCTAAGGATTGACTCTCTAAAGGAGAGAAACCTTTCTGAGGGAAGAAATATTACCAATTGCAGGGAGAGAGGACACTGCACTCACCAGTGAAGTCCATTCTTTGGACAAAAAGAAAGGTATTAAAGCTACAAGGGGAAAGACCTACTTCTCATCTGCCCTTCATCTCATCTGCCTTTCAGTTAGACCCTTTTCGAGTCCTTTTTCTTGACTCCCCTGCCTTGGGAAAGCAGTATTCTAATAACCAAAAAAGAACAGGAGTGAAGAGCAGTTCATAAAAGTAGAAATACAAATATGCAAATAATAAGTATTAAAACAAAGTTTAAACTCACTATTTAATAGCCTGGTAGTATGGAGTTGTATTGCACAAGGTTCACATTCATCAGCTGTTCAGTGGGAGAAAGACGGACACTCTCCTCCCAAGCAACTTACAGCCTCTGAAAAACCACCTGGAGGGACAGCTATGATTTGATTCTGACTCAATTGTACATAATAACAGCAATAATGATTAAAAAGCAAACAGATGCTGAGTAAACACTGAAATGCCATTGCTTTACATTGTGCTAAATACCTCCAGATCCACTGTAAACATCATCCAATTTGATTCTCATTTTAGCCCTATTGCGCATCTGACCCAAGTTATAGCCATGTGAGTGGACAGCTGTGCTACCAGTCCAAAGGTGGGCAGTTCAAATATACCAGTTACTCCTCAGGAGCAAAAAAATAGTTACTATTTCCTCCTGTGGGATTTACAGCCTCTGAAAATCTGTTGGAGGGTCAGTTATGAGTTAGTTCCAACTTCTAGGCAATGAGAGAAAGCACATGGGAAAGCTGAAAGATGAGAGAAAGAAGACAAGAACTGGAATATTCAAATTGTGGAGGTGTTGAAGAAAACGTAGTACACTATGGACTGACAGGTGAACAAACACTTCAGTCTTAAAAAGACACAGCTGGACTGCCTCTTAAAAGTAAGGATGGAATGTACACCTATGTTTATTGTGGCTTGGTTCACAATAGCAAAGAGATAGAAACAAGCTAAGTGCCTGTCAACAAATGAATGGATAGAGAAGCTGTGGTATATTCACACAATGGAATACTACGTTGCATTGAAAAACAAGGAACTCATGAAATATTATACAAAATGGGTGACCCTGGAGGACATTATGCTGAGTGAAATATCTCAGTCACAAAAAGATAAATACTGCATAATGCCACTGTTATAAAAGAGGACTGATATAGGGGTTAGAGGAAGACTGAGAAAGAGGGGATAAATAATGTATACTGCATTGAAACAGATGAGAACTGTTTAAAAGGAATACATGATTGGGTATTCAAATTGTCATGACAGGAGTCCAGAATGAAGGCAACATAGTGGAGTGGACTTGAGGGGAGGGATTGTATAATAGTGAAAGAATTTTTCTTTTACTTTTCAAAGAGAAGAGCAAATTGGGGGGTGGAGGGGTGGGCACAGAGAAAAGTGCAACAATGAATGAATAGAAATCCAAAGTCTCTGTAAACTTTCATTAAAATTAATTTAAAAATAATTGAGAAAAAAAAGTAAGGATGGGGAGACATTATCTTGCTTACTTTGGATGTGTCATCAGGGGAAAAACAATCTTTAGAAAAGGACATCGTATTTTGTAAAGTAGACGGTCAACAAAAATGAAGGAGAAACCCTTAATGAGACGGACTGACACAAGAACACAGCAGTACACTCAGACCTGTCAACTATCACAAAGGAACTCGCAACATTTCTTCTTTGGGAGTCAACACGTGGCAACTAACAACATCACAATAAAGTAAGAACTAATTCACAGTTGATCCTCCAGCGACTGGTTTTTGGAGTCTATAAATTGTGCAGGTAGAGATGTCCAACTTCATCCCATGGAGCTGCTGGTGGATTCAAATCACCCAGTGAGGCAGCAAAATTTACTACATATTAGGCCACTAGAGTGCCCAACAGTAGATATAAAGTAGTATTGGAAGAGTTCTGTCCTAGTCTGTAGGGAGTTACACCACTAACCCAAAGGCTACACTCTATAGTAGTCTAGACATTTAAAGCCACAGAAACCCAATGGAGTATCCGTTATGAACCAATGCCAACTTGACAGCAATGAGTTTGAATTTAGGTTTTACTGTTGTTGCTGTTTTTAAAAGTCGTTTTATTTCTGTTACACCAGGAGAAGGCTGAGATTCAGAGTAGTCATCCAGGAGGTCTTAACGCCAAGATTTAAATCCACGTTTTTCTGATGCTAACTAACGTGCTGCTATTAACCATTAAACAAGTTGGAATTTTTCAGCTGTTTATTGTTACTGAGTGAAACTTTACACAGTAAATTTGTTTTCCTTCCATGCCATTGATGACAATCCCCATTTGGGAATAGCAACCTTCCTCCCTCCCTGCTGTGTTTCTGTTTCCCTCCGTTCTTTTTTTCATCCCTTCCTGCTTTCTGATCCTCTTTTTTTTTTTTTTACTTATACATTAACATTTTATTAACATGAGAAAATAGTAATGTGATATTTGGAAAGGATTAAAAATCTTGCTCTTCTCTTTATGCTAATAGATAGTATCCTTTGTGAGTGATATTAAAGAAATGTTGATAAAAATAAGTATAATTATAACAATATTCAAATATACTTCTGATTTATTAACTCAATTTGAGATTTTTCAACCTATTGCTGTCTATTATTTTTTCTTTTTAAAAAAATTTATTATTAATTTCAATGAAAATTTACAGAGACTTTGATTTCCATTCATTCAGTGTTGCACTTTTCTCCCCTCCCAACCCCCCTCCCCCCTAGTACACTACCCTCTTGGAAAAGTAAAAGAAAAATTCTTCCATTGTTTTACAATCCCTCCCCCCAGGTCCACTCCACTATGCAGGGCTACTCTTTTCATCTTGTGTAGCTGATGGCTTTAAGGGATATTCTCCTCCCTGGGGCTCTTGATCACCTCATTAACTTAGTTCTTGTTTGGCAGCAGTGGTGTCCCAACAGTGACTTCAGTCCTAGCATTTGATGTAGTGAGCACTTGATACAAAGCGTTGAATGGATGGATAAATAAATGTATAGATGGATGATAAAGCTGCAGACTACCAAAACTGGAAAAGAATTTTAAAAACAGCTTTATTAAGATATAATCTATATATGATATAATTCATGTATAGTGCACAAATCACAATAGTGATTTTAGTATATCAGATTTATACACATACCACCATAACCTAATTTTAAAATCTTTTTTCTTCTCCCATTCTCATTAAGAACCATTCTCTACTGTGACAACACCTCTTCTCAACTATGTTGTCGTCATGTGCTGTTGAGTCACTCTCCAGGTTTTCAGAGGCTGTGAATCACATGGGGGAAGACTGCCCATCTTTCTCCTACAAAGCAATTGGCAGATTTGAACTGCAGGCCTTTGGATAGGTAGCACAACTCTTTACCACTAGACCACTAAAGCGCCCAACCATGTTGTTGTTAAGTGCTGTCGAGTACCATTCATAGTGATCCTACAAACAGAAGATTTGATCCCTGTCCTTTCTTGTGCCATCTCTAACATCTTTGACATACTTGATCCCATTGTTGAAGCCACTATATCAATCCTTCTCTTTGAGTTGAGGGTCTTCCTCTTCTTCACTCTCTACCTTTCCAAGTATGACATCCCTTTCCAAGAGACCCTTCTAGCAAAATGCTCCAAGTATGAAAGGCAAAGCTTCATCATTGTTGCCTCAAAGGAGCACTCACTCTGGCTTCACCTTCTCTGAGAAATAGTTATTTATGTCAGTCCATGGGAAAAACAGTATTTTTCTCCAACACCACAACTCAAAGGAATCAATTCTTCTTTCATCCTTACTCGTTGTCCAATGCATAGTAAGTGATTGAAAAGATCATGTCTTGAATCAGATGTACCTTGGTCTTCAAACTGAAATCACTGCTCTATAATTATCTGCTCCATAATCATTCCCTAATCTATTGGTCTTCATATATTTTTTCATCGCTGTAGAGTCTGTTCTGATTAATAGCTAAACCTCCATTGAGTTTCCCTGGCTGTAAATTGCACAGGAGGAAATGGTTCCTCTTTCGCTCGAGGAATGGCTGGTGGATTCAAGGTGAAATGAATGAGCAGCAAAACTCTTTAAAGACTATGTCACTAAAGTCCTTGTCTCTATGTTGTTGTTGTTAAGTGCCTTCAAGTCGAGTATGACCCATAGCAACAGTATGAACTGCCAACATGAACCCATGTTCACCATCTCCAAAACACTCAAGTCCATTTCTGATTTCAATCTGTCTCATTGAGGGTCTTCCTTCACTTCACTGACCTCCCCATCTCAATCTTTCCAAGCATGATGTCCCTCTTCAATTAATAACTTCACCCAGAATAACTTCACTGTCCAAAGCATGAAAGACAAAGCGCCACTATCTTTGCCTCCAAGGAGCACTCTGGCTTCACCCTCTCCAAGACATATCTCCTTGTTCTCTTGCCAGTCCATGGGATATTCAGTATTCTTCTCCAGCACAACAGTTCAAAGGTATCAATTCTTCTTCTGCCATCCTTAATCATTATCCAGATCTCTGATGTATATGAGCAGATTATCACTTGGATTAGGAGCACCTTAGTCTCCAAACCAACAACATTGCTCTTCAGCACTCTGGAGAGGTCCCTGGCAGCAGCCTTGTCCAATGCAATACGTCTTCTGATTTCCTGACTGCTGGCACCAAGGGTGTTGATTGTTGATCAAAGGAAGATGAAATCATTGGTAGCTTCAGTACTTTGTCCTTGTCTCTATAGCTTTCCCTATTCTGGACATTTCATATAATTGGAGTTAGACAAACTGTCAAACTTTTGTAATTGCGTTCTTCTACTTAGCATGTTTTCAAGGCTCATTAGAGCTGGGAAGAATTTTGTAGATTATTCAGTCTAACTCTGCTTTCAGATGAGGAAAGTGACACTCAGTGTCACATAGGACCTCAGGCCCTGTGCAATGTTTTCTTCTCTTAACTCTGACTCCAGAAACTTTTCAGATTATAAGATGTAAAGTGTTCTCCACGAGAACTGAAATCTCAGCCTCCCCATCAGTTTTTCATTTCAATCTTCCCTTCCTCAAATGGTTCTACTTGGCCTGGGTTATCCTCTCCCCACTTTACTTCCTGTTCAAACCATCTGTCCCTCTCTGTTCATCAGATATCACCTTCATCAGTTGTCGTGAGATGATGTCAACTTGGTCCCAACTCACAGCAACCATATGTGCAACAGGATGAAACCCCACCTGATCTTGCATCATCCTCACAATTGCTCCTACGCTTGGGCCCACCGCAGCCATCATTGTGCCAATCAGTTGAGAGTCTTCCTCTCTTTTGCTGACACTTTACTTTATCAGGATAATGACCTTCTCCATAGACTGGCTCCTCCTGAGGGCATGTCCCAAATATGTAAGACAAAGTCTAGCCATGCTTACTTCTTCTAAAAGAGATCTGTTTGCTCTTTTAGCTCCATGTTATATTAAATCTTCTTCATTGACATCAGAATTCAAAATGCCAATTTTTATTTGATGATCCTTATTCATTGTCCAGTTTTCACATGCATATGACGCAATGGAAAATACCATGGCTTGGGTCAGATGCAACTTATTCCTCAAATTGATAAAGTAATAAAGTCTTTGCCTTGGTTTCCTGAGTGTTAACTTGGGATTTCCTGAGCAACTGAGGTATCTTTGTTGTCTAAACAATCCCTGAGGATTTGCACAAATGGATTGGACCCAAAGATGGCCTAAAAGCTTGACGTCACCTAACATCAGAGAGTGCTGGAAACAAGTTCAAATGATGTAATCATTGCAGTGAGGCCTTATTGTGACTCTGTAACGAGGCTGCAGTAAGGATCTGGACAGAGAAGCTCCATGGCTCACTGGCTGGAGAATTATATCCATGTACAAGATGGCAACACACCCTTTGGGACATGAAAATCCCATAGAGGGAAACCTCCCAAACCTTGTCCTATACATCTCTTTGCATCCTTTTTTTTTCTTTACCCCAAACCAAACCAAATCCATTGCCATTAATTAGATTCCAACTCACTACAATCCCACAGGACAAAGGAGAATTGCCCCTAAAGGGCTTCCAAGCCGGAAATGTTAACAGAAGCAGAGTACCATAGTTTTCTCCTGTGGGGTGACTGGTGAATTTGAACTGTTGACCTTTCAGTTAGCAGTTGATCTTAACCACTGCACCACCACGGGTCCTCTGTTGCTATAACAAAGCTGTAGTTGTAAAGGAAGCACTTTCCATGAGCTGTGTGAGCTGTTCTAGTCAATTATTAGGCTCAATAGAGTGGTGGGAGCCAGCACATTGGAAGGTAGAAAGCCCGGTTAGAATCAGGTGACTCGCAAGCCTGCAGCTGGCATCCTAAAGCGGGAAAGGAGCGGCCTGAATCGAAGTCAGCAGGTGAGTAGTGAGCATGCCCTGTGGTCTCCCCAAGCTGATGGCTAGCGGCTGTCAATTTGGCATTCTGAAGGACGGTGTCCTTTCAACTTGTAATCTCTGACCTATCTGTGATAATGAGGGACAAAAAAGCAGTGCTGCATGGGTGGCTGGTGTCAGAGCTGAAGAGAAAAGAAGGAGGGATTTATATTTTCATAGTTAAGGATTTTGAGATTTCCACTTGACATAGTCTGTTTCAGATGTGGGATTACCTAGAATAGACAGCAGTCTCAACACTTCTAATCCAAAGGGCAAGGGCTTCTTTAGCTCATTTTTTTATAGACATAATTTTTTATTGTGATTTTAAAAACAGTTTACTGAAAACTTGGATTTCCATTCATTCCTTATTGCATATTTCTCTCCCCTCCGCCAGTCCACTTTGCTATACACCTCTTATTCTGGACTGTCGTCATACAACTAATGTATAAGCACATATTCCTTTTAAACAGTTCTCTCCTTCTTCTGTTCCAACGCTTCTTTAGTTCTTACAGGCAAACTAGACAGTGATAAGGAATTTCATTTTCACAAAGAACTAGGAAAATATTAAGTGAATTATTGAGGGTCAGTAATCCTTGGCATTAATAAACAAAAATTAGTTCACTACAATAGTCTATTGAGAACGCTAAAGTACTATTCTAAAACAAAGGGTGACCCCCATGCATCACCGCGAAACACTGCGGATTTCTTGTGTTCACATTCAGACCAGGAGCTGGATTTCCATGATCCTCGGGAGGTATGCTCTGTGATTCATGCAGAGGACATCTGCTGGGCTTCTTTTGTCCACTCAGCACCTTTGTGAACATCCTTCTTGTGCTTGGGTTATTTTCTCCTTACAAGTTTCACCTTCCCAAGGTTGAAATGAGAATTGCAGTGCCTGCTTCTTTCACAGCTAGGGCTCAGTCATGCACCTAGGTTCAGCAAGCAGAGGCACTCATGCTAGATTTCAAATTGGAAGCATGTGGTATGTTGTTGTTATGTGCCGTCGAGTTGCTTGCAACTCATAGCGACCCGATGTACTACAGCTCTAAACTCTGCTCTATCCTGTGTCAATCTCACTGTCTCCGACATATCTACTCCTATTACCCCAGTCACTGAATCAATTCACCTCATAGAGGATCTTCCCCTCCTGCACTGTCCCTCCTTGCAACATGTCCAAAGTATGTCAGAAGAAGCTTTAGAATCCTTGTCTCCAAGGAGCAGCCTGGTTTCACCCTCTCTAGGATGAACCTGTTCATTCTCCTAGCAGTCCATGGTATATCCAATACTCTTCTCTAGCACTACAGATCAAAGGCATCAATTCTACTTCTATCTTATCTTACATCAGGAGATCCAAGTTCAAGTGCTAGTAAAAGCACAGTAGAAGACTGCATGTTGCTATGTTGCTGAACTCTGGAGCTCTAGTGGTTTGTTGTTGTTGCTATATACCATCAAGTAGACGGGGACTCACAGCAACCCTATGTACGATACTCTGAACCCTGTCCTTTCCTGAGCCAATGTCACTGTCTCTAACACACCTACCCCTCATTATCCCAGTTACTGTTTGTCAATCCATCTCATCCTGGGTCTTCTCTTACATTGACCTCCCATCCTTCCAAGCATGATGGCCTTCTCCAAGGACTGTCCCCTCTTGGCCACATGCAAAGCTTCAAAATCCTTGCCTCTAAGGAGCAACCTGATTTCACCCTCTCCAAGACAGACCTGTTGGTTCTCTTGGCCGTCCATGGTATGGTCAGTATTCTTTGCCAGCACCACAACTCAAAGGCATCAATTCTTCCTCTGTCATCTTTAGCCATTGTCCAGCAAGTAACTGTAAAGACTATGGCCTGAATCAGGTGCACCTTAGTCTCTAGACTAACATTGCTGCTCTTTAGCACTCTGGAGAGGTCCTTGACAGCAGATTTTCCCAGTGCAATTTGTCTTTCGATTTCCTGACTGCTGGTGCCAAGAATGTTGATTGTGGAACCAAGTAAGTAGAAACTAGTAGGTTAGTAGTAAGGAATTGTGCTGCCAAACCCAAAGCATGCAGTTCAAATCCACTAGCTGCTCCACAGGAAGAAGATGGGCAGTCTCCTTCCATTCAATTTACTGTCTCAGAAAACCCACTGGAGGGTCAGCTATGAGTTGGTACATAACAAGTATGAACAACGATGCTGATCAATGAGCTCACGTGACACAGTGTGCACCATGCCAGATTTCTAACCAAAGGTGGGCTGTTTGAATCCACCAGTTGCTAGGTGGAGAAATATGGAAAGTTTGGTCCTGTGGAGGCAGACACTCTCAGGAACCTGATGGAGGGGCATGATGAGTCGGAACGGGCACAAAGCAATGGCTTTGTTTTTGGTTAACAGACCAAGATGGCTAGGGGAAAAGGTCTAGTGATTACTTCTGGAAATTATCGTGTGAAAATCCTATAGCTCAATGGTCTAATCCAAAAGTAATTATGGAGAGGATACAAACTATACAATGTGAGGTCTCCATGAACAGGTAGACTTGACTGCAGTTAACAATAGCTAGGTCAGTGATGCTCACAAGGGTGGTGGAGTGGCACTCAGCTGCCCAATACCCTTTAACAAATTCCTTTACTGCACCAGCTTGCTAACAAGGTTTCTGTTGTTCACAACTATGAAGCTTGACTGTTACAATGTGCCACTAGCTTTGTCTTGGTTTCTAATTGCTTCTATTATTCTATTAATTTCCGAACTTGTTGAGCTTCTTTTAGGAATTACTGCGGCCTCCTTTGTCTCAAGTATTTGCTGCATTAACATTTTGGTGATTCACCCCCCCACACACACACCCCTTCTCTTTCATCCTTTCTTATTACCAGATTCCTTTTCCACTGCAAAGTGGGAATGAGTGCGTTCAGCGGACTTCAGCTCCAACAGTCAAGAGAAACATGAACCAAACATGTCCCAGGAATTCAGCTCCACTCCTTCTCTCCTGGGTCACTTCAGTGAAAGATTCTCAAGGGTGGGCACAGACACACCTTTCACAGCAGGCACCCTTTCATCCACCCTGTTTGGACAGCTCCCACCCCTGGCATCATTATCCCTGGTCAGAATCCAACAGTAGCCTCATAGGCATGAGCCTGGGCTCAGAATGGATTGCAGGTGCAGACAGTTTAGGGCCTGCGTGGGCTGCAGCATCTGCCTTCTGGGGAGGGAGGAAGATTTTTCTTGGCTCAAATATGCACAGTGTGTGCATTCAGGGAAGTCCGTTAAACCAAGCCTAGTCTGATAAGTGATCCCCAGACACCTGGGTGGAGCCAGGGAGGGTCCAGATTTCTTAAGGCAAGTTGAAAGGCTTTTATTATTTTTTCACAATGCCTCGCCCGGCCCTGTAGCATGTTTGGTCTGAAGAGGAGCAAGCATATTTGATGTGGGTCAAGTAAAGATGATGAACATTCCACCCTAGGTGAAATGAAGGAAGGGCAAGGATCAGGCCAGAGATAGAGTGAGAGAGGTGGGTCCTGGGGCGGGAAGATTAATATGAATGTCAGAGTCCCTGGTGATACAAACAGTTGTGTGCTCAGCTACAACCATAATACTGGCAATTTAAATCCCTCCTGAGAACTTAGGAAGAAAGGCCTGTAGATCTACATTAAAAAAGAAACAGCCTCTGAAAACACTGTGGAGCCCAATTCTCATCTGACACACACAGGATCACCATGAGTCAGAGTCAAATCAATGGCAACTATTTTGTTTTATTTTGTTTTTATGAGGGGGTAGTGGAATACGAATTTCTGCCAACTCTTTCTTAACGGAAATGAGATTCATCAGTATACCACCTGGCAATACAAAAGAACGTTATATGCTGTTGTCGCTGGAGGTTTGTTTTGTTTTAATGTGGGTTAAGTCATTAAGAAAAAATGTTGCTGAAATTCTCACCTCATGTTTGTATCACCTGCAGCAACTCAAAGCTGTCACAGAATGGTGAGGTATTTGGAACAGAGCATAAAACAAACCCATCACCATTGAACCTATTTCTACTCCTAGGGTTTCCACGACTGTAAATCGTGAAGGAGACTGTTCCATCTTTCTCTTTCAGAACAATGAGTGGATTTAAACCACAAAGCACTGCACTGCCAGGACTCCTACAATAGAGCGCAAGAGGAACATTATTACGTAACTGCACTTATCTTTTCTTCTAAATCAACAAACTTAACACATTGCCATCAAGTTGGAAATGACTCATAGCAGACCTTCCAGTGGATTTTCTAAAGCTATGGATTACACAGGAGGAGACTGCCCATCTTGCTCCCTTAGGGTGGCCGGTGAGTTTGAACTGCCAGAGAGTCATGGCCTTGAGTTTAGTGAAACAACTCCAGGTTCTCTAAAAGTGACATCATCTCAGGACCTTGCACGTGGCCAGGGCTCAATCAGTCCTGTTCATCATCTGCCAGTGGGACCAGAGAAAACAAACAGGAAAGACTCTTAGTGACCATCTTCACTTAAGAACAGAGAACCTGAGGCTAGGGAGGTACTCATAACATGCAGCAAAATTCTGCTTCCTAAGGCCTAATCCAGTACTTTCCTTTATCTCATACAGGTCTGCATTGTGGCAACGGAAAACACAGAATTTATGGGTTCTTTGAAAAGAAGTAGCTGGTGTCGCCAGTTTAAATGCAAAATAATGAGGTGTTTTTTTTTTTTTTTTAATTGCAGGAAAAAGCACCAGAGAATGGCTCATTCTCTCACTAGTGACCTTTGTTTGCGGCCTCTGGCTACAGAGAAAGATGCATGACAATAAAAATGGTTGCCAACATCAATTAAGCACTGACTGCCTACGAAGTTCTTTCCATCCATCCTCGCTTGATGCCTGGGTAGCACTGGCCCCATCTGAGTTCAATGTTGTATTCAAAACCATATCAGTTAAGTAGGGGGAGGGGAATTAATTGGAAGGATTTCAAACCTTTGCTGCAGCCCCTAGAGAAAAGACAAAAGGGGAAGTACGTTTTTAACACAAAGCAAAACTCTTCAAATATTTTCCTTTCCTATCTCTGCTATCTTCAGGATCTATTTCCAGCAATACAACCACTCCAGTGGCAGGAGGTCTGTATTCTAGCATTCCTTATGCAAACTCTTCTGCTTGGCTCTCCACTCACTCACCTCTGTCCCCTCTGCCACCTACCTATTCATTCCCTGTCAGCATCTCTCTACCCTCTAAGCCTGAATCTCAGTATCAGTTCTATTTCTCTAGTGTTTTTTCTGTATAGTAATGAAAGGGTAACAGCCAAGCAAATGATGCAAAAAATATACTTAGAAGTAAATTCCTTAGAACTCTATAAAGGAAGGAATATTTGAATAGTTAGGAGCTAACGGGCTTATTCTCTCTCACATCCAGTTTATAGATTAGGAAATCGAGGTTTAGGAGTAACAATAGTAATGTTGTTGCCATTGTTATGTGCCGTCGAGTCACCTGCGACTCATAGCAACCCTCTGTACAACAGCCCTAAACTCTGTGCTATCCTGTGCCAATCTCACTATCTTTGACACACCCACCCCATTACCCCAGACACTGAATCAATCCATCCTGTGCTGTCGCTCCACCCTCCCAAGCATGATATCCCTCTCTAAGAACTGGTCTCTCCTTGCAACATGCCCAAAGTATGTCAGATAAAGCTTCAGAATCCTTGCCTCTAAGGGGAAGCCCGGCTTCACCCTCTCCAGGACAAACCTGTTCGTTTTCTTAGCAGCCCATGGTATATTCAATACTCTTCTCCAACACCACAGAACAAAGGCATCAGTTCTTCTATCCTCCCTAGTCATTGTCCAGCTCTCTGATGCATAGCAAGTGATTGCAAAGACATGGCCTGTATCAGGTGCACCTTAGTCTCCAGACTGACATCATTGCACGTCTGTACTTTAGAGAGGTCTCTAACTTTCCCACCGCAATACATCTTTTAATTCCCTGGCTGCTGGTGCCAACAGTGTTGACTGTGGAGCCAAGCAAACCAAAACTGTGAACAATCTCAATCTATTCACCATCCATTATGATGCTGCCAATTGGCCCAGTGGTGAGAATCTTTGTTTTCTTGATATTGAGCCTCAATCCACACTGATGACTGCAGTCCCTGACCTTCCACAGCAAGTGCTTCAGGTCCTCCTTAGTTTCAGCAAGCAGGGTTGTATCATCTGCATAACACAGATTGTTGATGATTCTTCCTCCAATCCTGATGCCACATTTCTCCTCATAGAGCCCAGTGACTAGATAATACTGTTATAATGGCAATTATTATTATTATTATTGTTATTCAGACACAGTTATCTGCTATCCAAATGTTAACTTATTTTATTTCCCAATGACCATATTGTTGCTGGGTGCCATTGAATCGACTCCAATACATAGTGACCTTGCATACAACAGATCTAAACCTTACTCAATCCTGAACCATCCTCACAAATTCTACAGTGCTTGACCGCAATATGAAAGTCACTGTACCAATCTATCGGAGAGTCTTCTCTAATAAGCATGATGTCTTTCCAGAGACTGGGCCAACCAAAGTATGTGAGACAAAGTCTTGTCTCTAAGAAGCACTCTGGTTATACACTTTTTCCGATACAGATTTGATGGTTCTTTTGGCAGTCCATTGGATATCCAATACTTTTTGCCAACACAATTCAAAGGCATCAATTATTCTTCAGTCTTTCTTTTTTATTGTTCCTATTCGGGAGTAAAGATGTCAGTTTAAAGCGTAAGGTGCGCCTGAGCCAAGCCTTGGTGTTGTCAATTGCTTTACATGCATGTGAAAGTCATAAAGAGTTCACTTTGTACATGTTTGTCAGGAGGCACTTGGAAAATGGCTGGGGGGGGCGGGGAGTGTAAGGCATGGAGTCCTTGGGAAATATTCATCATGCTGAGAAAGTAGAGTTTCAAAGAAAGAGAGGAAGATCCTCAAGGAGATGGTTTGACATAGTGACTGAAACAATGGGCTTGAGCATAGGGAAGATGGTGCAGGATAGAGCAAGGTTTCTATCTGTTGTTTGTAGGGTCGCAGTGGGACATGGTTGACTCTATGGCTCTACCAATGACAGTGTGTTAAGCAATGCTTTGGTATCTTTTTCACAGAAAAGAGGTCAGGAAACTTACTCAATGGCACACACCTAGTACGTGGCAGACTTGTGAGGTTTGTCAGACTCTAGTACCTAAGTTCAATCACAGTATTCTCTGCCTTCTGGGTTCATTTCTGTAACCATTTATGAAAGAAATCGCCACCTACTCACAACAAAAAAAAGAGATAACCATACCCAGAGATTTATTAAAGGAATATGCCTAACATTAAGTTCCACTAGCCATGTGCACGAAAATTAAAATATCAACATTGCGGGTGGATGCAGTAGATCTATAAATAAGATAAATCTATTTGCCAAAGAATTGACTAGAAAATGCACATTATTTCATCAATAAGACACAATTACATTTCAAATAATCTTTAAAGTTCCAAGGAACTGCGAGGTACTTTATTGATGCTTAATCAGATAGCAGTGGTCAAGTTACACAGATATCAATTTTATAGAAAATGCTCTTTGAAGACCAAGCGCTCTGTCAGAATGTCCATTAGAAAGACATTTTTAAGAGATCTACAAGAACTTTAGGTTACAAATTCATTTTGTTTCTCTGTTTTGTTTTGGTTTTTTTAACCAGGAAAGGGCAGAAGGAAGCTGTGGTAGTTGATGCTGGGGCTGCAGTCATTCTTCACATCATTCAAGAGAGGACGTATCTTTTGCACCCACAGTTCCTCCTGCTGTGGGGCAGCTTCTCAGAAGCAGAAAGGAGTGTTTACCAATTACTAGGAGGAGGATCAAAGGCCAGCCCAGATTCCTCTCAGCGGCTACTGGAGATATAAACTATGACCCATCCTGGGCCAACAGTTGAGCCAAAGGTGTGTCTGGACTCCACTCACATCTAGTAGACCTACTCTGAGGAGTCATGTCATGGAAGCAGTGGGTACAAATGAGAAGTAAAACCCCAAGGATGCAAACTCAATCTCGATGGGTATGAATCAGTATTGTGCCTGTCTTCTTAGAGATTCATGGGCACACTCAATTTTGTGATGGCACCTTGGAAAACAGGCCTGGTGACCTGCTATCAAAAGGTCCTGGAAATCCTCTGGAGCACCGTTCTGCACTATGTACATGAGGGCATCATGAGTCACTCTATGCCAACTACCAACAACAATCCACTAGCATGTCTCCAACTTCAGGGTGCCTAAGAAGTACCGGGAGGGCATGTAGAAAACACTCAAACTGTCATTGCTGTCTTTTCTGAGGAAAGGAGAAACTAGGCTTTGAGAGTGAGTAGAATTTCTTCTTGCCAATGTTTTGGAGACACACAACACACTGACATTGGGGGCATGTGCATACAAGAAATCTTATCTTTCTGTAAAATAGAAGGTTTGGAACCACACCAGTTACACTGTGTTATGAAGAGACAGAGGATAAATCCTGATGGGCAAATTACCTCAGCTGGAGACTGGAAAGTAGTATGTTTCTGTTGGGTAATCACATGGGATGATATTTCATACTGAGTTGGCTTCACTTATCTTCTACAAGGCTAAACTGTTTAGACCATATGGCTTTCCACTTTGGGGCTTTCAGGCTTAAACACCCGAAGAGATAAGGGGAGGCTCAAAGACCCCTTGAACTACCACAGCCAACAAATATCATCAATAACTTAATATGTACATATGTAATTTCATATAAATTTTTCCCCCTAGCTACATGTAGCTAGGTACGGCTATTGTTTGCAAGGGAAACAAGAAAGCTTGGAAAGATGGAGGGTCAGTGGAGGAGAAGAAGAACCCCAATGAGATGGAGTGACATGATGGCTTCAGCAATGGGCTCTAGTGTGTCAGAGATACGAGGATGGCTCAGGATGGGGCAAGATTCAGGTTGGCTGTTCACACAGTATCACTATGAGTTGTACTTGACAGCACCTAACAATAGCTTTTCCCTCTAAAATGTACACAGATACTACTATGATTATTAAAATCCAATCGCACATCACTTAACCTCCACATTATGGTCTGTGGAAGAGGGCAGAAAGTTACTTATACATTGAGAAACACTGTACTATATATAAATCAGGTCCTACTTTTTTTTTTAAGCATCTTCATCAATTTTGTGCCTTAGCAGTGATCATCAAAGTGCTGAGAGTGTTTTCCTTTTGTGTTTGGTAGTCCTCCATCCATGCCATTGGCAGTGGCTCCATATCTTACCTAAGTAAGTCTAGAATTTCCATTAGCCTTGTAGCTTTCAATGGGACTGATTATTTAACAGCTTGGAGAACTTTTTTCTTGTTTTTAACAATTGTGCGGGTTGTTGAGTGTGACATTATTATTAACTAATTTTCCACCTTCATGTTGGTTAATAGTCTTCTGTTTCATTTCCAAATAAATTCTTGATTTTTAAAAACTTTTAACCCTTTTAAAACATTTATTCCTTGTGTCCCTATCTTTTGTGATTTTGTGTCTTCTTTGCCTCTTAAATCTGCTTTCACTGGCTTTTGGTTTTCTTAGAAGATTTGTTTCCCTGTAAAACAAGATATAGTGGTCTGTTCTTGTAAAGGTGACTGCCTAGTACCAATGAGACAATTTCATCCTGTTCAACACGGTCACCATGGTTTGGAATCAACCCAATGGCACACAATAATGCATAACCTATGAAGTGTCTCTGAGTTGTGCAAACCCAAGGACAAAAAGATAATTCCATTCCATTTGTTCCTAATGATAAGCGTGTTAGTTAACTAGGTTATTAATTTCACTAATTCAGTAACTGTACACATGTGCCTACTAAGCTATCCTCACACTTCTTGGTGTTTACCAGAAGCCCTAAGGAACCTTGGTGGTGCAACAGTTAAATCTCTGACTGATAAATAAAAAAGTTGGCTGTTCAAACCTATCGATGGCTCTGCAGGAGGAAAGAACTGGTAATTCCCAGTAAAGACTATAGCCTAGAAAAATCTATGTTGTTGTACCATCAAGTGGAGAATACTCATGGTGACCTTTATGAACAACAGATACAAACCAAACCCTGTCCTATCCTTCATCACAATCTCTGACACACTCGAACTCATTGCTGCAGTTATTGTGTCAATCCACTTGCTTGAGGGTCTTCCTCTCTTTCACCACCCCCCACCCCAGCCTATCTAAGTAAGATGTCCCTCCGCATAGCCTCTCCTAGAAACCTGCCCACAGTGTGTGAGATGAAGCTTCACCATCTTTGTCTCCAAAGAGCACTCTAGCTGCACCTTCTTCAACATCACATGGAATATTCAGCACTCTTCTTCAACAGCACAATTCAAAGGCATCAAGTCTTATTCTGTCATTTTTATTCATGTCTCACTCTCAGATGCACAGCAAATGACTGAAATGACCATGGCCTGAAACAGGCACATCTTAGTCCTCAAACTGACATCAGTGCTCCTCAATAATTTGGAAAGGTCCCTGACTACTAACTTTCCCAGTGGGTTACATCTTCTGATCTCTTGACTGCTAGTACAAAGTGTATTGATTATGGATTCAAGTAAGATGAAGTGGTTAACAATATTTTTTTCCATCAGTGAGACAGTTCTATTCTGTCATATGGGCTTGTTACAAGTCAATATGGAATATGGATCTTGGTAGCATCTAATTACAACCACCAGGAACCTCATTTGTGGTTATCAAATTTAGACTCCTGAGGCCTCATCACTTTATCAGATTACCTGCAAATCATATGCATAATCTTCTTTCTCTAATGACAATTAGAATAACTACAGATACTGTACAGTTTTGGTTTTCCCCACATTACAACTACTTTGGCAGCTTGAGTACAGTCTAATTTGAAGGATCAATCAAAACTGATGATAAAGTCAATATATGGCTTTTGTTTCAGTCACAACACATCTGCTGGAGTATTTCAGCGAAGTATGTTCAATCTGAATAGGGCACCACATCATTAAAGATAAATTAGCCATCAACAGATTTATGCTACACTCATGTCTCCTGTCCTCATCTCTAAATCAGATGGGTATAGTAAAAGGAATTATAGTAGTATTATAGTAAAAGATATATATAGAAGTATATATAGTAAAAGATAGCATAGCCATCTTTTATTGATGTTGACCAAGTGAAATTCTTCTTAAATTGCCAAACTTTGTCCAAATGTCTCCTTTTTATGTTAATTTAATAAGTAAGTCTTGAGTTAGTGACCACGAGTTTTGTAAAGATTAGACTTTTCCTGTCAGCAAAGAAGAAGAAGAAGAAGTAAGAGAATGTAGCATGTCCTTCTGGCCCAGAAATTCTTTTTCCAGTAGCAATAGCCATAGTCAAACCAGACACCTGACATGAGACCTTGGGACTGCTACACCATTGGAGCTGGAGCTAAGAGCTTTTACCAAAATTTACAGGACAACTGAGGATAGAGGGCCATAATTTTTAGGACTGATAAATTTGTAACAGTAACCTAAAGTTGTGAGGCTCAAGGCTGAGGTTCCTACAAGCACATTTCAGAAGTTGCCCTGAAAAAAGAAAAGAAAAGAAAAGAAGTTGCCCTGACTGTATTCTGCTACTATTTCCCCAATTTGGTTCTGTATGGTCTGTGAGTTGTCATGTCAGATTTTGGACCAAATAAGGAAGCAAGATTGATGTTGAGATTAGTATAAAGACGTATGGGAGAATGGGGCATATATCTGACCTCATGGGAATTGATTTTGTGTTACTGATGTTGTTAATGGGGGCAGTTCCCCTTTGGGAAGTTGGTAAAGGTTAGACATGGCTGTCCCCATGTAGCCCTTGCTCTTTTTACAGAAAGAAGACTTGTCAACAATTTGTGTTATTCAGATGACACAATCTTGCTTGCTGAAAGCGAGGATTTGAAGTGCTTGATGCAAAAGATCAAAATTACAGCCTTTAATATGGACTGTGCCTGGAAGCAGGAGCGGCATCCACTTCCAAAATGGCTTGCCTCTGGAAACTCTATGTACGAATAGTGCTCAGGCTGTTCGTTCATAGGGTTGCTACGAGTCGTCTATGACTCAATGGCATTAAACAACAATAACAATGACGATGACCAAGAGAGAGCTACGTTGGCCTAGTGGAAGGAAGCTGTGCTACCAAGCCGAAGGTGGGTGATTGTCATCTGTGGCCCTCGGCCAGGTTCAAATTGTCTTCCTGTCAAACATTCTTCTAGGTGGTATAGCACTGGTCTGTGCGTTGCTGTACAGAGGTAACTCGTGGTTGCTGTGATGCTGAAGCCTGTGACAGTGATGTGCCGATCGTGGTAATGGGCACCCATGGTGGACAGTGTTGGCTGGAGCTTCCCGACTAAATCAAGCCTGGAAGCAGGAGTGGCATCCACTTCCAAAATAGCTTGCCTCTGGAAACTCTATGTACGAACAGTGCTCAGGCTGTTCATTCATAGGGTCACTATGAGTCGTCTACGACTCAACGGCATTAAACAATAACAACAACAATATGGACTGCATCTCAACATCAAGAAAACAAAACTTCTTACCACTAGACTGAGAGGCAACATTTTGATATGAAGAATTGAAACTGAAAATAACTTCATCTTATCTGGATCTATAGTCAACACCCACAGTACCAGTAATCAGTAGATCAGGAGATCTGGGAAAGTCTGGTGTTAGGAACCTCTTCAAATTGCTGAGGAGCAATGATGTCAGTTTGAAAATAAAGGTGTCCCTGACTCAGCCCATGGTCTTTTTAATCACTTGCTATGTATCTGAGAGCTTGGACAATGAGTAAGGATGACCAAAAAAGAATGTGCCTTTGAGCTATGATGTTGGAGAAGAATACTGAATATATCTTGGACTGGCAAAAGAACAAACAGATATGTTTTGAAGAAAGTGCAGCCAGAGGTGAAATTTTGTCTTGCATACTTTGAGCACACTGCTAAGAGAGGCTACTCCTTGGAGAAGAACATCATGCTCGGTAAGGTGGAGGGCCAGCAAGAGACAGACTCTCAACCAGATGTTGTGCCACAGTGATGTGCCAGTGATACCTGAGCAATAGGTTCATCATAAATGATGAGAATGACACAGGATAAGACATGGCTCAGATCTGTTGTTCATAGGGTCACTATGAGTTGTACATGCTTTGAAGGCATCTAACAACAGCAATAACACATGAGAACACAATAGTTCAGCACTTGGCTGTTATAAAAGGTCAGTGGTTTGCACTAACCACTGGCTTCCCAGAAGACCTATGATCTGCTCTTGTAAAGACTGTTGAGGTGCTGTTGAGTTGAGTATGACTCATAGCAACCCTATGAACAAAAGATCTCAACCCTACTCTATCGTGCACCATCCTCACACCTCCCGACACACAACAGCTCACTGCAGCAATAACTGTGTCAGTTCACCTGGCTGACCTTTGTTTGTAAAAATTACTCCCCAGGAAACCCAATAAGATAATTCTCTTCTGTCCAACAGGTCATTATGTGTTAGAATTAATTTCATGGCACACTATAACACAATAACCCATCAAGAGTCCCTAGGTGCAAACCATTAATATACTCAATTGCTAACTGAAACGTTAGAAACTGAAGTCCAACTTTAAAAGAAAGGTTTGTGGTCTACTCATTAAAAACCAGTCATTGAAAAACTCTATGGAGAACCCTTCTACACCTACATACATAGGGCCACCATGAGTCGCAAAGAACCAACTCAAGAGCAACCAGTCAATAGCACGAGTTGTCAGGTACCATCTGGTCAGCTCCAACCTCCTAGTGGTCCCATATACAACAGAACAAACCCTACCTGGTTCTGAATCATCACAATTTCAGTAGTACTTGAGTCATTGATGCAGCCATTTTGTCAAATATGTCTTTATCACTAATCCTCTTCTTTCTCAAGGGTATCCTGGTGGCCTAGCTACCGGTTTTCCTCATTACATGAATTCTTCCTTACGGTCCAGCAGAATTGCTTGAGTTTCACATAGACTTTCCTGACAGCAGGAAGAGGAAAGGGATAAGGACCCAATCACTTATAATTTGCTTCCCTCTTTAAGAATTTTCCAGAAGTTACAAAAGGTCACATAGAGTCCATCACATCTAGTTAGGTTCTTGAGTGGATTTCTACCAACCTGTGCCAGCTGCAGCTCTTCCCAATCCTGTGCTCAGTGTTGTTAATAGAGTACCTTGAAAGTAGCCATAGTAAGAGCATTAATAACATAGGAATAGGCAAACACTACAAACCAAGGCTACCCAACTCTTGTCTACTCAGATCCAGTTGTTAGCACTATGTTGGACACATAGTAAGTGTTCAATAAATGCTTCCTTTGGTACTATTTCTTGAGAGTCATCAACCCACTGGAGGGTCAGCTATGGATCAGTTCTGACTCGATGACACGGAACATCAGATGTGATACTGTAGCAAGATGCCGCTACTAGCCTTTACTCTTCCCAAAGAATCTACGAAACTAAAGCTCAGAGAGGTTAAGTGCCTTGCCCAAAGTTACAAAGATAATAAAAGCAAGAGCTAATGCTACATTCCAGTTTTCCTCACTAAACTTTAATCTCTTAGGCTAAGACATGATTCTGGTGTCTGTGAGGTCTAGACTGGGGCAGGGGAGTGGGGCTGGTGGACCTGTGAGAACTGCAGCTCTTCCCCACTCTGTGTGTGATCAGTGCTGTTAGACAGCAGATAATTCTGTAAGGTAGGACTAGGGGAGGAACAGCAGACAAAGGGAAGGGGTAGACAAAGGCCTCAAGAGAGGAACACTGAGGAGCAGGGGGCAGGGCTATATGCCACAGGAATTCAGACACTTGATAGTCGGTGATAGAACCTAGAAGTGATTTCTCTCTCCATTGCTTTCCCCTCATGCCTGTTGCATGAGTGGTACCCGTGTTAATGCAGTCAGGTGCTACCAGGTTGGAGTTTTGAGTCAACCCAGTGGCACCTCACAAGAAAGTCCTGGTTATCATCTACTTCTGAAAAAACAGCCGCTAAAAACTCTACAGGGAGATCTGGTGGCCTAGTGAGTAAGGAGTTGTGCTGCCAGTGCAAAAGCAGGTGGTTCAAATCCACCAGCCAACATCTGGCCCAAGAGAGAAAGACGGGCACTTTCTTCCCTTGTGATTTACACCCTCTGAAAACCTACTGGGAAGGCAGCTATTAGTCAGTTCTGACTTGATGACATTGAGGATTTTTTGAGCTTGAAATCTCCATTGAGCTCAGTTTGACTTTGATGCACATGGGGCCACCCAAGTCAGAAACTAACTCAACAGTAAATGATAATCTGGGTAGGTGCCTAGCCCAGTGCTGGCCGTGACAGTGTTCAGTGAAGATTTATTTGGTGGTGGGATGAATTAACATGGGTACAGTGGTGAGATGAATGAATGAGGTAGGTCTCTTCCTTCCAGAGTGGAAGCTGGAGTGGTGGAGACTTTTCACTTTGAGACTTTTCTTCTTTAAAAGAAAGAGCAATTTAAAGCAGGAGAACAACTAGAATATTTCTCTTGGACTGCGGCCAGCACACACAATGCCTCCTTTTCTTCCCAGGTCAGAAGGCGTTTGGGGCCCAGCTTCCCGGCGTGTGTGTACAGCCCCGAGCTGCTGACACACTTGCCCACTTGTGCTCTGGAGCACAAAACCCCCAGGCTGCCAAGCCCCACACAAATGCCTCCTTCACACAGCCTCTCTGGCATGTGTGGTTTCAACGGCCATTGCTTCTGAGGGTCCTCCTCCAGGACCAAATCAAGTCAATCTTGACTGAGTCCCCCCACCACTGCTGGGAGACAGGTTAGTGGGGCTTTCTCAATTATGGAGTCATCTCTACAGGCCTCAAGACATGATGTTAAACAGCCTGAAAGTCTGAGGAAAGAAAAGAGTACTTCTGTTCAAAGGGTATCTTTTACAGTTTCTGTTCAATCATCCATTCCTCAAAAATGACGGTACAAGGCATTGGGTTAGGTTTTGTGCATTTGTGGATTCACAAGACAGAGTTCTTCTCTTTAAGAAATTCTTGGTCTACTTTGTGAGTGGGAGACTTAAGCTAGGTTATATGGTGGAACAGACATAGGGTCAGGGCTTGTAGGGGCCTGAGAAGGCTTGTGGAGGATCAGGAAAAGACCAGAGATACAGACTTGTAGCCTTGCTTTAAAGCATGTGTGAGTGACCACCAGGCTAACAGCCTTCTAACCCAGGGATGAAAACACATGTGCAGGGCCAGGGCAATGACTAACAGTCAGGCCCACAATGGAAAAGACATTGACTGGACTTAGCTCATTTTATTCTATATAGAGCAGGAAACTATCAAAAGTTCTTAGGCAGGGGAGGACAAAATGAAAACAGTTAAGGATACAACGATGGCTGCAATAAAGACACATTCTTAGAGCTGGTCCATTAGTAGATATTCAAGAAATAAGTACAAAATGAATGAAAGGAAAGAGACTAGCAAATCTGGTGAGAAGAGAACACTGGCCAAATTATATACTTTTCCCAAGTGCTCTTTTGTTATTATTTTTAAATGTTTGTATGAGAATGGGAACTTTTCTTCTCCTTTGTTGAGCCATCAAAAATGTATATAATCTGAAATTGCAGGGATAATAACATAATGTTCCATATTGTTGGTGATTCCATGAATGTCGGCTTTATCTTCCTGACGCATTTTCAGCTCCTTGACAGCTGGACCAATGTCTCCAGAGCTTTCTCTGCCTTGCCCAATGGCATATGTTATGGTGCTGACTACTCTGGAAGCCCAGATAAATAGACCCATGAAACAGAGCAAGAGAGCATAAGAGTTGGATCAGCTTTTACAATGAACTGGCCTTCATTTCACAGATGGGGAGACTTAAATCCTCCAAGAAAGAAAGTAAGTGTCAATCTAAAGTTGCATGTGCATTTCTACATTTACAATAGATACCTGCATTTGCAAAACACTCAACTCTTAAGTGCTAATACTACTGTTGTGTGTCCCATTAAGTCGGAACTAACTCAGAGCTGACCCTTCAGTTGGTTTTCAGGATCTGAATGACACAGGAGAAAACTGCCCTTTTTCCTCTCATTGAGCAGGTGGATTCATACCACTGCTTTTGGATTGGCAGCGCAACTCCTTATCCACTAGATCACCAGAACTTCCTTAAGTGCTGAAGTAACTTTACCAATTCTAAAGATGGTTGTTGTTAGGTGCCATTGAGTTGAGCATGACTCATAGCGACCCTATGAACAACAGATCTGAACCCTATCCTATCCTGTGCCGTCTTCAGCATCTCTGACACACTTGAGTTCATTGCTGCAGGCAGTGTGTCAATCCATCTCATTGAGGGTCTTCTTCTCTGTTGATGACCCTTGTCAGTCAATTTTACATACTGGGGTAACTTGTGGGTTGCTGTGAGGCTGAATACTATACCAATACAGAGTCAACTGGCAGAAGGGTCACCTATAGTGGACAGGTTACAGAAAAAACTTCCAGATTAGGACACTAAGAAGCAGGATTTGCCGTCCACTTCTAAAACAACAGGTCTCTGAAAACTCTATGAACAATAGAGACATAGGTAGCTATAGGATTTGAGGTAGAGCACAGACTGGAAGTCAATCAAAAAACGAAGCTGCAAAGAAATAGCTGCAAACATCCTTTAATAACTGGAATGTGGAAAGTACATTGTATGAATGTAGAAAAACCAGAAGTTGTTGAACATGAAATGGAATGAATGAATATAGACCTTCTAGGCATAGTGAGATAAGATAAATGGCCACTCTGAGTTAGACAATCACATGATTTATTATGGCCAAAATGAAAAACTGAGAAAGAATGGTGTTGCATTTATAGTTAATGTCAAATTCTATCCTGAAGTACAATGTTGTGTGATGGGATACTATTCATATGCTTACAAGGAAGATCTAACAATACAATTATTATTCATATATACACACCAATATCTAAATCCCAAAAAGGAGGAAATCGAAGATGTTTACCAAATTTTGCAATCTGAAAAAGTCTTAATGATAACTGACGACTTGAATGCAAAAGTTAGAAACAATGAAGAAAGATTGAGAGTTGGAAAAGTATGAGCTTGGTGACAGAAATAAGGCCAAAAATCAAATTATTGAAGTTGGTACACTTAATGGTTTATTCATAGCAAATACTTTGGAAAACCCCCCCCAAAACCTCAAAAGGTGACTTTACATATGAACCTTCTCATGGACTACATAGAAAACAGAATGACTGTATCTGTGGAAGAAATAATTGGAGAAACTCAGTATCTGCAGCCAAAACCAAACCAGATACTGACTCTGGTACAGATCATCAATTACTCATATGCAAGTTCAAATTGAGGCTGAAAAAAATTTTTGAAAGTCCACAAGAACCAAAATAGGACCTTCATTCTATTCCACCTGAATTTAAAAAACATCTTAAGGTTTGAGGCATTTAACACCAGTGATCAACAATCAGATGAATAGTAGGATGACAACAAGGATATCATCCATGAAAAGAGCAAAAGAGAGAGGAAAAAGAAAAAACAAAAGGCATATCAGAAAAGACTGAAAATTGCCACTTCAATGATTTAGATCCTCCCAGAAGAGCTGTGGGTGAGCATTAACATTACTGGTAAGTATATTCGTTTTCTCCTGGACACAGAGCCTACTAATTGGTCCTAAATGCCTTCTGAGGTCCCAAAACCTCATAAGCAGTTCCTTACTTCACCTCTGCCTTGCATGCGGACTTCTGAGTTGTAAAACAACCCAGTGGTAGATGGAATTTGCTCCAGGACTTAAGAACAGTAAATGACATAGCTGAGCCTCTACATCTTGAGGTTCCTAACCTCTAAACTATAATAGACAAAGTGCTAGTCAATAGGCCTTTTATCGTAAGAACTACCTTCCCTATGTAACTTGATTTATGCCACTATTAGAACCTCTACTTGGAATATTATTGCTTTTTAATTTTTGACTCATGTACTTTTAGCTTGTTAGTTAAATTTGTGTCTTCTAGGCTGCAACACTTCTATGATACATCTTCAAGGATATGAACATGTATGGCTAAGCACAACTGATAACAGTGCATCTAAATTCCAAAATCAATCTCCATAATAGTCTATGTGTTTCCTACTGCCAAAGGGGCCCTTTAGAGTAGTGAGAGAAGATCTTCACCCTGAAACCTACAGCGTCCCTTTTCAGCAGGAAGTGGCTAAGAGAATACACCATCCCCTTTCCTTATGAATCAGGGTGAAGTCTCTCTCAGGGAGGAGTGATAGGGAATGGCAAAGGACACACTGACAAAGGAGATTAATCAGAACTGGCTTTGACAAACACTGTGGCAATTGGACAATTAAAACAGTCATTCAAGGGGGAGGGGAAAGAAGAACGAACTGGGGAGGAGGGTAGAGAAAACAGTGCAACAATGAATGAATGAAAACCCAAAATCTCTGTAAATGTTCATTAAAACTAATAAAAAAAACAAAAACAAACAAAAAAAAGACTGAAAATTGCATTAGAGTGGTGAGACGTCAAAAACAACTGGAAGAGAGCTAAAAAAAATAAAAGAGCTGAGTAGAAGAATTCAATAATATATAATGTAATGGAACTTGAAGAGAGCTAGAGTCAGAGAATAAAAAGAGAAGAAGTTGGATGGCATTTCTCAAGCCAATGAACTGAAAAACAAATTCAGTTCTCGAGTTGCAATACTTAAGAGATGCTATAGGCAAAACCTTGAATATCCAAGAAGCATTAAAAGGAGGGAATACAATACATAGAGCAACTGTACAAAAAAGTTGGCTAACACTGAACTATTTTAAGAAGAATCATCCGATCAAGAGCTAACTGTAATGAAGAAAGAACTTAAAGCTGTACTGAAGGTATTGGCAAAAATTAAGGCCCCAGAAACTGATGGGATAACAATTGACATATTTCAGCTAACAGATGCAGCCCTGGATGTGTTCACCAGTCTATGCTGGAAGATAGCTGTCTGGCTGACTGACTGGAAGAGACCCATATTTGTTCCCATTCTCAAGAAAGGTCATCCAACAGAAGGTGGAAATTATTGAACAATAGCATTTATACTGCACGCTAGCAAAATATTGCTGAAGATCATCCAAAAATGGCTTAGGACAGTACATTGACAGAAAACGGCAGGGAGTTCAGGCTGGGTTTAGAAGAGGCTGTGATACCTGCTGATGTTAGATGGATCCAGGCTGAAAGCAGAGAATACCATAAAAATGTCTATTTGTGCTTTATTGGCTATGCAAAGGCAGTTGTGTGGATCATAATAAATCATGGCTAAAACTGAGAAGAATGGGAATCCCAGAATACTTAATTGTGCTTATGCAAAACCTATACCTACATCAAGAGGCTGTTTTCCAGACAGAACAAGGGAACACTATATGGTTTAAAATCAGGAAAGTAGTACATCAGGGTTGTATTCTATCTCCATACCTATTTAATCTGTATGCTGAGAAAATCTTTCAAGAAGCTGGGCACTATGAAGAAGTATGTGGCATCAGAGTCAGAAGACTCATCAACAACCTATGTAATGCAGATGACACAACCCTGCCTACTGAAACTGAGGAGGACTTGAAGCACTTTTTGTAGATCAAAGACTACAGCCTTCAATATGCATTGCATCTCAGCATCAAGAAAACAAAATTTCTCACCACAGGACTGATAGGTAACATCTTGATAGATGGGTATTGAAACTGTCAGTTTCATCTTAATTGAATCCACAATCAACATACTTGGTGCTAGCAGTCAGGAGATTAGAAGACGTATTGCACTGGGAAAGTCTTCTGTCTCTCCAAATTACTGAGGAGCAACAATGTCAGTTTGAAGACTAAGATGCATATGTTTCAGGCCATGGTCTTTTCATTCCACACTCCGCATCTGAGAGCTGGACAATTAATACAAATGACAGAAGAAGAATTGATGCTTTCAAGTTGTGGTGTTGGAGAAGAGTACTGCATATCCTATGGACTGCCAAAAGAACAAACAAGTATGTCTTGGAGAGAGTACAGACAGTATGTTCCTTAGAGGTAAACATAGATGCTAAAGTTTCGCCTTACATACTTTGGGCATGTTTTTGGAGGACTCTTCCTTGGAGAAGGACATCATGCATGCAAAGGTGGAAGGTTGATGAAAGAGAGTAAGACTCTCAACCAGATGTATTGATACTGTAACTGCTGCAATGAGCTTGAATACATCAGAAATGATGAAGATGGCACAGGACAGGACAGAGTTCAGATGTGTTATTCACAAGGTTACTATGAGTGATAATTGATTCATGGCACCCAACAAAATCAAACACCACCTTTTAAAGAATGATATTTTTTTCTAAGGAATAGCTTTTCGTAGCAATATGCCCGAAATAAGTGAGATGAAGTTCTACCATCCATGCCTTCAATGAGCTCTCTAATCACACTTTTTATGAACAAGACATATTTGTTTGTTATTTTGGCAGTTCATGGGATACTCAGCACTCTTCTCCAACACTAAAACTCAAAGGCATCAATTCTTCTTCTGTCATCATTATTCATTGTCCAACTCTCAGATGCAGAGCAAGTGATTGAAAAGGTCACGGGCTGAATCAAGCACACCTTCGTCCTCACACTGACATCATTGCTTCTCAGTAATTTGAAGAAGTCCCTAATAGTAGACTTTCCCAATGCAATATGTCTCCTCATCTTCTGACTGCTGATGCCAAGGATGCTGATTGTGGATCCAAGTAAGATGAAATAATTACAATTTTCATCTTTCTGCATCTATTGGTGGTCCAGTGGTGATGATTTTTTGTTGTGGGGTTTTTTTTATGTTGAGAAAATTCATATTGAAGTATGTCATCTTTGACCTTCTGCAGTAAGCACTTCAAGTCCTCCTCACTTTCAGTAAGCAAGATTGTGTCATCTGAATAACACAGGTAGTTGATGAGGCCTCATCAGATCCTAATGCCACATTCTTCTTAATAAAATTCAGTTTCTCAAAGTATTTGCTCAGTGTACAGAGTGAATAGGTATGGAGAAAGGGTACAACCCTGACACACATCTTTCCTGATTTTAAACTATGCACTGTTACCTTGCTATGCTCTGTAAAGGTACAGTCTATAAAAGTACAGACTCTGAAATAAACCAGTGCTGAAGGTGAGTAGGAGCAGGGTAAACAGAACAGCAATATTCAAACAATATAAGCACAAAAGTATGTGTTTTTCTGCAAACATGATATTCAGCTTCTTTGTTAAATTTTTTAAAGGGCATAGGCCAGTACTAGAATTTCCAGGAGGCAGGAGAGCATAACAATGAAGAGTATGGACTTTTGAGGCAGGCAGCTACAGATCGAATATCAGCTCTATCACTGTGTTTGGTAAGTTGTGTGCTTAGCACGTCCCCTAACTTCACCTAGTCCAAGTGTTTACATATGCAAAACAAGAAGAAAACAATATCTTACTCAGAGGGTTGAGTTGTGTTGTTGTTGTTAAGTGCCATTGAGTCAGAGGCGACTCATAGTGACCCCATGAACGAAAGACCTGGACACCAGTATAACTTTCATCCTTTCTCCAGGTTCATAGGGTTTCAGGAGGCAAGCTATTATGGAAGTATATGCCACTCCTGCTTCCAAGCTTGCTTTAATTGGGGAGCTCCACCAAACACTGCCCACTACCGGTAACCATTCTCGCATTTGACTCATCAGTGTCACAGCGTTCAGCTTCACAGCAACCACAAGGTACCTCTGTACAGCAAATGGGCATACTAGGGCTATACGACCTAGAAGAAAGTTTCACCAAAAACAAGTAAAGGCAGGCCTGAGGGCTGTGGATTAAAGCCACTCCTCTTTGGCTTGGGAGCATGACTTTCTGTCCACTAGGCTAGCTGATCTCTCTCTATGTTGTTGTTGTTGTTACTGTTAAGTGCTGTTGAGTCATAGGCAACTCATAGTGACCCTATGAACGAAAGACCTGGACACCAGTATAACTTTCGTCCTTTCTCCAGCTTCATAGGGTTTCCAGAGGCAAGCTATTATGGAAGTGGATACAGGTAAAATGTGAAGAAAGGTACAAGATGGTTATGACAGTACTTGCGGTAGGAGCTGAAAGAAGGTGCTGAATTAACAAGGAACTAAATAAGAAACAGCAGGACTTGGTGAGATTCACTATCATCAAACCTTTGAACCCACACTCTCTAGTGGTTAGGATTCCTGGTTTTCACTCAGGCAGCCTGGATTCGACTCCTGGTCTGGGAGCAACAACAACAACACAACCCCTTTAAGCACAGACTCATACTTTGGTTCAGGTACTGAATAAGGTATAAGAAGCAGTCAAGAGTTCCAAGATTTAAAATCCAGATGACTAGTAGAGAATGGCAGTGACAACATCTGGGCTGGGAAAACGAAAATGAAGAAAATATTTGTGAGTAGGGGGGTAAGAGTTCATCCTTGGACACGGTGAGTTTTCCTAACTGGGGTTGGTCCACAAAGAGGTTCATTCAATGAGAGTGGTCTAACAGGTGGCTGAAAAAGCTGGGCCTGGGAGAGGGTAAAACAGACTGAAGATTTCTATTCTAGAGTCATCCACATTAGTGGGATTACTGAAGAGGTGAAGGGATATGAGGAGCAACAGCAGAGAAGCAGGTTGAGGAACCCCCAAAATCCACAAATGAGATGAGAAAAACAAGAAACTAAGTTGTGAGGAGGATTCATTTAAGATGTCAGAAGCTGCTGAATCAAAAAACAGTGAGGCCAGAGCTCAGTTTCAACAGAGAAGGAGGGTGGATGTCAATGAGTGATAAAGTGGTAGAAACAGCAGGCAGGCTTCTCTTTTGCAATACTTCAGCAGAGAATTTAGCAGCAGTTCAAAAGAGGGTGAAAAGTGAATTATGGGGAAACTGAGCATGAGAAGAAGCCACTGGAAAGGGATGGACTGAAGGACAGGAAAGAGAAGGTGGCTTTTGAGCTAATATTCATTCCAAGTACCACGAAAATAAACTATTACATGGATCACCTCCTTAACTTCATCTTCACCACAATCATGGGAACTGGGTACTTTCATCAGGCTTCGTTTTACAAGGAAACAAAGGCATAGCAGAGAGGGTAAATATTTCGTCCAGGTTAGTAATTGGAGAACCCAAGAAGTGAAGACAGAAGATCTGGCTCCAGGGCTCTTTATCCAAAGGGCCAGTTCCCAGAGGTGAGAAGGGTCACTCTTAACTGCTTGTCTCTGACAAGGACAAAGGGGATCAAAAGTGGCAAGAACCAGCAAGGTGGAGACAAAGAAACTCAAGCCAGGTACTGCTACTTTCTCAGTAAAGTAGGGAAAAGGTCAAGTGCTGTGAGGGAGGTGCGTTGAGTGGATCTGAGAACTCAAGGAGATCCTATAAAGTTTACACACACATTGAGGAGGGTGCACAGCTGATTCCCATGCAGCAACTAAGGTTAAAGGACATAGATTTAAACTGGATGCAGTAACCTCTAAGGCAGGATCAAAGAAACAGGAGGGTAAATTTTAATGAGGACTTGCAAGAGTAATTGAGGTTGGTCAGTGAAACTGAGGTGTTGCAAATGACACAAATAGTTTGGGTGTTGGAAATACTGTCAACATCATGTCATCCACACCAACAGGCACAAAGGTGAGGGCGGGGCAAGTAGCCTTGATGTGATAGAACAGAGATCTGGGGATCAGTGACTCACCCAAAGGCACTCTTAAAACAGAGGTGCCTTCAAGCAACCCCACAAGCAGTCAGTGTGAATCACACCTTGTCAGTGCAAAATACACACTGGATTAGAAAAACTTAGCATGAAAAAAAAATGCAACATACTTTATTAATCTTTTTCTTTTATTGATTCCATGTTGAAACAATATTTGAGATATACCAGGGTTAAATAAAAAGAAAAATATTACTAAAGTTCATTTTACCTGTTTCCCTTTTTATGGCTTCTAATGTACTAAGGAGGCCTGATTGTGTAGTGTGTTGAGTGTTGGGCTGCTAACCAGAAGGTAAGTTGTTTGAATCCCCCACCTGCTTCAAGGGCAAAAGATTTACAGCCTCACAAAGCTGATGGAGGCCTCTCTCCTCCATATTTCAAGGAGGGAGGTCCATCCCTTTGGGGATGTAACTTTCTAATAAGTCTGTCTTTCTATTTCACCCTCAAAAAAACCCCCAAAGTTGACGGAGGATCACTGAGTCAGAACTGACTCAACAGTGGCAAGTGGGTGACATGTTTTAATTCAAACTCAAAATCACTGCCATAGAGTCCTGACTCATAGCAACCCTCCATCCAGTTTCTGAAGGAGGAGGAGACATCCATCTTTCTCTCACAGAGCAGTGGGTAGATTTGAACCACCAGAGTGGTGTAACTCGTGGGCAGTACCACTTGGTACAAGCTCTGCCACCAGATTTCCCCTACCCCCCAGACATTTTTAAATGTGATTCACACTTTATTTTCATTGGCCAGTGATGGTCCACAGGGCAACATGACGTATAAATTTGGGCTAAGTGGTGGTGCTCCATTAAGATTGACAGCCTCTGAAACTCAATGAAGGGTTACTATAAGGCAGAACTGCCCCATTGGCACTGGATTTCGGGGTTGTGTGAGGTTGTGTAGTACAATGGTTAAGTCCTCAGATGCTAACTATACTACTGGTAATTTAAATCCACCAACCGCCCCCCAGGAGAAAAGATCTAGTGATATGCTCCTGAAAAGATTTCTACCCTGTGGGTTAGTTCTACCCTCCGACAGTGTTGCTATGCATTAGAATGACTGCATGGCACACAAAACATTCTTTTAGTTGTTGCTGTTGTGTGCCCTCAGTCAGAATCGACTCAGCGCTGACCCTCCAGGTCAAACTCTCAGGTTATCAGAGGGGAGAAAACTGTCCATCTTTCTTCCACAGAAGGGCTGGTAGATTCAAGCTCATGTCCCTATGGGATGGAAGTACATCTACTTACCACCAGCCCACTCAGTTAAGCCAATGAGTCTATTCAAAGAGCTCTCTTAGTTTTTTCTCTGAGGGACTGGGAAACAGAACCAGCACATTTGATTTGTTGGAAGTAGGAATGGAGGTCCAGGGAAAATGCCTCACTTAGGAAAATCATTCAAACACAGGAAAAGTGTCACTAGGGGATCCTGAAAACAGACTTTAGTCACTGGAGGTAAGGAAAGGGTCAACTACGCAAATGAGACTCAGAGCTGAGAATGCACACTGATCACCAAGGACATGAAGAGTTTGGCTCTGCCACCATTTCCAATCCAGGATCCCCTCTTCCATGTCCAAACTCTGTGTCAAGGTACTATTAACATTCCCAGGTCATGTCTGCTACATCTAGTGATATCAGGGCACTGCCAGGCCTATCCTCTTCATTTGGGCCTGCCAGCCTCTCCCATCATACTAAACCCAATGATCTGACAGTATTCCAAATATCCTTCCCAACTAAGCAGACAATTAGTCCCCTGAGTGCAGCCAGTGCAGCCATCCCTCTGCAAAGCTTCCTGCCAATATGAAAGGAGGTAACACTGAGAGTTTTCAAGCAGTTATTCAACATACAATGGGTCTCCATTCAACTGGAACAATGGGGGAAGGAGAGTCAGGAGTAAGAGGAGAATACAGGATGTGTGGCTAATTGATTCCAGTGACAAACTACTCCCTTTGCCATGAAGCCAAAAGAATTAGATGGTTCTCACCTACCATTATTGGACATTTTGGTAAGAGATTTTGTGTCAAAAATTCTGGTGAAAAGGGAGAAAATACAGAGCACAATTTCAAACCCCCAGTAATAAAGGAAGAAATTCTAGTTGCACTGAAGGCAATGGCAAAAAAGGAAGCCTTCAGGAATTGCTTGACTACCAATGACACGTTTTAACAAACAGATGCAGCCCTGGACATACTCACAAGTCTATGCCAACAATTTTGGACGACAGATATCAGACTGCCTGGAAGAGACAGATATCAGACCAACTGACTGGAAGAGATCCATATTTGTTTTCACTCCAAAAGAGAATCCAACCAAAATGGAAATTATCAAACAATATCATTAATGATATCACACACAATTAAAATCTTACTGAAGATTATTTAAAAACAATTGGCAAGGAATTGCTGGAAATTCAAGCTAGATTCGGAAGAGGCTGTTGAATGAGGGATATCATTGCTGATGCTAGATGGACCTTGGCTTAGAGCGGAGAATATAAAAAAGATGTTAACTAAAAAAAAAGATATTTACTTATTTTTCATTGATTATGCAAAGACACTTGACTATGTGGATCACAACAAATTATGGCTAATAGTGGAAAAAAGAATGGGAATCCCAGAATACTTAATTATGCTCATGGGAAATCTATACACAGACAAAGAAGCAGTAGTACAAACAGAACAAGAGGAAACTGCATGATTTAAAAGTAAGAAAAGTGTACTTTAATGCTGTGTCCTTTCTCCTTATCTATTGAGTCTGAATGCTCAGCAAATCATTTAAAAAGCTCTACTATATGAAGAAGAATGAGGCATTAGGATTGGAGGCAGATTAATCAACAACTTATGTTATGCAGATGATACAACATTGCTTGCTGAAAGTGAAGAGGACTCGAAACACTTGTTGCAGAAGATCAAAGACCACAGCCTTCAATACAGATTATACTGAAGAATCAAGAAAACAAAAATTCTCACCACTGGATCAACAGGCAACATCACGTAGATGAAGAAAAGTTTGAAGTTTTCAGCAATTTAATTTTACTTGAATCCACAACCCATGGTAGCAACAGTCAAGAAATCAAGAGTCATGTTGCATTGGAGAAAAATGCAGTCAAGAACCTCTCTAAAATGCCTAAAAGCAAGGATGCCAGTTTAAAGACTAAGGTGCGCCTGATCCAACCATGCTACTTTTCAATTGATCCCTATGCATCTGAAAGCTGGGAAGTTGATAAGACAGGAGAAGAAAAGATGCCTTTGAATTGTGGTGATAGAGAAGAGTATTGAGTATATACAATGGCCTCCCCAAACAACAAACAAACTGCATTAGAGGAAGTGTAACCACAGTGCTCCCCAGAGGAGAGGATGGTGAAACTGCATCTCATAGACTTTAGCATGCTGTCAGGGAGAGTCAGTCCTTGAAAAAAGACATAAGGTTGGGAAAGGTAGAGGCTCAGAGAACAAGGGGAAAATTCTTAATAAGATAGACTGATCAGTAACTGCAACAATGGACTTGAGCTTGAGGGAGATTATGAGGATGGAGCAGGATAAGGCAAGATCTGTTTTTCATTGAGTCGCTGTAGGTCATAGTAGACTTGATAACACTTAACAACAACAACAGAGTACTCTGGCTGCCCTTCTGGGACAATTTTTTGTTCTTTTGGCAGACCATAGTATATTCAATATTTTCTCAACAACACCACAGACCAAAGGCATCAATGTTCTTCTTTCTCCTTTATACATTGTGCATCTTTCAAGTGCATATGTTGTTGTTGTTAGGTGCCGTTGAGTTGTCTACAATTCATAGCTACTCTATGAACAATGTAGTTTTTCTGCTATCATCCTTATCATCGTTTACACACTTCAACCCACTGCTCCCAGTCATTGCATTAATCGATCACACTGAAGGTCTTCCTCTAAATCGCTGGCCCTCCACCTTTCCAAGCATCATATCTTCTTCAAGGAATAGCCTCTCCTAATAACATGCCCAAAGCATGTGAGATGAAGTTTCCTTCATCCTTGCCTCCAAGGAGCAGTCTAGTTGTACCTTTGCCAAGACCTATCTGCTTATTCTTTTGTTGGTCTGTGGAATATTCAGTACTCTTTTCCGAAACCATAACTCAAAGGTTTTGTGTCTTCTTATGTCATCTTTATTAATTTTCCATCTCTTAGATGCATAGCAAGTGATTGGAAAACAACCTTCTTTAAATTAACATCATTACTGTTCAGGACTTGGGAGAGTTCTCTGATAGCAGACTTTCCCAATGCTCTGATGGCCTACTTATAAGAAGCTGTGTTGCAATTCCAAAAGCACAAGTTTCAAATCCACCAACTGCTCCATGGGAGAATGATGGGCAATCTCCTCCTGCGCAATTTACTGCTCTGAAAACCCACTGGAAGATCAGTTATGAGTGAATTCTGGCTTGATGGTACACTACAACAATTTCCTGATCTCCTGACTGCTAGTTCCTAGAGTCTTAATCGGCCCAGTAGTGAGGATTTTTGTTTTCCTGACATTCAGAGGTACCTCCGTTGAAATGTATAGTCCTTGATCTTCTTCTGCAGCAAGCACTTCCAGTTCTCCTCACTTTCAGCAAGCAAAGTTTGTCATCTGTATAACCTTTGTTGTTGGTGAATCTTCTTCCAATCTTGTTGTCACATTCTTCTTCATAGTCTAGCATCTCAAATGATTTACTCAGTACACAGATTGAAGAGGAATGGAGAAAGGATATAGCCCTGATGCACAATTTTCTTGGTTTTAAGCCATGCAATGTTCCCTTGCTCTTATCGCACAACAACTTCTTGATCTAGGTATAGATTTCATACATGCATAAAGTGTGCTGGAATTCCTATTCTCTTAAATGTTAGTCATAGTTTGTTATGAGACAACAGTCAAATACCTTTGCACAGTCAATAAAACACAAATAAACGTTCTTCTTGTATTCTCTTATTTCAACCAGGATCCTTCTGACAACAGCAGTGATGTGCCTGGTACTGTGGCTTCTTTTGAACCCAGCTAGAACTTCTGGCAGGTCTCTGTCATTGAACTGTTGTAGCCATTTTTGGGTTATTTTCGGAAAACCTTCCTTGCATGTGATATTAATGATACTGTTCGATAAGTTCCACATTCTGTTGGATCACTATTCTTGGGAAAATATGGATCTCTTCTAGTCAGTTGACCAGATAGTTATCTTCTAAATTTCCTGGCATAGACTGGTGAGCACATCCAGGGCTGTATCTGTTAGTTGAAATCTGTCAATTGGTATTATTCCATCCATTCCTGGGGCCTAATTTTTT
The DNA here is from genome assembly GCF_000299155.1 of Elephantulus edwardii. NCBI lineage: Eukaryota > Metazoa > Chordata > Mammalia > Macroscelidea > Macroscelididae > Elephantulus > Elephantulus edwardii. The sequence goes on from NW_006399755.1 coordinate 29,994,087, forward strand.
GCCAATGTCTTCAGTGCAGCTTGAACTTCTTCCCTCATCACCATTGGCTCTTTATCATATGCTACTACCTGAAATATTTCCATGTCTACCAATTCATTTTGGTACAGTGATTGTGTATTCCCCTCATCTTCTTTTCATGCTTCCGGATCATTCACAACTTTGCTGATAGGATTTCTCACTATTACAATTTGAGGCTAGAATTTGTTTTTTTCAGTACTTTCAACTTGAACTCGATGGTACATAACAACAATAACAGTAAAGCAAAATTTAAAAAAAATAAAGTAAGATAGTAAAAGCCTTACAATATGATGGACTAAATTATGCCTCCCCACCCCCCAAGTATATGTTGGAATTCTAACCCCTGTTATTGTGGCTCTCATCTCATTTGGAAAGAGGTTTTTTCCTCTGTTTTGAAGCAAAATCTAGATAATTTGAGATTTATAAAGGGCAGATTATCCCCAAGAGAGCAAGTACAAATGGGGGAAAGATAGATGTCACAAAGAATACCAAGGCTAGAGAAATTAAGACTACAGTTTTTTTCCAGACTCAAAACAGTGAGACTTCTAGAGCTGGTGCCCTGAATTCTAGTTTCTAGTTTTCTAAACTTGATGGTGTGGCCGTAGGGAGTCGCACAGCTAACATAAGGGTGGCTGGCAGCTCTCTGGCAGCTTGAATCCACCGGCAGCTCTGTGGGAGAAAGATGGGCAACACCTTCCTGTGGGATTTATCCTGCCTCTGAAAACACCCTGGAGGGTCAGCTGCGAGTCAGTTCCCACTCAATAACAATGCGCTCACAGCTGAGCTTTCCAAATTGACAAATTAAGTTTTCTTCTTTAAAATCAATCATATTGGCCAACAAGCACGTGAAGAAATGTTCAAAATCCCTAGCTCTAAGAAAGATGCAAATCAAGACTATGAGATATCATCTCAGCCCAGTAAGACTAGCAAAATTTAACAGAACAGCAAACAACAAATGCTGGTGAGGTTATGGGGAGACTGGAACCCTTATTCACTGTTGGTGGGAGTGTAAAATGGTGCAACCACTGTGGAAAGCGGTGTGGCACTTTCTCCAAAAGTTGCAAATAGAGATACCATTTGACCCAGAAATTCCACTACTGGGAATATACCCTAAAGAGACCATAACTGATATCCAAGCAGATATATGCACACCCGTATTTACTGCGGCTTTGTTCACAATAGCAAGGAGTTGGAAATAATCCAAGTGCCCATCAACAAATGAATGGATAGAGAAGCTGTGGTATATTCACACAATGGAATACTATACTGCATTGAAAAATAAGGAACTCATGCAATATTATTCAAAATGGGTGACCCTGGAGGAGAGAAATATCTCAGTCACAAAAGGACAAATACTGTATGGTGCCACTGTTGTAGAATGAGGCTGACATCAGGGTAGGGGTAAGACTGAGAAAAACTGGATAAATTATGTTTACTTCATTGAAGCTGATGAGGGAGAGCACAGTTTTAAAGCAATATATTTTAGGGCATTATGATTATCATAAGAGTTCGGAATGAGGGTTGCAGAGTGGAGTATACTCAGGGTGAGGGGGTGGGGTTGTGGGGGGATTGTATACCAATGAAGGAGTTTTTCTTTTGCTTTTCAAGGAGAAGAGCGAACTGGGGGTGGGAGTGGGGTGGGTGGGGAGAAAAGTGCAACAATGAATGAATGGAAATCCAAAATCTCTGTAAATGTACATTGAAATGAATTTAAAAAATCACTCATATTTTTATTTTTTTTATAGTATCACTAAGAAACTAAGTTACAATGCAATGTGTATTTGTAACAGATGAGTATTTGGGAGTTGTGAGTTCTGGGGATGTAGTGTATCAGGACACACTGCGAGCTGGAAGGTCAGTGGTTTGGATCCACCAGTCACTCTCAGAGAGATGGGCAGTCTCCTCACACAGAGATTTACAGCTTCAGAAACGCAATGAAGGGTAACTTTGAGTCAGAATCTATTTTCTCTCAGTGGATTTGGGCCTTGGGGCTTATTTTCCCTAGAAGAAGATGCCTTGATGGAACCACTGGGGTAAGAACTGGACTCAAATCTCATTGCTGAGGGGTCAGAACCAAGTCACAGCTACTCCTCCATTGGATCTGTGAGGCTATAAACTGCATGTGAGGAGATCGCCTAACTCTCTCCCACTAAGACTGCTGGGAAATGTGAACTGCTAGAGTAGTTTAGCCTTTGGTTTTTAGCAGTGCAGAGCTCTCTACTGTTGGCATCTGAATTCAAACCCATCAGCTACAGGGAGGCAGAAAGATGCAGTAGCCTGCTTCCAGAAAGCTTTTTCAGCCTTGCAAACTTTATGGGGCAGTTCTATTGTCCTGTAGGGTTGCTGTAGGTTAGCAGGGACTCAAAGGTAGTGGGCTTGGTTCCCTAGAAGAGACATGAGAGGCAGGTCTGAGACCAGAAGGCAAAAAGGTGCACTCCAGGGTCCTATTATCTCTATCTTTCCAGAGTCCCATCCGGCTCTTCTCTTTCTCGGATATTCTTTCTAAGTTACCATGCATTAAGCATCCCATTTGTCCCCCCCAAATTCACCCCCCTACTAAAATTCATTCCAGGGGAGCAGTAAAATTAATTCCCTAATCTGATAAAGGGATTATAACATCCACCGGTTTAGAATGTTCTTTCTTCTTTCATGTAAGTAATTAGCATTTTATAGGAGCTTTCTGAGCACAAGGTATTAGCTCTGGAGTGATGTGAATGAATGATGGAAACTTCATGCAAACTAACTAGCTGGTGGGAAAAAGTACCCGAGGCAGCAGAACTCATCTGAGGGTCATTCCTGACTCCTCTGCTGCCAGGAGCTGCCCTTTGGGGATTGCCTCAAGAGCTGCAAGGAATGTAAATTTATTGTTATGCAATCCCTCCCCCCAAGTCCACTCCACTGTGCAGCCTTCGTTCTGGACTCCTGTCATGACAAAAACACCCAATCATACAATGAAAGAGTTTTTACTTTTCAAGGAGAGAGTGAATTGGGGTGGGAGGGAGGAGGTGGGCAGGGAGAAAAGTGCAACAACGAATGAATGGAAACCCTAAGTGTCTGTAAACTTCCATTAAAATGAATTTAAAAAAGAGAATGTAAATTTATGTAAAATCTAGTTTTAAAATGTTGACATCTAGCTTAATTTGGTCTCTTCCCCTCCCCCCCCCTCCAATATTATGCTAGTTAAAGCCATTAAACAAAACCAAAAGCTCTACTTCCATTGAGTCAGTTACTCCCATCATGGTAACCGTCTATTGGGTTCTGAGGCTGTGAACCTCTACCAGATGAGAATTCCCATCTTCCTCCTGAAGAGCATCTAGTGAATCCGAATTGCTGATCTTTCGGTTAAATGCACCATGACACTATAATTCCTTAGTAAAAATCCATATGCAAGTCAAATGCCAGCATGTGACCAGCAAGACACTAAGAGTTCTCTTCATTCACTTTTCTAGTTTCCAATCCTTACCAATGCAGCCCATGCCTCATTCTGAACGCTCACACTGCTAAGTCTTGGCTGTATTCTTTGAATGTCCTTCAAGGACCTATTTAAGCGGCATCTTTTTTCCGAACTCTTCCTAACTCTAAATATTCAATTAATAGTGCTCATGGTTCAAGCACGTTCTCTCCAAATAAAATTGTAACTTCTCTGTTCCTCCCCCGCTATTACATTTGCATTGATCCTTGTACTCACGTTCTGCCTCTCACTGCAGCTATTTCTGCATTTCTGAATCTTTCTGTTATATCATAGAAAGTGGGAAAGGCCATTTATAATCTTGGCATTACCATCCTCGTTTTAGAGACGAGAAAGCCAAAATTCAATGAGTTTCAGAATCCTAGAAAGCTCTGCGTTTTTCCAGCTATCTCTCCTCCTTCTCCCTGGAATCCCCTCCTCCTTTCTCCACCTGGTGGCCCCTACTTAACCTTCAAGAGAGCTTTACCTGCCAGCACCCTCCCCCTAGCACACACCAGTCAGGATCATGTCTCTCCTTTGCGTCTGTGTTTGTACAGCATCCTGTAAAACAGTCATTTACAGCATTCATCACACTGTCTTGTAATTATCTGTTTGATTATTTGTCTCCACAGTTGGGTTGGAAGCTCCTTGCATAGCACAGTGCCTGGCCCAGAGTAGCTGATCAGTCAATATTTATTAGATGGAAGGCAGGAAAGAGGGAAGGAAGAGGGGGAATAACAGATCACTGTTAACCAAGAAATATGAAACATAATACATGGCTCTAAGCCCTGTTTCTGCTTTGAGACTGATGCTGGCTCCTTTGTTTTCTAGGATGAAAGAGAATGAGGAATGGCTCCAGATGCTTTCCCATCTCACACACACCAGGTGGCAGGTGCTATTTAGCTACTGGGCCTCAACAATGAGCCTTTACCCTGTTCTTTGCTCCTCAGGGTCTAGGCTGAAGGGGAAATGATTTTCTGCATTAGTCAGACTTTACTTTGGAAGGCCAACTTTGGTTATGATGGATGAGAGTGGGGATGATCCCCCCACCCCCAGAGACTGGTGGGAAAGTGAACCAGAGAAATGCATAGCAGGTCCTGTGATAGGGAAGGGCTGACATGAATTTCCAAGGCCTGAGATAGCTGTGGGTCAGAAAAGGCAATCAGAACATAGGGGAAGGATGGGTCCTCTATCAGAAAATCCTGTACTCTGCCGGTTTCTAGAAAACACTTGTGCTGAGACAGGCTGCTCCGATTCCTCGACTCTGTGGCCCAAGCTGGAGAGAACCACTCAGATATCAAGAGAATGAACAGTAAGGGGATCAAGCTCGGGTTGATGTTCTCAAAAGCCCGGCTTCCCCTTCAAGGGATCATGGAGTGAGACACCCAAACCATGGATTTTCAATCACCTCACAGGCAAGCAGGAGGCAATTGAACTGGACAATGAAGAAGAACGACTAAAGAACTGATGCCTTTAAATTACAACATGGGTGAAGAATATTGAATATACCACGGAGTGTCAGAAGAACAAACAAATCTGTCTTGAAAAAAAATTCCGTGAGAGTCTCTTAGAGACTTGTGTATTTAGGGCAGGAGGGGCCAGTCCCTGAAAGAAAAGATATCATGCAAGTAGAGTGTCAGAAGAGATAAGAAGATCTTCTACAAGGTGAACTGACATAGTGATAGTGATAATGGGTTCAAACTCAGCACCGATTGAGATGCCAACACAGGACCAGACAGTGTTCCTTTCTCTTGCACTCAGGATCACTATGAGTAGGAAAACAACTGGACAGCACCTGACACCTGACAACAACGAGATGGTTAAGGAAAACTCAGTTCCCTTCCTTCCTGAAATATCAAGCCAGGGAGAGAAAGCCAAGAGACAGGGCATCAGGGGGAATTGTCTAAGGTCCCATTCTTTCTCACTCATAAACTTCTGGGGTCTCTCAGAGCAAAGGTAGGATCCCCATGCCCCTACCACCAGACTCTTGCCTATCCAGTGGTTGAAGAGCAGAGTCTCCATCACTTCCCCTTTCTCTGTCTTCCTTTTTATTCTATATTTTCCCTTTGTGTCACACTGAAAACCTTCCTCTGAGTCCCTCCAGAGTTCAGTGATACAGCTAAGAATACATGACTCTCTTCAAAACAACTATGTGATATCATCGTCCCCCCAGTAACAATAGCAAAGTTCAACAGAGTAGCCAATAAACGCTGCTGAGGTTGCAGAGAAACTGGAAGCTTTATTCACTATTGGTGGGAGTGTAAAATGGTGCATCTACTCTGGAAGGCAGTATTGTGCTTTCTCAAAAAGTTGCAAATAGAGATACCATTTGACCCAGCAATTCTACTACTGGGAATATACCCTAAAGACACTAGAACTGCCACCCAAGCAGATATATGCACACTCATATTTATTGCTGCTTTGTTCAAAACAGCATAGAATTAGAAACAACCTAAGTGCCCATCAACAAACAAATGGATAGAGAAGCTGTGTATTCACACAATGGAATACTATGCTGCATTGAAAAACAAAGAAATCCTAAAATATTATACAAAATGAGTGACACTGGAGGACATTATGCTGATTGAAATATCTCAGTCACAAAAGAACAAATCCTGCATCGTGCCACTGTTGTAAAACAGGACTGACAAGGGCATTGGGAGGAAACTAAGAAAAGAAGGGATAAATAATGAACACTGCATTTAAGTAGATGAGGGAAAGAGTTCGAGGAGGTAAAATTATCCCTCTATGCTGATGACATGATAGTATACTTAGAAAAC
>NW_006399755.1:30002687-30004166 GCF_000299155.1 Elephantulus edwardii
CTTGTGACTCATAGTGACCCTATGTACAAGAGCTCTAAACGCTGTCTAAAAGAAATGTATGATTAGGTATAATTTGTATGACAACAACCCAAAATAAGAGGTACATAGCAAAGTGGACTGGGCACCGGTGGCAGGGGGGACGAAGAAATAGTGCAAGAAAGTAAGAATCTTTTCAAAGAGAAAAGCGAACTGGGGTATTAAGGGTAGGGAGGAAAATGCGCAACAATAAATGAATAGAAATCCAAGTTTTCTGTAAACTTTTGTTAAAATATCAATTAAAAAATATATATTTAAAAAAAAAATACTTGACTCTCATTGAGAGCCCTGGACAAGTGTGGCGTCTGTAGGCGTATCAGCTCAGTACACTAGCAGTGACACAATTAGGGAGGGTCTTTTAATTGACCTTAAATAAAATAATGTCTCAAACCATATTACAATGATAAAGTGAAAAAAAAAATTAGATGAAAGTGACCACAAAATAATGGCCTAGTGAGCAGGGAGTTTGTGCTGCCAAACGTAAGGTCTGAATTCACCAGCTGCTCCACAGGAGAAAGGTGGGTAATTTCTTCCTGTGCCATTTACAGCCTCTGAGAAGCAGATCGATGGTCAGTTATGAGTCAGCTCCAACTTGATGGCAAAAGAACCTTCTTCTAAAGAGCAGCTGGAAAATTTAGCTGCTTCACAAGAAAAAGGTAGGCTTTGATTTATAGACTCAGAAACCTGCGAGAGGTTCACCATGAGTTCGAACTGACTCGAAGTCTGGGGGTATTTATATAATTGTGGTGTTCACAAAGAATATTGAATCTATCATGGACTGCCAAAAGAACAAACAAATCTATCTTAAATCAAGTGCAACCACAATGGTCCTTAGACCTAAGGACGATGAAACTTTGTCTCATTTACTATGGGTATATTCTCAGAGAAACTAAACCTTGGAGAGACACATAGTGGTGGGAAACATGAAGGGTCAGAGAAAGAAGAGGAAGACCTTCATCAAAATGTATTACCGAGTGACTACTACCATGGGTTTGAGAATGACAGAGCCTGTGAGGTTGATGTATGATAGGGCCGGGTGCAGATCTGTCATTTGAAGTGTTGCTATGAGTAGTCATCGATTTGACAGTCCCTAACAACAACAACAATATAATTATGCCGATGTTATACACTGCAGCATCAGAATTGACTCATAGCTGACCCTCAAGCTGGTTTTCAGAGATAGTAAATTGCATGAGAGGAGACTACCCATCTTTATCCAGTAGAGCAGCTGGTGGATTCGAACCACATGTCTTTGGCTTAGCAGAGCAACAATTAAGTCACCGAGCCACCAGGGTTCTCTATCTATTATCTACAGCTATACCTATCTATATTTTTATCTCTGGACATGCTCACCAAGTTGTGCCAAGAAATCTGGAGAACAACCACTTGGCCAACTGACTGGAAGAGATCTATATTTGTTCCCATCCCAAAGAAGGGTGACAC